>NC_047034.1:71622107-71930068 GCF_011762595.2 Tursiops truncatus
CCATGAAGGTGAAGAGCTGTCCCGCTGGCGGGTGGGCGGGTAACTGGGATGATCTTAAGAAGATCTGGAAAGAGTAGGACAGAGAACCAAACAAGCCCATTCACTCCATCTCTGGAGCAGGCACCCCTGGTGAGCAGGCCCTGTGTCCTTCTAGCCTCACCAGCCTGAGCCCTGGGGCGGGTGCAGACTGCCTCCAGGACAATAGCGCTAGGCAGTGCCAGGGCCGCCTGCTGCTGGGCAGTGTCCGTGTTGGGATGTGCTGCTGCTGTGGCTGCTGCCCACTGCTGGCCCACCTAGAGAGAGGGTCACTTGGAGAGAGGGTGAGTGTTGGGAGGTGGGGGAGCCTGGGCCCAGAGTAGCTGGGTCGTCTGTGGGATGTTGATGCCAGAGAGGTGAAGGGCCACAAGAGACCCTGTTCTCTGGCTACCCCTAGTTCTCTCCGTCCTTTTCCCCGCCTCTTTCCCAGGTGAGAGCTCCTGGAGGCCTGAGGGCAGAGGGAAGAGGTCAGGGGAGGGGAGGGGGAGTTGTAGCAGCCCTAGGGCAAATCTGCAGGACTGCCCATTTGGGAGTTGACCCTGATTCAGACATGTTGCTCTTTTTATTTTATTTTTTGAAGTATAGTTGATTTACGATATTATATTAGTTTCAGTATTTTTACAGATTATATATACTCCATTAAAGTTATTACAAGGTAACGGTTATAAATCCCCATGCTATATAGTACATCCTTGCTGCTTATCTGTTATTGTTTTGTTTTGTTTTTATCTTTGGTCATGCTGCGTGGCTTGCGGGATCTTAGTTCCCCAACCAGAGATTGAACCCGCACCCTCAGCAATGAAAGCGCGCAGTCCTAACCACTGGACCACCAGGGAATTCCCTGATTATCTATTTTATACATGGTAGTTTGTGTCTCTTAATCCCATACCCCTAATTTGCCCCTCCCCGTGTTGCTGTTTTAATGTGATTTTCATGTTTTTTTGCTTGCATACTTTTAATTCAAACATAATGAGTCCTCAAACTTTTTTATTTGTGTCATAGAGAAGGTTGGGAGAGCAGGAGAGGAGAAGAGAAGGCAGAGTGTAGGGCAGTAAGAAGAGCTATTTGGACTTGGACTTTGAGGTCCTATAAAGGCTGTTATTCAGAGGAGGATTTGATCTCCTAAAGAACTATAATTTGGAGCAGGGCAGATGGAGGTTAGACTAAAGGGAGAATTTTCTAGTGGTCCAGATAGGTAGGTACCAGAATAGAAAAAGGGAGGTTAGAGTTAAAAGTTGGTCAGCTTTCTTGACAAGGTCTAGGAGGAGGAGGGCAGGGAGAGGCCAAGGGCAGTAGAAGAGAAGCGAGGGTGAAAAAGGGGCAGCCAAGGTGGGAGGCCATGGGGGAGAGGAGGGAGGCCAGGGGATGGGAAGGAGACTATGATATAGGAAGAGGAGGAGGATGGGAGAGGAGGAGAAAAGAAAAATGGGTGATTGGGTGGGAAATGACCTGAAGACCTAGGCTCTGCTCATCATCAGATGAACCTGGAGCTTCTGAGGGTAGGCAGGAGAGAGAAGGATCTTGGGCTACCAGGAAGCCCTGAGACCCTAGGGCGTCATAGTCCAGTGCCCTTTGGCCCCTGTGCTGTTGACTCAGCCCGTTCACACTTCCCTTTTCTACCCTTGCACCAGGCCAGTGAGTCTCTTCCCCTCCCCCACCTCTTTTTTTTTTTTTTTTTTTTTGGTGGTACGCGGGCCTCTCACTGCCGTGGCCTCTCCTGTTGCGGAGCACAGGCTCCAGACGCGCAGGCTCAGCGGCCATGGCTCACGGGCCCAGCCGCTCCGCGGCGTGTGGTATCCTCCTGGACCGGGGCACGAACCCGTGTCCCCTGCATCAGCAGGCGGACGGACTCTCAACCACTGCGCCACCAGGGAAGCCCCCCCTCCCCCACCTCTTAACTGCTAGTGTGGCTTCAGCTGAGAGTCAGGACTAGGCCTCCAAGGTCCAGGCTGAGGATTCTCCTCTGAGTTTTGTTTCACTGCCCCGGGGCCCCAGACAGTGTCCTCTGACTTGGGGCTCATTACTCTCAGCCTCAGCCATCAGGATCTCGCTCTTCGCTTTCTGAGAGGCAGGGAATCCTTGGAGGGAGTGGTCTTCCAGGTCCTCTTCCTGCTGTCAGTCCTCTAAGAGTGGAGGGAAAATCAGGGATCTGAGGTGACCACTGAGGAGGGTCCTGGAATAGGTGGAAAGCATGGTGTCCCATCTTCTTATCTCCTCAGTTTCAGGGAAAGCTCAGGAGCTTGAGAAAGGACAGAAAGAGGTCAGGGAGAATCACTTCACCTGCAGAGGTCAGGGAGAAGCAGGAGAAGAGAAAGCTGATGGGAAATGCCAGCCTCTGAGGTTCTGTGGAAGCGCCCGGAGAGTGTGCCCCATCTCGACGGAGACCAGAGCAGGAGGAAGTGACATTGCCGCTGGAGGATGGAGGGTAGATGCTAGAAAGGACTTCCTAGACTAATTGGGTGAGGAGGAATAAAGGAGATATCCTAGGTTTTGGAGGGTAGCATGAGAGGGATAAAAGTTAGACTGCAGAAGAGACTTCCTGCCGGGAATGAGACCTTGGTGGCCCAGTTTCCTTTCTTAAAGATCCCAGAGAGGACAAGTGATCCGAGACTGAAACCAGGCTTCTCCTGCCTCGAGGTTAGCAGGGGACATGCTGCCTCCCACAGAGAGGCCCCGTGTACCTTGGCTGAGCAGATGTGGAAGAGTCAGAAGTTTGGGGTCCTGACCTCTGGTTGGGGGTGGCAGTGGAGGCATTCTGCCCCCTTCAGCCAATCTAATAAGGGGATCTCCTGCCCCCCACTGTGACTGCCACTGCCACGGAGATAGCGGCTCCAACACTGGTTGTCATGGTTATAAGAGGAGCTAACTCCCATAGATTTGAAAGCGCTGGTGAGCTGGCACCTTCTGCTTCGCCTGCTCTCCCCTCCTCTCTGCGCATCTTCCCCCGGCACAGAGAAGAGAGTACAGCAGCTCGGGGGCGAGCAGAGCTAGGGCTGGGAGGTGGAGTGAGGACGCGGAGGTCTAGAGCCGGGGAGATGAGCGGCAACAGGAGGCAGCCCAGCCGCAGGGGCCAGGTAGGTCAGGGGTGGGCTCGGCCCTCGGGGCTGGCCTGGTCACTCCTGGACAGCTGCCTCTGACACAGCGCGGCAAACTCTGCTTCAGGAAATGGTGTGTTTCAGGCAGGCATTGCTCCCTTGCCTCTGCCCTCGGCCCGTGTCTCTGGACTCCTCAGGCACCCTGGCATCCTCCAGCCTCACTTCCTGTCTCTCTCGCCCCTTCTACAGACCCGGGAAAAAGAGAAAATGAAGGAAGCCAAGGACGCCCGCTATACCAACGGGCACCTCTTCACCACCATCTCCGTTTCGGGCATGACCATGTGCTATGCCTGTAACAAGAGCATCACAGCCAAGGAGGCCCTCATCTGCCCAAGTAAGTTGTTTGGACCCTGAATGTCACTCTTGAGTCAGCGCCCACTGACCCTAATCTTTCTCTCCTTTCTTTTTACCTTGGATCCATAAGGATCACTCTCCTCTGTGAACCCCCACAGGGCCCAAATGCCAGGGCCAGATGCTTGATCCCTTTCTCCCTGTCCTCATGTCTAGGGGTAGTGGCAGTCAGAATATGGCCTAAGCAGGACTAGCTGGGGGTATGGGGGAGGGGAGGCTGGAGTGGCTCCCCTTGCAGCTGTCGTCCGCTGGGCATCCCCCAGCTCCCTGAACAGCTGCTGAGGGTCAGGAGAACTGATTGGAAGAGAAGCAGGAATGTTGTGTGTATGCGGGGTAGGGGGGGCAGAAATAGGGGAGCTGGGTGGGAAGCTGCTGGCCTTGCAGCTGTTCTGCCGGTCTTCCTGGGCAGAACTGGGTGTTCAGGACTTCAGGGTCCCCTTGCCCCTTCCCTTTCTATTGACTGGGGGGAGTCTGAAATCTCTAAATCTCTACAGTTTGAAGCAGAGGATTAGGGATTAGGACCCCCCTGTCTCAGATTTCTAGTCTGACTGATACACAGTGAGAAAGAGAATATGGCAGCAATGTGTATGTTGGGGGAATAAGGATTAGATAGAACTCCTGACCTTCACCCACATCTAAGGGTAGCCCTGTATTTAGTAAGTACAAGCAACGAATTCTTCCTTCCCCAAGATGCCTACATGGAGGGCTCCTGCCCTGTCTACCCTCCCCACCAACACCCAGATTTATGGCAAAGAGCTGCTTCTGATTAACGCAGGACCGGAGGTGTTGTGGCCTGCAGCGGAACAGAGGGACAAAAGCTTTAGCTTCTAAATCTCTATGGAACCCCAGAAAGAACCAGCGAGCCTTCTCTACTTCCTCACTGTTCAACTTAGAGTTTTGAGGATGAGGAGGGAACCCCAATCTAGATCCCTCTAGAGACCTGACAGAATTCCCAATCTGGAAGCTTGTTGCCAGGGGAACCGGGGAGGCGGGCAGCAAGCGCTATTTTGAGAGCAGGTGGATAGCGGAGGTTCGATCCAGAGACACTGGGTGCTGCGGGTAGGAGAAGGGAGCTCCAGGGGGGGTGGACGCAGCTCCAGCCCCCACTTCTGTCTGCCCCTCTGCCGCACCCTGCTCGCCTTGTATTTGTGGAAGTAAGCACGGTGCTGGGTATTGTCTGAAGGAGTTAGCAGAGTTTCCGGTGTTGTTGGACGAGGGGGGAGGGGAAGCTGGAGACGGCCAAGGGCTGTGAGGGCATGTTGGGGAAAGGGACGGCCAGTAGTCCCAGTGCCTAGGCTTAGCTACTCTTCCTTTCCTCTCCTCTTCTCTCCTATCCCATGGCAGGGTGGGGTGGGTGATGAGGGAGAAGCAGATGGAGTGTGGGAGCTGTGGGTTTACCTTACTTGGGGAAAAAGACTCCCCCGGTCCGGAAGGGAGGCTAGAGTCATAGCAAGCATAGCTGAGCAGTGCAGAAGGCAGGCAGGCGTGGCGGGCAGGGGCAGGGCATGGCCTGTCCCCCGCTCTGCCGCTGGATCCATCAGCCTTAGCACTGCTTAGGCCTAGCCAGAGTTTGTGGGCCTATGTATGGCTCAACAGGAAGTGCACAGACACTCCTGAGTTAAACCCCAGCTCTACCACTAGCTGTATGACCTCTGGCAGATGGTTTTAACCTCTCCAGGAGACAGGATCCTCATCTATGAAATGAGGATCATTGCATCTACCTCAAGGGGTGGTTAGGATTAAGCTCAGGGGATGTTCATTTCCCCCTCTCTGCCCCTAGCCCCCACCCCAGCTGCTCCCGTGCCACCTTCTGTTCCGTGGGCGTCCTCTCTGCCATCTGTCATTCTCAACCACCTTTGTGCTTCTTGAGCTCATCTCTGGCAGCCAGTAACCCCTTCTTCCCTCTAGTCCACCTCGCAGGTCATCTCTGAGTCAGGACTGCCTACCCCTCCTGATGGCTTAATTGTGGTCCACACCTATACCCCCTCACTTCATCTCCTGCTTGAAGGAAGGGGGGAGGTGGGAGGAGAGGGACTGGGGTGCGGCGATGGCCGAGGAGTCTGGGAAGGGGGAGAGTCTCAGGCTGTGTGGCCATGGGGAGATGGGTGTCTGCATGTGGGTGTGTCCCCCCGTACCACCCGGCCCTCCCATCACCCTCTCTACCCCACCCTCCCAGCCTGCAATGTGACTATCCACAACCGCTGTAAAGACACCCTCGCCAACTGTACCAAGGTCAAGCAGAAGGTGAGATGGCAGGGAGGGCAGAGGGCTGGGGGAGAGGGTAGTGAGTGTGCGGTACCCTCATGCCTTTTCCGTTCATTCCTCACCCTGTGTTACTCAGCCCCTCTCCTCACCAAGGGGCAGCCCAGACCCTCCACCCCAGGCCGCAGGCCCTGCAAGAGGGGGTCAGCCTGTTGCTGTAGACACATCCCCTCAGCACTGGGCTCAGCCACCCTGATGCCCTTAGCCATCATGCCAGCTTTCTCCCTAGGGGGCCAGCCACCCAGCTCCTGCCCTGGGCCTATGGGGGTGACCCTAGGGTGACAGCTGTTCTTGGTGTCTCTCTCTTGCTCTCTGTCTCACAGCAACAGAAAGCTGCCCTGCTGAAGAACAACACTGCCTTGCAGTCTGTTTCACTTCGCAGTAAGAGTGAGTAGTGAGGATGCTGGTCCCCATAGGACCCTGGACCCCAGGCCTCTCAGCCCATGAGCTGTGCTGCCCCCCTGAGGTCGTTCCCTGGCACAGCGCCTTCCTCTTTTCAATTGGATGCTGATGGTGGGATCCTAAGGGAGATCCGGACTCTTGGGCTTAGGGGCGGGACAGGAGAATTCAAATGGGGACGAAGGCTTGGGATGGCTGGTCATCTGAGCCTGGTCACACCTTATATTATTATTATTAGTTATTTACACCGCACTTGGGAATGTTGGCAGAAGTTGTCAAGGGCCAATTCAGACAGATCTGGTGTAACAGAAAGAGCGTGGTGCTTACTAAAAAGACCAGAGTCTGTATATGTATACATATAGCTGATTCACTCTGTTATACGGCAGAAACTAACACAACATTCTAAAGCAATTATACTCCAATAAAGATGTTAAAAAAAAAAAAAGACCAGAGTCCGAATCTCTGCTCAGCCATTAGCTGAGTCACCCCAGACAAGTCTCTTAACCATCCTGAGCTGCAGATTGCTCATAGTCTTGTGGCGGGAAAGAGATAAGGCAAGAAAAGCTCTTTATAAACATTAAAAGTATTGCACAGGGCTTCCCTGTTGGCACAGTGGTTGAAAGTCCACTTGCTGATGCAGGGGACACGGGTTCATGCCCCAGTCCGGGAAGATCCCACATGCCGCGGAGCGGCTGGGCCCGTGAGTCATGGCCGCTGAGCCCGCGCATCCGGAGCCTGTGCTCCGCAACGGGAGAGGCCACAACAGTGAGAGGCCCGTGTACCGCAAAAAAAAAAAAAAAGCACTGCACAAACATACGGGTAGAATTACTGTTATCATCTTTCTTTGACTAGAACAGGGTTAAAAAAAAAAAAAAAAAGAACAGGGCTAAAGGTGGGGCTGGAGAGGAGGCCTCGCTTCTAGTGGAGGAGCCTGGGAGGCTTGAATCCTGGGAAGGCACTAGGTTTGACGCTTGCCTACTTGGTATCCCCCCCTCTGACAGCCACCACTCGGGAGCGTCCCAGCTCTGCCATCTACCCCTCCGACAGCTTCCGACAGTCCCTGCTTGGCTCCCGCCGTGGCCGCTCCTCCTTGTCTTTAGCCAAAAGTGTTTCCACCACCAACATTGCTGGGTGAGCCTCTGCTTGGGGAAGGGAGAGCCAAGGCAGGCAGAGTATGGCAATGGAGACGGGGGGATGAGAGGTCTTTCCCATCCCTGAGTTCAGAATTATAGACAGACAGGTAAGGAGAACTTGGGGTGACTGTCTCTGGGATCCCACCTTGGGTCCCCACCCGGGAAGGGAACTCTTGCCGGAGTTGGGTGATGCAGCCAGGCTCCACTCCCCTCAGACACTTCAATGATGAGTCTCCCCTGGGGCTGCGCCGGATCCTCTCCCAGTCCACAGACTCCCTCAACATGCGGAACCGGACCCTGTCAGTGGAATCCCTCATCGACGAAGGTGACTGTGCCCGGACCTCAGGGAGACCAGGGCATGAGGGGCAGGTGGGAGCAGTCCTGGGAACGGCAAGGCGGGAAGGGATCTAGAGAAGGGCCCAGGACCCAGGGAAGAGAATTGGGGTCCGAGTTGTTTCCCCCACTCACTTCCAGGTGCAGAGGTGATCTACAATGAGCTGATGAGTGACTTTGAGATGGATGAGAAGGACTTTGCAGCCGATTCCTGGAGCCTTGCTGTGGATAGCAACTTTTTGCAGCAGCATAAAAAGGAGGTGATGAAGCAGCAGGATGTCATTTATGGTGAGCCAAGAAGACCACCCCAGACTTCTCTTTTGTCACCAGTCCTGTTTTTTTGTGTCCTTCCTCTGCCAGCCCCTACCTCTCAAGACCCTTCCCTCTTATCCTATTGGCCTTCAAGACCCTGCCTGGCATCCCCACAAGTAGCCACTAGGCCCCCACCTGTCGGGCTGTTGACCTCCAAGGCCCTTCTTTATCCCTTCCTTCCAGTCAATTCTTAGTCTTTCCTCTCTGCCTGTTCCAACACTGTACTGGGAACTGTGGGAAACCTAGACATGTAGGGGGCACATGGTTCTTGACCTTAAAACAGCTCATAGCTTAAGATGGCACGGCATAAAGATTAAAAAATGATTAGAAAATGATCTAAGATCGTACTAATGCAGAATGTTAACCTGGAAGGGATCTTGAAAACCTCAAATGAGCCCTGAGGTCCCCAGCCTAGGCCCCACCAATTGTGGCCAAGCCAGGGTAGAGGCCAGGTGTCCCATTGTCCCCACAGAGCTGATCCAGACAGAGCTACACCATGTGCGGACCCTGAAGATCATGACCCGCCTCTTCCGCACGGGGATGCTGGAAGAGCTACAGCTGGAGCCAGGAGTGGTCCAGGGCCTGTTCCCCTGCGTGGACGAACTCAGTGACATCCATACCCGCTTCCTCAGCCAGCTGTTAGAACGCCGACGCCAGGCCCTGTGCCCTGGCAGCCCCCGGAACTTCGTCATCCATCGCTTGGGTGACCTGCTCATCAACCAGGTGAGAAAAGGCAGGACCCATGGGCAGCAGTCATGGGAGGAGGTGTGACTAGAGTGGACATTCCTCATCATTTCATCAAACTCTAGGGGGTGGAGCCAGAGAGGGCTGGAGAGGCAGGAAGCCCGCCTATTTGGTGGGAGGCCCGAGGGTGTTGGGGATGAGATGTGGCTTTGAGGGAAATGCTGACCCAGCCCTGCTCCCCCAACTTCTAGTTCTCAGGTCCCAGCGCAGAGCAGATGCGGAAGACCTACTCGGAGTTCTGTAGCCGCCACACCAAGGCCTTAAAGCTCTATAAGGAGCTATATGCCCGAGACAAACGCTTCCAGCAGTTCATCCGGGTGAGCAGACCTCTCCAGGACCCACACTCAGCCTCCTCTAGTGGCCCAACCCTTGTGGACACATCCGCTTGTGGATCCCATCAGCAGCCCCTCATAGCAGTAGAGCAAGTGCTTTTGCTACTTTGGTCCTCACAATAAACCTGTGACCTTCTCGTCCCCATTTTCCAGACTGGGTCACCTATGCCGACCGGTGTGAGGTAAATGGCCAAGTTAGGGCTGGCACCAGGGCTTAGGCTCCAAGAACGCTCCAGCGTTCTTTCTGTTGCCCTCCCCTCGGGCCCCGCTCTGGCCCTGAGCCCTCCTCTGCTCTTGTAGAAGGTGACCCGCTCGGCCGTGCTGAAGCGGCATGGTGTACAGGAGTGCATCCTCCTGGTGACTCAGCGTATCACCAAGTACCCGGTGCTCATCAACCGGATCCTGCAGCATTCCCACGGTGAGAGGAAGAGCCTGGGAGGGAGGAAGGTGGGAGAGGGCTGTCTGGGGTGAGAAATGGCTCGGGATAACCAAGGGGAGGGATAGGGTCAGATGTGCAATGCTGGGCAGCCTCTGAAGGTGGGAATCGAGATTGGTGGGAATTGGGGCTGGTTTGAAGATTGGCTGAGCCATCCCTCCCTCATGCTGACCCCCGGTCAGGGATCGAGGAGGAGCGCCAGGACCTGACGACGGCACTGGGGCTGGTGAAGGAGCTGCTGTCCAACGTAGACCAGGATGTGCACGAGCTGGAGAAAGGGGCCCGCCTGCAGGAGATCTACAACCGTATGGACCCTCGGGCCCAGGCCCCGGTGCCTGGCAAGGGCCCTTTTGGCCGAGAGGAGCTTCTGCGGCGCAAGCTCATCCACGATGGCTGCCTGCTCTGGAAGACAGCTACTGGGCGCTTCAAAGGTCAGTGGTCAGCTTGGCAGGCCAGGCAAGAGTCCGCGGTCAGACATAAAGCAGGAGAAGCATCCCAGCCCTTAGGACCTCTTTTAATGCAGCCCTCTACCCAGGGTGAGACCCAGTGGGAGGAAAATATGTGGTCTCTGTTGCGACAAAAGTCTGAATTCTGGATTTCACGGGCGATACAAGGACTTCCTTGTCAGTATTTATTCATTTCTTTGGTTCTCACATGCCCAGAAAGCTACTGGTTTTGATGAAGAAAACAGAGCAATTCCAGGATCAGAGGACAAGATCAGGGTAGTTGGTTCTTCCAGCTGGAATCCCAGCCACCAGGGCTGGGGAATGGGCAGGAGCTTTGGGAACACAGCTAGGGAAGGCCCACGGGAGGGGGTGGAGCCCAGCGAAGGGCGGGCTGAGTGGAGAAGAGAAAAGGGGGTGCGGCATGTTGGGCTGGGGCACTCTTTCCCAGGCTCTCTTCCCAGACTGCACTGGCCAATGCTTTCCTACCTAAATCAAGACAAGAGAGTTGCAGACGTTCGCTATGGGGGTGAGGAATGAGGGGCAGGAGTATACTGTGCTACCTGAGGCCAGAGCCTGCCTGCACTTCTGTCCTGTGTCATGAAATCCCCACTTCATAAGCTTGAGTATTGCAGGCTTCACCAGCCACTTTCCTTCATCCCTTTCTCTCCTTCCCATCCCTCCCACGCCGAAGCTAAGAATATAAAGCATGGGGGGGTTAAAAATAGCAAGGGTGGAGAGCTTTATTTCTGAAAGCCCTCCCCTTCTCTGTGCCCACAACTTAGAAAGATCTCCAAGGGCAAAGGGTAAGTGTGTGTCTTCTCGACTGTGACATCCAACTTTCTTGGGCTTGACCTTTATTTCCCCTTAAGTCTTAAAGCATAGGACCTCTTAGGATCTGAGAGCCTGGAAGGTGGGGCAGAGAAGGAAAATGAAAGCAGGGCCTGCTGGGGTTGAAGGAGATTGGGATTGTTCAGTGGTGGGAGAGATGGCTAAGGAGCCCAACTGTTCTCCTCCCTGTGGAGCACAAAATGAGAAGTGGCAATATGCTGGGGTGGGGGGCAGCTTAGACCAAATATCCAAAAAGGTCTTATGTTAGTTTTTCAACGTGGAACTGAAAGGCTCTGGGAATCCTTTTACCCTCACAAAAATTCTGGACCCTTTCACACAGAAGAATACACATGTGATATATTAATATGTAAAATTGCTTATGCAACTTCAGAGGATTTGCAGAGCCTCTGAAGCCCAACAGTAGACATCCTAGGGGGTCTGTAGACCCTAGGTTAAGAAACCCGCATTCATCGGATAAAGAGGGTTTTCTCCAAAGGCATTGGGTCATCGCTTATGGGCACCTCTAGCCCAAGAAGCTGATTTATCTGATGGCACATGCATTTACCCCCCATTTCTGAGCTATAAGAATGGGAGAGGTGGGAGGTCTGCAAAAGTGGAGAAAGCAACCAGAGGGAGAGAGGTCAGGAAGAGGGGAAACAGGAGCTCTAACCTAATGGGGTAGACCTGGTCCTTGAGAAAGAGAAACAGCTGCTCAGACACTCTATAATGCTGACTGTCCTGCCTTTATCCTCCTGCCAGATGTGCTCATGCTGCTGATGACAGATGTGCTGGTATTTCTCCAGGAGAAGGACCAGAAGTACATCTTTCCTGCCCTGGTGAGACCTTCTACCTTCTTCTTCCTCAGCACAGACAAGTGTTGAGGCCCTTCTTGCTTTCTTACCCCAGCCTGGAAGAACCCTGGAATCCTCCAGGGTCAAACAGCTGTTATTGTAGCCATTACTATAATATAATAAGGAGAAATAAGAACAGCCAAGACAAATTGTTACTGTATGCAGGCACTTTTACACCTGTCAGGAAGGCCCTTTATTATCCTCTTTTTGTAGATGAGGAAAGTAAAGCTTAAAGTTAATTAAATTGTCAAGGGTCACAGGCGTTTCTAAGTCCTGTCTGGCTGGCAGCCTGGGTTCTTAACTTGTATTCTCAGCTGACTCTTCAATCCTTTGGGTATTCCAGAAGGACTGAAGACTCAAATATCCAGGGGTCAGGATTCCCAGCTTTAATCCTTCCTTTCCCCTGACTGGCAGGACAAGCCCTCGGTGGTGTCACTGCAGAATCTAATTGTGCGGGACATCGCCAACCAGGAGAAAGGGATGTTTCTGATCAGCGCGGCACCCCCTGAGATGTATGAGGTCCACACGGCATCCCGGGATGACCGGAGCACCTGGATCCGCGTCATTCAGCAGAGCGTGCGAGTGTGAGTGTGTGTATGGCCTCACAGTACCTGCAGTTTCAGGCCCCAGGCCACAGCACTCCCAGGGAATGGAACCCAGGGTTCAGAGGTAGAGGCAGAGGCCAGGGGAGAGACAAGATGGCCCAAGGCAGGAAATGTCATCTATGTTCTACTGTCCTGTAAAGTCGCACTTTATATGATGACGACCGCAACCACCTTCCAAATGCAGCAAGAGCTGACAAGCCAAAGGAATACTTTAAGCTGTCACATTCTGGCATACCTGCCAGCCAGCAGTACAGTTTCACCTCCATTAACATCTTAGTCTGTAGGCAGTGGGCCATCATTTGGATTGTACTGTCTTTTACCTTCATTTTCTAAAAATAAATGAAAAAGAGGGTACTGAAAGCATTGATACTAGTGGTAAGAGGAGCAAAACTCAAACTCCATACAACAGAGGCAAGAAGGAAATCATTTCATGTGCTAAAGCAGCAGATCTTTGGCTTCTGTTGGACACACATTAGATTTGAGGCAGTCAACTGTGTGTCTGTTGTGATGAAAAAAAGTAAAGTGCATATTAAATGTTGAAAATGGATTCTCAAAGATTATGCCTGAAGAATAAATTCAGTTAAGATGTTTATGTCTTTTTTTTTAGTAATTTAATATTTTTTTAATTTATTTATTTTTGGCTGGTTTAGGTCTTTGTTGCTGCGTGCAGGCTTTCTCTAGTTGCCGCGAGTAGGGGCTGCTCTTCGTTGCGGTGCACAGGCTTCTCATCACAGTGGCTTCTCTTGTTGCAGAGCTCAGATTCTAGGCACGCGGGCTTCAGTAGTTGCAGTGCACGGGCTCAGTAGTTGTGGCTCGCGGGCTCTAGAGCGCAGGCTCAGTAGTTGTGACGCACGGATTTAGTTGCTCTGCGGCATGTGGGATCTTCCCGGACCAGGGCTCAAACCCATGTCCCCTGCATTGGCAGGCGAATTCTTAACCACTGTGCCACTAGGGAAGTCCTATGAGTTTTTTTTTAGCTTTTAGAGAATGGATTCTTCTCTACTTTATATTATGTAAACCTTTTTTTTTTTTTTTTACTTCTGCAGTTAAGACTTTGAACAAATTTTTCAGAAATGTGTGCAAAGTATGAAATTACCAATTCTAGGAAAACAAGGCAAAGTACCTGTCCCATTGGCCATAGATCTATAGTGCCCTTTTTATTAATAATATTAGTATTTGTAGTTGCAAAAATAATATTATTCATTATAATTGATTTATTGAGCTTCTGCCGTGTTCAAAGCAGTGGTACATTATTTCCTTTAATCCTCACGGAAAACCTGTGAGGAAGATATTATCCCCATTTCTCACATGAGGAAATAAAGAGGTTACCACCTGGTAAATTGTGGAGCCAGGATTTGAGCCCAGGGTGCTTGATGCCAAAAACTGTAGCTGTCCCTCTGCACTATGCTACCTCTCCAGGTGACCTTTGGAGAGGTACAGACCAGTAGATGCAGATGATCAGTGCCAGGAAAAGGAGAGGGTCAAGAGTGGATGAAGCCAGGGCGTGGAGCTGATGAGGCTTACCAGGGAGAAATAGAGCACATTTGGGAAGGAGGGTAGGCAGATTCCTGGTGTGTAACCTGACTTCCTTCCCCAAACCCCACCCAACCTGTTATCTCTCCAGATGCCCATCCAGGGAGGACTTCCCCCTGATTGAGACAGAGGATGAGGCTTACCTGCGGCGTATCAAGAGTAAGTCCACCCACAGGGTTTGTTTAAATAATTTATGACGTATCCACACAGTGGAATACTGTCTAAAAAGTGAGATGGCTCTGTGAGGGCTGATGTAGATCCATAACCAAAATATATTGTTAAGCGAAAAGAGCAAGGTTGAAAACACTGTAAAGTATATGCTACCACTGGCGTGAAAATATTGGAGATAGATACAGGTCATACGTATTTTGTATATGTGTGTGCAATATCTCTAGGAAGATAAGATACTATTACTGTGGCTTCCTCTGGGCAGGGAAAGTAGGAATAACAGAGTTAAGATTGTAACTTACTTTTTTACTATAAGGCCTTATATTAGTTGGGGTATGATCTAACTGCTATACAAAAAGATTAACAAAAATCAGCCGGTTACACGAGGTAGGTTATTTCTCTCCACATAACAGTCCAGAAGTGGGAAGTGCAGGGTAGTTGTGCAGTTCTGCCCTCTTCAACGTGAAGATTCCCCATCTCTAGGTCCTCTATGTCTGTGTCTCCATCACTACTCCAGCTCCTGCTATCACATCTGCATCCCAGCTAGCAAGGAAGGGGTAAAGAACAAGGAGAGTTTATACCGATTTTTTTTAAGGGCAGATCTGGAAGACTGTCACATCTGTTGGCCAGAATTTAGTCACGTGGCAATGCCTAGCTGCAAGCCAGGCTGGGAAGTCGAGTGTAACTGGGCAGCCGTGTGCCCAGATGAAACTTGCACACCTTCTCTTATTAAAGGAAGGTGGGGAGAATGGGAACTGGTGGACAGCCTGCAGTCCCTGCCACATATTGTTTTACTTTTGTTTTTAAAACGAAAGTACATGTGTTACTTTTCCCCCAAAAAAGTTATTTTCTTTTTCATATATGCCAAAAAACCAAAATTAAGTCCTGCCACTCTGCCCAGGCCTGGCCCCTGACCCCTGGAGCTGCCCCTACACTACTGGCTCTTCCGGGTGCTCACCTGTTTCTCATCCACAGTGGAGCTGCAGCAGAAAGACCGGGCACTGGTGGAGCTGCTGCAGGAGAAGGTTGGGCTGTTTGCTGAGATGACCCACTTCCAGGTGGAAGAGGATGGCGGCAGCGGGATGCCGCTGCCCACCCTGCCCAGGGGGCTTTTCCGCTCTGAGTCCCTCGAGTCCCCTCGTGGCGAGCGGCTGCTGCAGGATGCCATCCGTGAGGGTGAGGGGGCTCCTAGGGAAGAGTCCAGACTCATCCACTCACCATCACAAAATATGGACCCGTGGCTAGACCTGGACACACACAGACAAGGGGGATGTCAGCCCCATAGGCCATAACTCCCCTGAGTGCCTGTTGTTTGTGGGGGAAGATGGTCCTTGCTGCTGTTTGACACCTCTCATCCTGCACGTGCTTGTGCTGCCCCTTGGGACCTTTAATGACCTTTGCCTTGTATGTGGTGGTGGCAGTGAGACCCCACTACATGTGCAGGGGGCATTCCTCTAGATGCCCGCATGTTCCGTGTACTGAGTGAATGGCATCCCCTCCCATCCCCCGCAGGATTCTCTGTTGCTCCTGTCCTCACCTCTTCTTTCCCCGCAGTGGAGGGCCTGAAAGACCTGCTGGTGGGGCCTGGAGTGGAGCTGCTCTTGACACCCCGGGAACCAACCCTGTCCATGGAACCGGACAGCGGTGGTAACACGAGTCCAGGAGTCACTGCCAGTGAGTGCCAGGGCAGGGGACCAAGGTAGCACGTGGGAGGGGTTAAAGAGAATGGGGTGGTACCAGGGACCAAGTAGTATCGGGGTGCTGGCGAAGTGGTTCGGCCCATCCTTTTCCCCTTCTCAACAGATGGTGAGGCCAGAACCTTCAATGGCTCCATTGAGCTCTGCAGAGCTGACTCAGACTCCAGCCAGAAGGTGGGTTTCAGGAGGTGTCAGGACTTGGCTAGAGGGAGGGAAAGGGACAGCTGCCCTATAGATCCTTGACTCAGAGCTATCAGGGACAGGCACCAGGGACTTGTGTGTCTGCTGATTCCCCATCCTTGCCCGTTTCTGCAGGATCGAAATGGAAATCAGCTGAGATCTCCCCAGGAGGTGAGATGGGAATGTGATGATATAGGAGACTGAAGGAGGGGTACTCTCATCTGAGAATTTAGAGCCCAGTTTGGAGTTGGGAGGGGGCGTGTACACCTCAAAGTACCTGCAGTCTTATTGTCCCACGCCCACACTTATTCAACTTCTGGGCAGTTCTCCCATCCTGAAGCTTGGACTCTATTCCTACTCTCTCCTCTGTCCTCAGGAAGCGTTGCAGCGATTGGTCAATCTCTATGGACTTCTACATGGCCTACAGGTCAGTGGGGCAAGGGCTAGGGTGGGAAGGGGAGGAGCCAGGCCCGAGCTACCCATTTAGGTGGGACAGAATCATCCTAACAGGCCTTCCTAAGCCTTCCCGGTTCGAGCTCTCCAGGAATCATGACCTGGGCCCTGGGGAGTGAGGGTGAGGGGTAGAAGAAACAGGGTCCTGATACACCCCTCTGTCTCCATTCCACCCGCAGGCGGCTGTGGCCCAGCAGGACACTTTGATGGAAGCCCGGTTCCCTGAGGGCCCCGAGCGGCGGGAGAAGCTGACCCGAGCCAACTCCCGGGATGGGGAGGCTGGCAGAGCCGGGGCTGCCCCTGTGGCTCCTGAAAAGCAGGCTACGGAACTGGCATTGCTGCAGCGGCAACACACGCTGCTGCAAGAGGAGCTACGGCGCTGCCGACGCCTCGGCGAAGAGCGGGCGACGGAGGCTGGCAGCCTGGAAGCCCGGCTCCGAGAGAGCGAGCAGGCCCGCGCCCTGCTGGAGCGGGAGGCCGAAGAGGCTCGCAGGCAGCTGGCCGCCTTGGGCCACACAGAACCACTCCCGGCTGAGGCCCCCTGGGCCCGGCGGCCTCTGGATCCGAGGCGGCGTAGCCTCCCTGCAGGCGATGCCCTGTACTTGAGTTTCACCCCCCCACAGGTAAGGAAGCTTGAAGTAGTGAACTGACATCAGGGTGGACATCAGGGTCCATGAGAGAACCAGAAAGGAATTGGAGATTTGAGGCCAAATGACATCAGGCATCAGACTTGAAGGATATAGGATACTGATGGGAGGACTGAACAGTTGCAATGGGTGCGGAAAGAAATCAGTCAGTGGTAGAGGTGCTGAGAGTTGAGTCTTCACACTGCTCATTCCGTGGCCTCCTGCTTTTCTGGCCTGCTGTCCACAGCCCAGCCGAGGCCACGACCGCCTAGATTTGCCTGTGACTATTCGCTCCGTCCATCGACCCTTTGAGGATCGAGAGAGGCAGGAGCTGGGCAGCCCCGATGAGCGGCTGCAAGATAGCAGTGACCCCGACACCGGCAGCGAGGAGGAAGGTAGCAGCCGTCTGTCTCCGCCCCATAGTCCACGAGGTGAGATCCTGGTGGAGACATGGAATGGAAATGGGATGTAACCTGGGTACAGACCCTTGGGCTGTGGTTTCCAAAAGGAGCCTGCATCCTAAAGCACGGGAACATTTAGGATGGTCCCTAACCAACCACTGAGGTCTACAGTAACTCTTGGGAGGGGCACAGAGTGCTTCCTGTTTTGCCTCCTGGTAGACAGGAAGTTGGACTCTAGGAAGCAAAGAATGTAGGGGTCTCTGCTCCAGTAAGTCCATGATTCCCAACCTCTTCAAGCAGAAATAGATTTCCAAAGTAAAAAAATTTCAAAGACCTCCAAGTTCTTATAGTTGGTTCAGGAAATACAAAATAACCCAAAGCTACTGTGACTTCATGTAATATTAATCTTGACATATTTTGTATTTTATTAATCAAATTGTGTCTCCATATACTTAACAAGTACCTAGGTGTGGATACCTTACTTTGTTGACAGAGGTTTTCCCCTCACCCAAGGATTACAGACCTCTGCCCTCCCTCACAGCTCTCTGAGCTCCTCAGCCCACAGACGGGGAGGCGTCAGTGTAGCGGTTCAGTAGATCACGGGAGCATCTGTTCACTCACTAACTTTGCCCCGTCCTCCTTCAGACTTCACCCGAATGCAGGACATCCCGGAAGAGACTGAGAGCCGTGACGGGGAGCCTGTAGCTTCAGAGAGCTAAGGGGGCCCCTCCCCCCACCCCATGTCCCCCTGAAGAACATTACTGAGGGAGGCAAACCTGGGGACTCCAATCTGCCAATGACGAGGGAACATTTGAAAGAACTGCTGATTGTCCTTGCCAGCTCTTGGGATCCTTGGACACGGGGGCCGGGGGCGCCATTTAGGAAGCTGGGGGTATTAGGCCACAGTGCCCCCTGGTGGCATCCAGAAGCTACACTGCAGATGCCAATTTTTCATGCCTTTTTCCCTCTACTTTAGGAAAATTTATTTATTTATTGTTTATTAGTTATGGAGGGAGAGGGGAGATTTAGAGGACCAGGGACATGGGAACCAAGCCATAGGGATCAGGGGGCCTTGTCCTTTAACACTACTGGGGTTTATTCAGGCTCAACCATGCAGCTGCTGGGTTCTAGCACCCCTCCTGAGCAACACCCATCTTTGAGGAGAGGCTGCAGCCATAAGACCCTACTGCCCCTTCAGGAAGGGCTGTGGTCAGGGCCATGTCCCTCTCCCCTTCCCCTCAACCTCTTACTGCTGTTCTCCCTTCTATCTGTCTTCTATGGAAACCCCAGGGAGATAACCTGGCTTCCTAGAGTTGATGGAATACAGGTTGAGGTGGCCGTAAAGGGGGGTTGGGGGGTGAGGGGAAAAACTCACAGGGACCAGAATGTTTCTTTGTTGTTGTTGTTTTCTTTTTTGTACCAAAGCCAACTGCACGTGTTTTATATTTTTAAGAGAAGATTGTAGGCAATTAGAAATCGCAGCCTTCTATCTCTACATCTCGGAAGAACTTGAGGGATGGGGGGAACAATGACTTCTCCACTCATCTATAGTACTGGGGGACCCATTTTGACCTCTTCCCCAGCCATTTGGCCAAACAGTTCTTGGGTGAGTTGGGAAATCTCTACAAACCCTGACCTCATCCCCCACCTCAGCAACCATGACCTGAAACCTCTGCGTGAATTTGGGGGATTTTTCAATGGACCTCCCCCCGCCCAGTGCCTGCCAGCCCCAGCCAGTTTTCTGCAAATTTGATTGTTAAAAAAAAAAAAAAAGGAAAGGAAAAAAAAAAAAAAAAGAAAGGGAAAAAAAAGATAAAACAGGGAAAATTAAAGTCCTGGAACCCCAGGAAGTACTGTCTGTTAATGTCTGCCAGTTCTGAGGGTACTGGTGAGGGGGAGAGCCAGGCAATGACGTGTGTTCCTCCAAAAGGAGCCTCTTCCTCTCCCAGGAAGGGTGACTGCCTCCCTGAAGACAGGGGGCGCTAACAAAAGAAACTGCTGCCAACCTTTTTTTTGCTGTCATCTTTGACGCTCACAAATACAAGGATAATAATGAAGGGACACTTAGGTTCCAGTGGCTGTTGGAGGTTCCAACATTAAAAAACTTGTTTTCATCTCATTTGCATGCCATGCTCAGGAATTGCATCAGCCTCTTGCCCCCTTCCCTCCCTTTCATCACAGCTCCTGTTAGCCTCTCCCCAGAGTCATTCATGTTCAGGTTCAGCCCTCACTCTGCCCTTGTTCTTCACAGTGCCAGAGCCCTGGTTTAACCTTTTTAAGAAGGTTTCCCTCATAAGAGCTGCTCATTTGCTCTTTGCCATTTTGAGAGGCAGTGAGAGATTAAGTAGGTTTCAGTTCTTGTTTTTGGTTAATTTTTTGCTTCCTGTTTCTGGTTAATACCCTGCTCTGGGGCTGTAGGGGGAGGGGTGAGAGAGTCTAGAGTTGTATAAATGCTGGCACAGTGCACAGACCTCTGTTGGAGCCCATGGGGTAAGATGGGAAGGATGGGGCTCATGACCTCAGCTAGAAAGCGGAACTGAAATCACCTGGGGTGGGGGGCAGGCTTGGGGGAGCAGCCAGCACCCTCCACTCCTGTCATTCTCATCCATCAGCATCTGGCCTTGACAAGGTGCCTTCTCATCCATAATGGAATCTGTGAGGTAGGAATTGTTTTCATTTCATAGACAGGGAAACCTGGGTGCAGAGGAGCCAGGAAAGGGCCAGCCCGCCTAGCTGCAGTCCTCCACTTCCCCTCCTCGGCTACTCTGCTGAAAAACACCAGAGCTCCAAAGTTTCCAACACGATGGCCCATGGCTCAGCAGCTGTCTGCCACGTCAGCGGGAAGCAGCTGGGACCCAAAGCTGTAAAGGCAGAGCAGGGGGATGTTAGCATCCAAAGACCACCAGGAAAGGGAATGCAGGTGCCTCCAGCGTTCTTACAGATCCAGTGAAGGATGCAGGTCAAGAGGGTAACGGAAACCTGGGGACGCAGAGCCCAGAGCGTGGGTTCCGAGAAGCCCACAGCTCACAGGAGAGCTGCTCTGTCCCTCCTGCCGCCCCTGGACTGAAACCCCCTCCTCATCCTTGATCCCAAAACAAGACACACATGTCTCTGACATGGTAGTTCCTCTGAGATTAGTCCCTCTCTCACGTCTTTCCCATTCTGTCCGTTGTCCCCTCTCTATTCCCATTTTTGGAAACTCAGTCTTACTCTCTGTCTACCCTGTTGGCAGTTTCACAGCTCTGTGGCTTGAGCTCCAGGGAGCCAGGGCCCAGCTTCTTGCCACAGCAATGCCTCCTTTCCATTGCACCCTCCCCTCCCTCTCCCATCCCAAAGGGTGGGTCTGCATGCATTCATTCACCTCTGACTTGGACCTGTTTAAACTTTGTCAATATTTACCTCCGGGTCCCATAAAGCAGCGATGCTCCCAGAGGAGCCAATATCCCGAGCCCCAGCAGGGCCATCAGAGGAGCTGCAGGGGGTGGGAAGAGGGGCACTTGAGTGGTGGAGGATTTTCCATCCTGAACTGGCTGGGAATAGATGTGGATTTTGGAACCGTTTAAACATTATCAAAGAAAGGAAATTAAACATCAAGAGGCTAATTAAATCTCTTTAGCATTGCTTAATATGGTGTGAATTAGGCGGCTCTTTCGAGCCTCTCCTGTTCAGCAACTGGATGGAGCTGGTGCAGGCGGTGCCCCCTCCAGAGGGGGCTCCACCCACTCAGGAGGCACCGTGCCCAGCTGGGTTCAAGACAAGTCAGACCTTGGGCTGGGGCAATGGCAGTGGGAGCTCTACCCCATTTTCCCTCTGCCACCTCCCTCCTTCCCAGGGGCTCCCCCCTGGAAAGTCCCTTCTGATGGCTAGCATTTATCATTGCTGGGTATCTATGGATACAGAAAGCAAAGGGGAACCCCGCTGCCCTGGAGTGCACAGCTTCAAGAGGGGCCTGAGGGGCCAACCCCTCATTCAGTTCCTTATGTAAAACTTTCACTCCAGAGCATGTAAAAATTCCAGACAAGACCTTTATGGCTCCTTGTCCCTGTCTCCCAGTTGCCCCCTTATTTCTTCCTTTTTTCTTCTGTCTCCATTTTACATGGGGTGTAAGAATAATACGTAAAACTCTATTTCAGGCACTGTTACATCCTTAACAGCCCATTTTAAATTGAGAAAACAGGTACAGAGAAGTAAAGTAACTTACCGAGGTCCCTCAGCTGGTTAGTGTCAGACCTAGGATGTGAATCCAGGTGTTCTGACACCTGAGGTGATGCTCTGAGCTAAGCCCTCGGGGGAGGAGGAAGAGTAGCACCATATTCTGTGGTTCGCACTCCTCTGGCTGCACATTCAGCCGCCTCTTCTCCCAACCCCCTCCCGCATCTCTTGCCTCCCTGTGCCCCACACACACCCTTGGCTTGTCCTTATCCTCACTTCTCCCTCCAAATCCTGATTTAGGGAGAGACACACGGGTACGCCCAGCCAGAAACGGGTTTGCACCCCGGGCTTGGCTGGAGCTAGGGATCCAGCAAGACCCCACACACAGCAGGGAGAATCACAGCTTTTGTTGCTGAGGTGTCTGTGGGCAGCAAGTTTCTGTAGACACTAATGAGATGGTAAGAAGGTAGAGGTGGCCAGAGGAGAAGGGCATATTTGGCCCCAGCACCAGAGAAGGACAAGGGTACACCCCATTTGAGGTGAGGGAGGGAGGGTGGAGGGGATAGAGGGGGATAGGCATGACCTATGACCCAATTAGTCTAGAACCCTTAGGGAAATTTTCCTGGGAATTCTCACAGAAGGCAGAAATGGGGCAAAGAATCCTTTTGGCCACCTTGACCTGGAGGTGGAACTGAGATGAAAGGTGCAGACACTGTGTATGCTCCAGAGGTTTATTCTCAGGTACTCATCATTCCCATCTCCATGTGGAGACTTCCACTTGGTCATACCCAGCCCTGACCTGGGTCCCAGCCTCCCTGTTCCCCCATAGCCAGAGCTGGGGATCAAAGATCAGACTTTCCCTGAGGGCCTTGCATCGTGGCAGAGAGGCCAACCTCTCTCTCCCTAGGATGCGTGGATCCCCGCGAAGAGGAGGGGGTTTACCTTGCCCCCTTCACCCAGGTGTCCCTTTGTCCAGGTTGGTAAGCCTGGTAGAAGGGCCACCCTCCCAAGGGGTGCTCTCCATCCACCGCCTGCCCACCTCCTTTAGGGCCACCTGTTCTACCCAGCCCCGCCCCTGGGGCCACAGCCTTGCTCACAGATCCCTGAAGGTGTCTGCCAGGGCCTACCGGGGCTCCCGCCTTAGGAAGCAGTACAGCATGGGGTTGAGACAGCTGTTGCTGTGTGCCAGGCAGGTAGTGATGCGGAAGACATAGGTATGGATGGTGTAGAAAGTGCTGTCCCAGGGCACCAGGTCAGACTTCACCAGGACACCCCAAAGAGGGACCACGTGGTTGGGGAACTAGCAGAGGAAGAAGGAGGCCAGAAGGATGTGGACGGAGCGGGCCACGACTCTGCTGTCCTGCCGTTGCCGCAGCCGCAGGAAGGCCAGGAACAGCAGGTAGCTGGTGGTGGTGATGCCCAGTGGCACCATAAAGGCCAGGACCACCCTCTGCAGCTGGTAGGCCCCTAGCCGATACCTGCTGGGGAAGCGCAGCAGACACAGATGCATGCCAGTCACCTCGCCCTTGGCCCCAAAGACAGCCGTGGGCACCGTCACCAGGGCAGCTGCCACCCACACGGCCAGGGTGGCCACACGGGCCCAGAAGAGCGAGAGGTGGGTGCCGGGTCCTGCAGCCATGGCCACCACCCAGTATTGGGCAACACTCAGCGCCGTGATGAAGAAGATGCTGGTGTAGATGTTGAGGACGGTGGCTGTCAGGACCATTTTGCAGAGGGCACCTCCGAAGGGCCAGTGGAAGTCCAGTGCCGCCTCGGCTGCCTAGAAGGGGAGAGTGAGTGCCAGCCCCAGGTCTGCCAAAGCTAGTTTAAAGACAAAAGTGTCGGTGGGCAGGGGGCTCGCCGAGCGCAGTTACCCAGAACCCAGAGTCCGGCCAAATTTCCCAGCAAGCCGATGTCCCCCACGAGCCCATAGGCCAGGGCAACCCTCAGGGCTAGGAATCCAACAGGCATCATATCTTCATCAGCACTCAGCACACTGCCTCCAGAGGTGTTGACCCAGAAAGCAGGCGGGGGCACAGAGGTGTTGGGCGTGGGCATCGCAGGGCATCAGATGTCGGTGGTGCTGGGCAGAGGGGCCAGGGGTGCCTGCCAGACTGGCAGGGGCCACCTAAGGCACTCAGCAGGACGGTGTATATCTGAGCGCTTCTCTGCTTCTCTCGGGGCCTCTGGCTGCCTGGAGACCCAGCCCACGCCCACACCTCAGGGGGCGGGTGGTGGAGGGACAACCTGCCTCTTCTCTGTTGGTCTTGGTTGTGGGTGGGGCAGGGTGAGAGAGAACCTGAACGTTGGGATAAATGTGTTTGTGTTTGTGTAGAGCTCTATGCAGAAGAGGATGGGGGGAGGGAGAATGATCCCACTATGCAGGGCAGCCCCAAGCCTCCAATCCAGGGAGAAGGACACAGATACCCCATCTCAGGGATGACAGGAACCAAATTGGAGCCCCCTCTAATCCTAACAGTGTTCAGGGGCCCCCTTCTCTGCAGAAAATGCTCCCTTGGAGCCAAGGGGAAGGGGCCTGGGAGGGAGCATGGAGGCAGGGAATCAGAATAGGTATTTGAGAGAGAAAGAGCAGAAGTTCTGGGGTCCCAGATCTGCTCCTCACTCGCTGTGTGACTATGAGTGAATTACTTTACTCGCCTGAGCCTCAGTTTCCTAGCTTAAATTTTTCAGGTAAAACTCTCTGCTTTACGGATTGGTGTGGTAAAATGAGATAACACATGAAAAAGCACTTTATACATTGCTATTTGCATGAGTGATTATTATTATTATTATTTTTTTTTTTTTTGCGGTACGCGGGCCTCTCATTGCTGTGGCCTCTCCCGTTGCGGAGCACAGGCTCCGGGTGCGCAGGCTCAGCGGCCATGGCTCACGGGCCCAGCCGCTCCGCGGCACGTGGGATCTTCCCGGACCGGGGCACGAACCCATGTCCCCTGCATCGGCAGGCGGACTCTCAACCACTGTGCCACCAGGGAAGCCCGAGTGATTATTATTTCAAAGGAAAAGTTGGGGGTGTTTGTGGCACAAGGGAGCAAGGTACCGAGCAGCTATTATCACCATGCCCAGGGAACAGTGCCAACTAAAACACAGGTTGGAATTCATTGCAGCGTCAAGTGACTTTGAGGCTAAGGGCAGGGAGGAAAAGGGGAGAGGAAGTCACAGCTTCCTGTTCCCTCCCTACTGGGGAACACAGCCTACGAGGACCTGAGCAGGCCTGGGGCATGCCCTCAGTTCTCTTCTTGCTAAGAAGTCCTGTAACCTCTACCACTCCCACTGCCATTTCACCCTTTCCTTCTCTAATCTGTGGAGACAGAAGTCAGTGGTACCCCCTACTCTCTCCTGCAACCCCCAAACCCCCTTTCAGAGGTGTGGTTTCTGAGATATACCCTCACCACACCTCATCCTGCCTCCCCATGATCTCAGCCCTAAATGGAAAAAGTGCATCATTGGGTCCTCCCCTTTTGTGCCCGTATCCCTATCCTTTGCAGAATTTGCAGTGATGGGGGAAAATAGAAGACGTGGGGCGAGGGGCAGCGTGTAGATAAAAGAATGAGGCTTTTTCAAAATATTCAGCACCTTCCTGTCCTCTGCTAGCTAACTAAGATGTTTGACGTTCAGTTCCCTTGAGTGCTAGGGGAGGAGAGGGGCCCTTTCAGGATAATCAACAATGGGTTTGATGAACCTTATAGGAGAGACCCAGGGGTGAAAGAGATTCAGACTGGGTGCCAGGATGTTTGGGTCCTTCAGCAAGGGATGGGTGTGAAGGGGGTGGCCGAAGGGGAGTGCCCAGCCCAAGTTCAGGTGAGCCCCAGGGGCTACCTCCCGGCCTCAGGGACTGCTCCTGTGTGACTTGTGCCAATCACTCCCTCTCTCAGGGCCATGTTTACTCTTCCACCCATCCTGCATCACCTTGTCCATCTGGCAGCCACGATGTCTTTTAATGCACTGGACCTATTGTCTCTTGGCTTGGAAAACAGAAGCTGGGTCAGAATTTCAGGGTTCTGCTTTCCATTTGAAATATCCGGTCCTCTGATCATTTTTTTTTTTACCTTTGTTCTTTTCTAATCTAAATCCTTTCCCTTGGTCTGAGACTATCAACACTCCTTTGTGGTTATGTAGAGAGGTGGTGCCGCCAACTGACCAAGTTTAAGAACTTCACTTTGGGCCCCTTCGTTTTAGTATTTTGTTAGTTTGTTCCTTGATTCATCCATTCATTCACTAATCACAGCATTTCTTGAACACTTACTATGTGCCAGGCACTGTGCTAGATGCTGGGGAGACGAAAACATAATATGGTCCCTATCCTCATAAAATATAATAAGCTTTTTGAGATGGGTGGGCTTTTCAGATCCTCTAGTTCAGTTTCTCATTTTGTAGGGTGTGAAAGTGACTTGTCCAAGGCCACAGGGGAAGTAGTGACAGAGTGAGGATTTAAGATAAAAGTCTTCTGACTCCTAGAATCTAGCTCTTTCCAGTGCATCACAAAACCCTTTGGGCATTTCTTTCCACCTCTAACCTGTTGCCCTTCCGGAGTGCCAGAAGTGACAGACCCTGCCCTTGGGGAGCGCCAAAGGAAAGAGCGGCAGGATATGGACAGAAGGATAGCGACAACTCTGCTTTCGATGCTCTTCCCCCACAACTGCTGGAGGAAGAGGAGGGACTGGACCCAACAGAAACGCTTTTGCCATCTCTCACATTCATATTACCCTCTAGAGCCGTACTTTTCCAGCCCCATTTTCTATCTCAGAATCCAAGTACCTGTAGTGGTAGATTACAGTGTCTCCCTTTCATAAAAGGGACTTCCAACATCTGGGCCTTCCCCTCAGTCACCTGAATATCCTCCCCTCCCTCGTCCACATGTCTTTTCAGCCCCACATCCCTGTCCTGCACTCCAAAGCCTAGGCAAAGAGGAATTGGGGGAAGTGGCAGAAGAGACTGAGTTATCCCTCCACAGAGCATAAAGAGAGGGGATCTTGGCATTTGTACTTATGACAGTGGAGACTGAGACTAGCTGCTTGGAGGACTACAAGTGGCAGGAGGAGGGGACCTGCGCCTAATCCAGGTCTCTAACCTCACATCAACCCAATCAGCCACCACCTCTACTACTTCATGTGTCTGTCAAGGGCTACTGGAGAAAATCCTCCAGTCTTGGTAAGGGACATGGGCAGCTTCAGCGCTAAAGGGCAACTTCTGAATCAATCTCTGTCTCTCTCAACTTTATATTTTGGAAGAGCTTTATATTTACAGAAAAATTGCAAAGGCAGTGAGAGTGATCCATCTCTTCCATTTTCCACATTAAGATGAAGCTGCCAGGGCTTCCCTGGTGGCGCAGTGGTTGAGAGCCCGCCTGCCGACGCAGGGGACATGGGTTCGTGCCCCGGTCCGGGAAGATCCCACATGCCGCGGAGCGGCTGGGCCCGTGAGCCATGGCCGCTGAGCCTGCGCGTCCAGAGCCTGTGCTCCACAACGGGAGAGGCCACAACAGTGAGAGGCCCGCGTACCGCAAAAAAAAAAAAAAAAAAGAAGATGAAGCTGCCAGAGCATCAAAAATAAAAAATCTTCGAGATAAATCTGACAAGAGATGTACCAATACTTGTACACTGGAAACTACAAATCACTGCTGAGAGAAATTTAGAAGATCTTAATAAATGCAGAGGTATACTGTATTCATGAGTTTGAAGACTCAATAATAAGATGTCAGTTGCCCTCATAATGGGTCTGTAGATTCAATGCAATCCTAGTCAAAATTCTAGCAGCCTTTTTAAAAGAAATTGACAAGCTGATTCTAAAATCCATGTGGAAGTGCAAATAGCCAAAAGATTTTGTAAAATAGCCAGAACAATTCAGTAAAAAGACTATAAAGTTGGAGTACTCATGTATCCAATTCCAAGCCTTTAAAGCTACGGTAGTCAAGACAGTGTGATAATAGCAAAAGGATAGACATATAAATCAGTGGAATTGAGAGTCTTGAAATAGGCCCACATATTTACAGTCAACTGATTTTCCACAAAGGTGCAAAGGCAATTTACTAAAGAACACATAGTCTTTTCAACAAATGATTTTGTAACAACTGAACACCCACATTAAAAAAAAAACAGCGTGCATGAGAGAACTTCAGTCCCTGCCTCGCACCATGCACAAAAATTAACTCAAAATGGATCATAGATCTAAATGTAAAACCTAAAACTCCAAAACTTATAAAGGAAAACAAAGGAGAAATTTTTTATGACCTTAGGTTAGGCAAAAATTTCTTAGATACAACATCAAAAGCACAATCTGACAGCAAGAAATTGATAATTGGGCTTCATTGAAATTAAGAACTTTTTTTTTTAGCTTATTTTTTATTGAAGTATAGTTGGTTTACAATGTTGTGTTAGTTTCTGGTGTACAGCAAAGTGATTCAGATATATATAACATCTTAATGGAAAACCCTGAACTTTTTGGCCAACCATATACACACACACACACACACACACACACACACACACACACACACACACACAGGGTATATACGCATATATACACATATGTATGTATTCTTTTTCATACTCTTTTCCATCTTATAAAGAACTTGTATCTGGACTTCCCTGGCGGTCCGGTGGTTAACACTCCGTGCTTCCAATGCAGGAGGCATGGGTTCGATCCTCCTCGGGGAAGATCCCACATGCTGCTTGGTGTAGCCAAAACAAACAAAGAACAACAACAAAAAAACCTGCATCTAGAATATCTAAGGAATTCTCACAATTCAATAATAAGAAAACAACCTTATTTTTTAAAAGGGGTAAAAGATATGAACAGATAGTTCATCAAAGAAGACATACGGATAGCAAATAAGCACATGAGAAGATGCTCAACGTCATTAGCCTCTAGGGAAATGCAAAGTACAACCACAGTGAGATAATACTACATTCCTATTAGAATGTCTAAAAAAAAACCCTGACCATACCAAGAGTTGGTGAGGAAGTAGGGTACCAAAACTTTCATACATTGCTGATGGGAATATAAAATTATATGATCACTTTGTAAAACAATTTGACATTTTCTTAAAAAGTTAAACATAACTCCATATGTCCTAGTCTTTCTACTCCTAGGCATTTACACAAGAGAAATGAAAGTACACATTCGCATAAAGACTTGTACACCAGTGTTCACAGCAGCTTTATTTGAAGTAGCTTAAAATGGGAAACAACTCAAATGGATAACCTAATTTTCTATCAACAAGTGAATGGAGGAATCAATTGTGGTATATTCATGCAATGGAATGGTACTCAACAGTTAAAAGGAATGGATTACTGCTATGTGCAACAGCAAGCATGGAGGAAAGAGCCCCGATGGCTGCCAGGCCATGGTTGTCCCTTCCCGTTTGCCTCACTGAAGCATCTGTTCCTCCTTCATCTGTTCAACATTCCAGGTCCATCTACAATGCAGCCAAGTCCTGCCTGTCCCAGCCTCCAATCCTAGCAGTGTGCTCCTCTGAAACAGGACAGCCTCATTTCTGACTCCATTTGCTCTGGGCCAGGTTCACTCTAGAGTGTCCCACACTGGGCATCCCAGGCTGTGGGTCTGAGCATGCTAGCCTTTCTGTCTTCTAAGGCCCCCTACATGAAAGGGAGGTTTCCATTTCAGATGTCAGGTATTCACCTTCCTGAGAAAGGAATGGGACAGATGCCTGCCCATGCACATGGATGAGCAGAGGCTCTTTCCAGGGCCACTGTTCTAAAACCAAACAGAGTTTAAGTCTTCAGTAATGGACACTGCTAGTCAATTTCTTGGTGGGATACCCTGCTATACTCTATACTAACATTGGTATCTGACTACAACTTACAGTGTCCAGCCTCAGAATGAGGCTTTGGCAATGCATGAAAATCTTTTTACATGTCCCCGATCAGCTTGATCTTTCATACATTCATCCAAAATGCATTTCCTGGGCATCTGGTAAGTGACAGGCACCATGCAGCCCTGGGATACACAAAGGTGATTAAGACATAGCTCCTGCCCTCAAAGAGCTCACTCTTAGTAAAGGCAGCATAAACAATACTTGTAAATACAGCATGAAAGGTACTATACTAAAGATTTAATAGAGAGTTCCAAGGTACTACAAAGGAAGAGGTGTTTAGCTTTACCTGGGATAGTCACAGAGATGAGTTTTGTACTAAGCCTTGAAATATCAGTAGATGCTTGTCCAGGGAAAGGGCATTTCAGGGGATGGGAACAGTATGATCAAAGACTTGGGGGCATGCAACTGCATGCAGAATCTGGGGAAATGCAAATGTTTCAGCATGGTTGGCACAATAGTGTGTGAAACAAGGAAAAGACCAGGAAAGATGGGTGGGGGAGGCAATAATGAGGTTATGGAGGACCTTAGGCCAGGCAGAGAAGCTTAGATTTTATCTAAGTAGAATAAGAAGCCACTAAAAGCTTTTAATCTAAACAGTGACAGAATCAGATTTATTTTTTTAAATTATCTATCTATTGACAATGTGAAAGACCATTCAAAGAGGTTGAGAATGGCAGGAGAAGAAATATCAATTAGGAGGCTTTTGTAAACAGGGGCTGGGATAGTTAGGAAGTAGAAGAGGGAAGAAATATGGATTATGTTTAGGAAATAGAATCAAGTGACTGGGGATGTAAAGAGCAGGGAGGAATTAAGAATGACCACCGGGCTTCCCTGGTGGCGCAGTGGTTGAGGGTCCGCCTGCCGATGCAGGGGACGCGGGTTCATGCCCCGTTCCGGGAAGATCCCACATGCCGCAGAGCGGCTGGGCCCGTGAGCCATGGCCGCTGAGCCTGTGCGTCCGGAGCCTGTGCTCCGCAACGGGAGAGGCCACAACAGTGAGAGGCCCGCGTACCGCAAAAAACAACAAAAAACAAAAAACAAAAAAAAAAAAAAAAGAATGACCACCAGTGTATAAGCTTGGGGAATTAAGTACATGGAGAGTACGTGAGTGGATGGCTGGATCGATGTATAGCCGATGTATAGCATTGGCTTTAGAAAATACAGGAGGAAAAGGAGGTTGAAAAATTTGTGAACATTTGGGTATAGTGATCCAATATGCATTTGACTACATGGTCTGGAAAGAGACCTGGTCTTGAAGATCTAGACTTCAAAGGTTTCAGTGGAAAGTTGTTATGGGTAAGCTCATAGAAGGAAAGGTCCAGTAGCTTTGTGACCATGTTGGTTGCTTTCATAGCATCCATGTCCCCCTCTTCCTTTCTAAAGAACCTAATTCTGTTCCAGTACCCCTAATTCTGTTCCAGTATCCATTCCTCAAGAGCCCAGATGACTTGGAGAAAGCTAACTCCATCTCCAGCTCTAGGAGTGGATCCTGATTAGTTTAAGCCCATCACAATGTAACCATCCTCTTGACAGTAATTGGTTCAAGAGTCAAGGATTAAGCCAATCAACACGTGACATTATCCTGGTAAGTGTTATTAGTCCACAGGTTGGTGCAATCAGACTGGACTGGGGGAAGGTTTTTTTTTTTTTTTTTTTTTGCGGTACGCAGGCCTCTCACTGTTGTGGCCTCTCCCTTTGTGGAGCACAGGCTCTGGACGCGCAGGCTCAGCGGCCATGGCTCACGGGCCCAGCCGCTCCGCGATATGTGGGATCTTCCCGGACCAGGGCACGAACCCGTGTCCCCTGCATTGGCAGGTGGACTCTCAACCACTGCGCCACCAGGGAATCCCTGGGGGAAGGATTTTTATTCTAGAAGTGGCAGAGAGGGTTTCTTTCTCTTGCTGGACCTAAACATAGAAATATGTGCCCCAGTTGGTGTTGGCCATCATCTTGTCAGCATGAAGGAAGCCAGTCTAAGAACAAAGCCTTCCCATGGAGGCAGGCAGAGCAGAGAAGCTGAGCGTACACCATCTATGGACTTGTAGCTGTGAGACAGAATACATTTATTATTGTTCAAGACATTTTGAGTTAGGTTTTCTGTTATTTGTTATGAGAAGCACCCTGGTTCAAGCAGAAGGGAATGCAAGATAGATCAGTAAATAGTATTTTTTATGGCAGAAGGAACCAGAAATGTTCACTAAATTTATTGCTTACTACAGTAAGAGAGAGACATGTTAGTCAGACATTATCTCTATGGGCAGAGCAGACTGTAAATCTTCTAGCTACAAGATTTGGGGAAGCTGGAGTTCAGGAACTGGTGGATTTTCAGAGGTATAACTAGATAGATATCATCCATAGCAGATGATTACTCTTATGAGACTGCTGTTGATTGAAGATTGTCTGACTTTGGGAAATGAGGGCCTGACACTGGACGGTGTTCACTAAGGTGAGTTGTTCATTGATTCAACAGATTTAAAATAGGTTCTGATGGCTACAGAATAATCAAATCAGTTTTTCTTTGATCTTGTGGGAATTTTTTTAATTCCCAGGAAGAAGTATTCCTCTTCCTGTCCAAGAGCAATCTCTATATCTGTGTTCTTAAATCCCTCTCTTTCCAGATCCTGCTCCATCAGTCATTCTCTTCCTCTTGGGTTTTCTAGAGTTCCTCTTTTATTGCACGGAACAGAAACCCCCTTGAGTTACTTCTAGTGCTGAAACCTGTATTTAAGGACAGGTTATGTTTATTATACCAGAGTCCTTCAAACATCCTCACCGTTTTGCCTACCTATCCCTGCCTTCTCTTTCCTATCTTCACTGCAACAGGTGGGCATATTGGCATGAACGAGTAGAACCAAAAATGCATGTTTAGACTTTCAGTAGATCTGAGTGGATTCAGGTGAGATACTGGGAAGACAATACAGTACAGCCCTCAGGAAGCAAGTTTTACTCCTTTTGCTTTTCATTGGTTCCTCTTTCTGCTTCTCTCAGCACACCTGCTCCAGTCTCCTGCTTCTCTTTGCAGACTAGCTCCATCTTACACCTTTTAGAAAATAAGGAGCCAGACATCTGATGTACATTACTCGAGGAAAACACAATTACAAAAAATTTCTTAATTAAAAGGGAGAAAATACAATGTATCCCCCAGCATATCAGCACCATATATTGGTCAAATCCTCAGAGTTATTTTACATCCCTCAGCTCAGCACACCAGCGTTGTAGGGCAAGCATTCCATTGATACTGTAGGGGTACCCACGGGTGGGTGACAGTGTGTTTGAGGACATCAGTGAATTCCCAGCACCAGTTTGCTGACTCACATCCTTAGATGTGGAGGGAGTTCCTTAGTCAAAACATTTGATTACATCATTTTTGCTTATTGGGAAGTTTTCCTTTCACCTCTGATCTTTAGATCATCCCTGAGATAGTCACTGATAAAAAATTTCCCCCCAAGGAGTAGAGCTCCTAAAATATTTCTTTTCTGCCATTATCCTTTGTACTTGGGATTAAGAATCTCTGGAGAGGTTGAGATGCCTTGCCATGTTGATCTGAGTCAAACACAGGACCCAACAGTTCAGGCTTAGTGTTTTTCTGGCAATTCAGTTCTTACAAAACTTTAGTGGGTTGCCTCTCCTTTTTGCTTCTAAGGGTGCCATGTTGTTGTTCCTATTGTTTTACTGTTGTGATAACCTTCTTTTTCCTCCTTTTTTACTTTTGGTATTTTTTTCTTTTGGCATAATTACAGATTTAGAGAAAGCTACAAGAATAGTACAAAGAATTGCTGTATCCCCTTTACTCAGATTCCCCAAATGTTAACATTTTTTTCACATTTGCTTTTTTTTATGTTTTTTTGTTTTGTTTTTTAATTTTATTTATTTATTTATGTCTGTGTTGGGTCTTCGTTGCTACACGTGGGCTTTCTCTAGTTGCAGCGAGTGGGGGCTACTGTTCATTTCGCTGTGTGGGCTTCTCATTGCGGTGGCTTCTCTCATTGTGGAGCACAGGCTCTAGCTGTGTGGGCTCCAGAGCACAGGCTCAGTAGTTGTGGCACGTGGGCTCCAGAGTGCAGGCTCAGTACAGTTGTGGCACACGGGCTTAGTTGCTCCGCGGCATGTGGGATCTTCCCGGACCAGGGCTCAAACCCGTGTCCCCTGCATTGACAGGCAGATTCTTAACCACTGCACCACCAGGGAAGTCCATGTGGGTTTTATTTGAACTCCAGGTTGTCACTGCCTTGGAGTTGGTAGATGGCCTAATACTACCTAAATGAGCACCAGGAAATGCACAGTCACTGGGATTCATATGTCAATTTTTTTTGGCCATGCACCAAACAGGAAGAAAAAATGACCTCAGCCTAACCTCTCATACTTTAGAGAGACTTTTTTCAATTAGCAATATACGGAAGTGCTATTGAATGGAGTTTAGAAAATCAGACTTGGTTGTACCCTTAGAGAAATTTTGTTGGGGAAATTCTGAGAGAACTTGAAAATAAATGAACTCGGACTTCCCGCGACAGTGAGAGGCCCGAGCACCGCGATGAAGAGTGGCCCCCGCTCGCTGCAACTGGAGAAAGCCTGCGCGCAGAAACAAAGACCCAACACAGCCAAAAACAAATAAATAAATAAATAAAAATAAAAATTAAAAAAAGGTGAACAAATAGACAAGACCCTGGCAAGGCTAAGGAAAATAAAGATAAAAGAAAAAAGAGAGAAGAGAAAGAAACAGCCATACAAATGAAATTAAAAGAATAAGAGACCTTTAATCAAATTTCATGCAAAACATTTTAAACTCTAAGTAAAATGGATGACTTTTAAATGACTAAAATTAACTCAAGGGCTTCCCTAGTGGCACAGTGGTTAAGAATCCACCTGCCAGTGCCGGGGACACGGGTTCGAGCCCTGGTCCGGGAAGATCCCACATGCTGCGGAGCAACTAAGCCCCTGCGCCACAACGACTGAGCCCGCACTCTAGAGCCCGAGAGCCACAACTACTGAAGCCCGCACGCCTAGAGCCCGTGCTCCACAACAAAGAGAAGCCACCGCGATGAGAAGCCCACTCACTGCAACAAAGAGTAGCCCCGGTTCACCACAACTAGAGAAAGCCCGTGCACAGCAACAAAGACCCAACGCAGCCAAAAATAAATAAATTAAATAAATAAATTTTAAAAAAATAATAAAATTAACTCAAGAAAAGTAAGAATTCTGAACAGATGAATAACTACATAAGAAATTAAAAAGATTTTCAAATATCTATCATTAAAAAGCTTCCAGATCCAGATGATTTTATAAGCAAGTTCAGTTCCATGTTCAAAAAAAAAAAATCTAAGTTATTCAAAGTATTTTAGAGCATAGGAAAAAAAATGAAAGGGCTGCCAACTGGTTTTTCAAAGCTGGAATAAATCTACAACTTGATTTTTTAAAGTACCAGGATGTCACCTATGAACACAGATGCAAAACTCATAAACAGAATAGCTGTTACGGGTTCGGAACACACTACCACAAAATTTGGCAACTTGGCGCACTGAATATTTTCAGTTGAAGGACTTTGAGAAATAACAGGTGTACTTCTGAACTTCCCCTGAAGCAGGTCATCAGACTCTCATGTGAGAGGGGCCTTCCCTATATCCAGAGGAAAGAAGCATCCTTATTTCCAAAATGGAAGGACACTGACAAGAATCTGAACAAAGTTTCCCCCAAACTACCATTGTTAGCTCACATCCCTTTTTGTCCTTTCATATTCTTTCCATGACTTTCCACTCTAAATTAAACCTAGCATAAAAACTCTCAGGTTGGACTTCCCTGGTGGTACAGTGGTTAAGAATCCTCCTGCCAATGCAGGGCACACGGGTTCAATCCCTGGTCCGGGAAGATCACACATGCCACGGAGCAACTAAGCCTGTGAGCCACAACTACTGAGCCTGCCTTCTAGAACCCACAAGCCACAACTACTGAAGCCCGCACGCTTATAGCCCGTGCTCCGCAACAAGAGAAGCCACGGCAGTGAGAAGCCCGTGCACCGCAACAAAGAGTAGCCCCCACTCGCCACAACTAGAGAAAGCCCACTCACAGCAATGAAGACCCAACGCAGCCAAAAATAACTAAATTAAAACAAAACAAAACAAAACTCTCAGGTTTAACCGTTTCTTTGGATCTTCATCTCCTTATGAAGCTTCCAGTGTTACATAAAACTTATACTGTGTTAAATAAATTTGTATTCTCTTCTCTTGTTAATCTGTGTTTTGTTACAGAGACTTAGCCAAGAACCAAAAAGGGCAGGAGGAAAAAATTACTCTTCCTCCCCTACATCAGCAAATGAAATTCAGCAGGTCAAGAAGGGTTTATTCCAAAATGGAGGGAGAGTTCAATCTTAGGAAATCTAGCATCATAGCTGTTTACAATATGCATTAAAGAAAAAACTAACCTACCAAAAACAGATTTGCTAAATCTTAACACTCATTCTTCTTTTTTTTCGTTGGGTCTTTGTTGCTGTGCGCGGGCTTTCTCTAGTTGTGGCGAGCTAGGGCTACTGTTCGTTGTGGTGCGCGGGCTCGTGTGGTGGCTTCTCTTGTTGTGGAGCACAGGCTCTAAGCATGCGGGCTTCAGTAGTTGTGGCATGTGGGATCTTCCTGGACCAGGGATCGAACCTGTGTCCCCTGCATTAGCAGGCAGATTCTTTATCCACTGTGCCGCCAGGTAAGTCCTTAACACTCATTACTGATGAAAGTGCTTAATAAAATTAAAATAGAAGAAAATTTCCCAAACATTTACAAATAATACTTATCAGAAGGAAACATTATATTCAAAAGGGAAAGTGCATTTCTTCAAAGAAGATATACGAAAGGACAGCAAGTATATGAAAAGATCATTTGTCCTTAAGGAAATGCAAATGAAAACCGCAATGAGATACCAATTTGCATTCATTGGCATGGTGATATATATAAAAACAAACCAACAAAAACAGAAAATAATAAGTGTTGGAGAGGATGTGGAGGAATAGGAATGCTTATACATTTCTGGTAGGAATGTAAAATGTTGTAGCCCTTTGTTTTGGTGACTCCACAAAAGTTAAATCTAGAATTACTATATGACCCAGCAACTCTACTCCTAGATATAAAATCTAAAGAGTTAAAAACAGATACTTAAATATTTGTTAATGAATGTTCACAGCAGCACCATTCACAATAGCCAAGAGGTGGAAACCCCAAGTGCTCATCAACAGCTGAATAAGCAAATTGTGGTATATACATCTGATAGAATATTATTCAGCCACAAAGAGGAATGAAGTACTGATACACGCTACAATTAGGATGAACCTTGAAAACATGCTAAGTGATAGAAGACAGACACAAAACACCTATACTGTATGATTACATGAAATATCCAAACTAGGTAAATACATAGAGATAGAAAGCCAACTGATGGTTACCAGAGGATGGGAGACAGGGAAGAATGAGAAGTGATTGCTTACTGAGTATGGGGTATTCTTCTGGGGTGATGAAAAATGTTTTGAAACTAGACAGAGGTGGTGGTTGTGCAACATTGTGAATGCACTAAATGCCACTCAGTTGTACACTTTAAAATGGTTAATTGTATGTTATGTGAATTTCACCTCAATTAAAAAAACATACACAAACAACACTATACTGCATATTGTTTATGTATCTGTACAATGTTCTAACAATATAGAAACATGGACAGGGAGAACAAAGAACAAATTCATGATACTGCTGCCTCTGGTACAGGTGATGGGGAGGACAACAGGACTAGAGGAAATAGTTAGGGGACCTAAACAGTATTTGTTAAAGTAATCAACAGTATGCCTTTTAATAAAAATAAAGACAATCTGCAGTGAAAAGGAAGTGAAATTAATGTCAGAAACAAGAACGTTCAATCACCACTAGTTTTCACTATTTACTTTAATAATAATAAAAAAGAGGAACCCCCAAAATAAGTGGTACAAACATTAGAAATTAAGTAAAGATTAACTTTATTGATACATTCTTTATAAATTGTATCTTATACCTAGAAAATAATTGGAAACACATACCTTTAGTATTCTAACTACTTTTATTATTAACTCACATAGCCCTCACAACAACTCTGTGAGATAAGCACTATTATTATTAGATCTCCCTTTTATTTTATTTATTTATTTTCTTTTTTGGCTGCACCACGCGGCTTGCAGGATCTTAGTTCCCCAACCAGGGACTGACCAGGGTCCTCAGCAGAGAAAGTGAGGAGTCCTAACCACTGGACCGCCAAGGAATTTCCTCATTATCTCCCTTTTAAAGGTAAGGAAGGGACTTCCCTCATAGCACAGTAGTTAAGAATCCACCTGCCAATGCAGGGGACATGGATTTGATCCCTGGTCCGGGAAGATATCACATGCAGCAGAGCAACTAAGCCCGTGTGCCACAGCTACTGAAGCCTGCATGCCTAGAGCCCATGCTCTGCAACAAGAGAACCACCGCAGTGAGAAGCCCGCGCAGCACAATGAAGAGTATCCCCTGCTCACCACAACTAGACAAAGACCGCAGGCAGCAACAAAGACCCAACGCAGCCAAAAATAAATAAAAATTTAAAAGTAAATAAATAAAATAAAGGTAAGGAAGCTGAGGCTCAGAAGTGAAGTAGGTCACAGCTAATTCAATGGCAATTTTGGGAAATAAACATAGGCGGCATGTACTCTTGTCCATTATACTATCTTATCAATCCAAGAGATTTGGCTATAAAATTATTAGAACTATTCGGAGTTTAGCAATGCAGCGGGGTAATATAAAAATCAATAATTTCTTTTATATCAACAATAAATTGTTTAAAAAGACAATTCAAACGTCTTTCAAAATAGCAGTCAAAAATTTTAAGTACCTATGAATATATTCAAAAAGAAAGGAACCAAAATCCAGAAGAAAAACACTGTAAGACTTACTGAAGGGCATAACAGAAGACTCCAAAAAATGGAAAATCATACCACATTCCTGGGTGGGAAGCATCTTGTGAACTTGTCAATACTTCCCAAGTTTAAAAATAAAGAAAATGCATAAACAACAAGGATTTACTGTATAGCACAGGGGACTATATTCAATATCTTGTATTAACCTATAATGCTTCATCAAAATTTAAAAATGTTTATGTTTCAAAGGACACCATCAAGAAAGTGAAAAGGGGGACTTCCCTGGAGGTCCAGTGGTTAAGACTCCATGCTGCCAATACAGGGGGTGAGGGTTCGATCTCTGGTCAGGGAACTAAGATCCCACGTGCTGTGCGGCCAAAAAACAAAATTAAAAAAAAAAAAAAGTGAAAAGACAATCCACAGAATGGGAGAAAATGTTTGTTTGCAAGTCATTTATCTGAAGGGACTTGGATTCATAATAAATAATGAACTCTTACAATTTAAAAATTTATTTATTATTTTATTTAATTTATTTATTGTTTCTGGCTGCATTGGGTCTTTGCTGCTGTGCACAGGCTTTTCCCTGGTTGCGGCTAGTGGAGGCCACTCTTCATTGCGGTGCGCGGGCTTCTCATTGCGGTGGCCTCTCCCGTTGTGGACCACAGGCTCTAGGCGCGCGGGCTTCAGCAGTTGTGGCTCGCGGGCTCTAGAGCGCAGGCTCAGCAGTTGTGGCGCACGGGCCTACTTGCTCCGCGGCATGTGGGACCCTCCCGGACCAGGGCCCGAACCCGTGTCCCCTGCATTGTCCCCTGCATTGAAGCCGTGTCCCCTGCATTGTCCCCTGCATTGAACCACTGTGCCAACAGGGAAGCCCAAACTCTTACAATTTAACAATAAAAAGATAAATAACCCAATTTTTAAATGGGCAAAGGATTTGAGTAGGCATTTCTCCAAAGGAGATAAAGAAATGGCGAGTATCTATAAACAGGTGAGTGGATAAACAAATTGTGGTATATCCATACAATAGATTATTATTCGACCATAAAAAGGAATGAAGTACTGATACTTGCTACAACATGGATGAACCTTGAGAACATTATGTTAAGTGAAAGAAGCCAGACACAAAAGGTCACATATTCTGTGATTCCATTTACATGAACTGTCCAGAATAGGCAAATCCACAGAAACAGAAAGTAGGTTAGTGGTTCCTGGTGGCCGGCGGGAGGGGAAAATGGGAAGTGACTGCTAACGAGAGCAGAGTTGCTTTTGGGGTGATGAAAATGACCTGGAAGTAGATCATGGTGATACTTGTACAACTTTGTAAATACACTAAAAACCAATGAACTGTACCTGTAAGATACCCTTTTAAAAAGAGTAAATTTTTACGGTATGTGCATTATAGCTCAATTTTTTTAAAAAAGGAAAAAAGTAAACACAATGTAATTTTTGTCATAATCCCAACAACACTGTAGTTTGGGGAGACAACACAAAGGGAAAACAACGTTTTTTAATCTTAAATTCATTTGGAAAAATACACCTGTCAGAATAAGCAAAGAAATGTAGGTGTATCCACTTGCCCTAACAGATATTAAAGTAGGTGTAAAATTATTGTTATAAAAGCATTACAGCGGGCTTCCCTGGTGGCGCAGTGGTTGAGAGTCCGCCTGCCGATGCAGGGGACGCGGGTTCGTGCCCCGGTCCGAGAAGATCCCACATGCCGCGGAGCGGCTGGGCCCGTGAGCCGTGGCCGCTGAGCCTGCGCGTCCGGAGCCTGTGCTGCGCAACGGGAGAGGCCACAACAGTGAGAGGCCCGCGTACCGCAAAAAAAAAAAAAAGAAAAAAAAAAAGCATTACAGCAAAGGAAAAAGTAGACTCATGCAATAGAAAAGAATTCAGAAATATTATATATATAATTTCATATACGATAAAGGTGGCGTTTGTATGGAAGGGACATTTATTTATAAAATGCTGAAGGGAAAACACTATAAACTTGGCTTTTAAATGAATTTGTATTCTGTTAATCCTATCAGAATGTACTTATTTGAAAAATAGCATTGTATTTTATTTACTCAGTAGAGACTCCTTGCTGCTCCAAGATACCCTGCATGTTGGAAATCTCTGGCTTTCAGAATCAACTCAGATTGCATCCAAGGGCATTCCGGATCCCGCCCCACTCTCGGACAGTTCAACCGTTAAGTAGGGAGAAAGCCGGAAAACGGTGTTTCATAACCTACGCTGGATCATTTCTCCAGCCCTCACCCGCACGTTTAACTTCCGTTTCTTTCAAATACCTGCGTATAAGCTCCAAGTTGAGCACTATATCTTCTCCGCCTCTGCTTATTTTACAACCCTATTCCATGTATTTACCCGCAGGGCTACCCCGCCACATTGTAACTGCCAGAAAGGCAAGACCGCGGCTTGCTCGTCTTTATGTGCCCTGCTCTTAAAACAGCGCTAGGCGCATAGAAATGAAAAAAAAAAAAGAGAGAAATTCTTCGAATGACCTTTGGGACGAATCGTTTCCTTTTTCCTAAACAGCTAACTGAAACGTGAAGTTCGAAAAACTCGTGGGAAAGCGTTCTCCCAAGCAAGAGGCTGGAACTCCACACGAACATGACTGAAAATTAAACAGGAAAACCTGTTTAATTCTCTGACTCATGCGTATTGTCTTCTAGGCTACCAACTTGCCCACAACAAAGATGGATTCTCCTTGTCCCAATTCCTCCTAAATACCAGATTTAGCAGCCATCTTTTGCAAGGGCAAGGCGCAAGCCGGAAGGTCACACCCTGTCTCACAGAACGCCAGACGCCTCGAAATCAACGAGAGTCCAATCGGAATAGACGTTTACACCGGAACCGCTTTTCCTCACGACCGGAAGAGGTTTTGCGTAAGGGCGTTGGGGCGGAAGTGACGGGAAGGTGGTAGCGGAGTAGTTGGCGGGTGGTTGATCAGAGCCGGTCGCCATGTCCGCGGGGAGCGCGACACATCCTGGAGCCGGCGGGTAAAGCTCCGCGGGAGAGGGCATCGCAGGGAGCATGGGGCGTAGGAGAGGCGGAGGGATCATGGGAAGCAGCGTATGGGTGGAGGGGCGCTTAGTTGGGAAGTGTACATATTGGAGGGCCGGACTCTTGAGAAGGGTGGTGAGCAGGCCCGGAGCCCCTGAAAAAGGCCAGCGGGGATCAGAGAGAGGAGGAAAGCACGGACTTCGGAAAGGACTAGACAAGGGGAAGGCGAAAACGAGGGCGTATAGGACAGAGTGGAATCTTTTCATGGGGGCGACGGAATAGAAAGGAAGGAGACCCTGGGAAAATGTTGTAATAGTTTTCTATTTAAGGAGAGATGGTAATTTCAGCTCCTACAGGAGATTCGAAGTTGCAGAGGGAACATGATAGAGGGAAAATGGGATGCTAAGGCGTAGTAAGGGGAGAAAAATATAAATGAAAGCTTTGGTGGAGCCCAGTATTTTCCTTTTACTTCCGTAGGCGCCGCAGCAAATGGGACCAACCAGCTCCAGCCCCCCTTCTCTTTCTGCCACCAGCGACCCCAGGTGGGGAGGTTACCAGCGGTGGGGGAAGCCCTGGGGGCTCCACCGCTGCTCCCTCTGGAGCCTTGGATGCTGCTGCTGCTGTGGCTGCCAAGATCAATGCCATGCTTATGGCCAAAGGAAAGCTGAAACCAACTCAGAATGCTGCTGAGAAGGTATTTGAAGTTGAGGGGATTCTGCTAATTGCAATTTTAATGGGGGTTATTTTGTAATCTTGTAATTCTCAATAATTTGCATTTATGGAAGGAGAAAACAGCGATACAGTAATTTAAAGAGTACTTAGTTTTGGAACATATTTGATGATATCTTGTTATTTGTTTTTAGGAGACAGTTTTGATTGGGCTGATTACATTTATGGACCAAAAAGCTTGTTTTGTCTATGTTCACGTAGTTCAGCTTAAGTTCTGTATATTCATCTAAAGCAATGATGTGATATGTTTTTTGATAACATGCACATTTTCCCTGAAGTCAAAAGAGAAATTCAGGTAAATCATGTGAGCTTTAAAATGTCACGTCTAATTAGAAGCTGTAGATTCAAATTTCTAATGACTGCCTAACTGCCTAACTAAAGCGCAGTTAAACATAAACTAAAAATGAGTAATTTATATACGGGTTGTTTTGCTGTTTTCGTACAAATTGAGGAAATTATTTGGTCATTTTATAAAATCCCTGTTATTATTAGAATCTTACAACTAGAATGGATCTGAACTTTGAAGCCTTTAATTTACCTTGCCATAGAATGCAAGAATCTTCCTACAGGATAAATAGTACAGTTCCATTTGTATTGCTAGAATGCATGCTTTGCGCTTAAAAAATCCTTACAACAATTTTATGGAATGCAGTATCGTCACCACTTTATAGATAAGGAAAATTAGGCTCATGAATAGAAAGTAACTGTCCTAGATCTGTAAATGGTAGGCACAGATGTCTGACTTCAGAGTCACCTTGGACAGTTGGGTGTTTAGCTTTTGTTCGAAAGCCTCTGGAGTTGGAGAATTAAGTGTGTTCCAAGACAGCCCATTCCACTGTAGTTATACTTTGAAAAAAATTATTTTGGCTTAAATTAAAATTGCCTTCCATGGTACCTGGGAAGAGATGAGTTCTGTGTTTGAAAATGCAATTCATGTGAAGTGATGGATATGTTAATTAGTATGTTTGTGGTGATTATTTCACATTGTATACATATATCAAGACATAAAGTTGTACACTTTAAACGTATATTTTTGTCAGTTGTACCTCAGTAAAGCTGGGGGAAAAAAAGAAAGAAAATGCAATTCGTCGGCCTTCCAGTTTATCAGTAGATAACATCAACATCGTTTATCAGTAGGCACCTGTCTGGATGCTTTAATGTTCAAGTTCTGTGGATTTGGTGAAAACTTTTAGTGAATTGGAAGTTTGTTATTCATTGTATTTTTATGGTTTGAAAAGATCGTGTGAGTCAGTTTTCTCTTTCTAAGGTCTAGAAGGAAATACTAAAAGCACCCTGACAGAATGGATACTTGAATGTTAAAATTCTTAATACAGATGTTAATCATTTAGACTCACTTTTTCTCTAAAAAGTAATCTCTAAAATGGTAATTGAACTCAACAGGAGGTAGCATGGTGCATAAATATTGGATTTAGAATCAGAATTCCTAGGTTTGAAACCCAGAATCCCCAGTTACTGGTTGTAAATTTTAAGATTTAGTTCCTTGGTCACGTTAGCCACATTTCAAGTGCTCGATAGACATGTGGGTAGTGGCACCCATATCAGACTGGCAAGTAGAAAACAGAAAGTTCTGTTGGACAACACTGATATGTACCTTTAAAGGTGGCCATAAGGATTCAGTGAGATAAGATGTGTAAATGCATTCTGAAAGGGGCTAAACAAATGAAAAGAGATATTGTTGAGTTTGTTTAGTTTGCCTCCACATTTAGAAAATGTACCTAATGAACAAATAAATAATCTGTATTTTACCTTCCTTGTGCTGTCCAGGGTAACTAAAGGTTGGGGAGGGCCATCTTGAGGTTAAAATTTTTTCAGATAACACTCAGATCCAGCTATCTGGAGTTGCCTATAGTTTATTTTATTATTATTTTTTTGGCTGTGCTGCACAGCTTGTGGGATCTTAGTTCCCCAACCAGGGATTGAACCCGGGCCCTCACCAGTGAGAGCACGGAGTCCTAATCACTGGACCACCAGGGGATTCCCTGTAGTTTCTTTTTCTTTTTTTTTTAATTGAAGTATAGTTGATTTACAATGTTGTGCTAATTTCTGCTGTACAGCATTTTTTTTTTCCATTTTATTATTTTTTATTGAAGCATAGTTGACTTACAATATTGTGGATTTGTCTGTAGTTTAAAGTGAGAGAAAACAGATCAGGTTTTAGGATCTTACTCGGCTTTTCATTCATTCTCTTCTGTTCTTCCTTAATAGAGAGTAAAGGGATGTGAATTAGATACAATTTGAGGTCACTGTAAGGATGGAATTAGTTGAATTTGTTGTGTTGTGACTCTACCGTTGGCACAAAGGCAACTTCCCATTATACAAATGAGATGTATGAGTTGTTGGACTCATGTTGTGCATGGACTCTACCCTACCCTATATTTTACTACACGTGTAGCTATCTAACTGAGCAGTAAAGCATCATAACTTGGCCCTTTAATTTTCCTTTTGGAGATTGCAGCTTCTATTCCATAACGTTTCTGTAATTACATGGTCATAAAAATGCACACACGGCCAAGGTTACAGAGAAATCTGATGATGGCCTTCAAGTAAATTGACTGTACTTGATGTTATTTTTGTGAGGTTTTGTTTGCTTTTTATTTCATTTATGAAGAATGACCAAGGAGTATTTCCAGGTGTGTTTGCAGGCAGGCAAGGGAACAGTAAGGAGGTGATGGCACTTGGGCAAGGGTAGTTTCAAATTGGACAACAAAGAGATATTTATTTCATCATATAAACTTTTTAATCTAATTTCTCTTTTTGTAGCTTCAAGCCCCTGGCAAAGGCCTAACTAGTAATAAAAGCAAGGATGACCTGGTGGTGGCTGAAGTGGAGATCAATGATGTGCCTCTCACGTGTAGGAACTTGCTGACCCGAGGACAGACTCAAGATGAGGTGTGGAGATGTCGGGCCTCTTTGGGGAAGGTGGTGGGTGGATGTAGTTTCGGGAAAACAAGGCCTTTAAACACAAACAGGAGTCAGATTTTTATTAGTGGATTTGGGTCGTCGTCTGCGAAGTCAGGATTGGGTTTAACTGTGGAAGAACTTCTTAGTGAAGTTAAGGAAACAGATATGGGTGAATTCCTTGAGTTAGTTTGAGTACAAAACAATGGAATCAAAGTTTCAGATAATAGGAGAGAACTTATTTCTGCCTATTGGTGGAGTGAATTAATGGGGAAAATCTATCCTGCTACCTGTCATTGAACTCAGTTGCCACATCATCTTTTTAATAGAATGTTTCCTTTTTAGATCAGCCGACTTAGTGGGGCTGCAGTGTCAACTCGAGGGAGGTTCATGACAACTGAGGAGAAGGCCAAAGTAGGACCAGGGTGTGTATGCATATCCTGTACTTTGGGGAAAGGTTGGACATAGGACTCACATTAGCTTCATATTTTTCATTCGTAGGGAATATGTGTATATGTTTGGTTAGTAGCTGTACACACACACATGCTTTATAGCAAAATTTGGGACGTCTCAAACAGATGTTAAGTGTTAGCAGCTATTTTCTTTCCTCTTGCTTTTTGGTTTTTTACTTCACAATTAATGGTTTTATTGGAGGAAATAAGTTACAGTAAAGTGTAAAAGAAGATAATAATTGTTAACGTTTAATGTATACGTTTCTAAACTTTTTCCCTATGGAAATATTTCCCCCAACAAATGGGTTCCTACTTTGCCATAATCTCCCTTTTAGAAAAATCCTTTTATCAAATTCCTTATTGCCTCTATGATGATTATACGTTGTAGGTTATCCATGTAAAGGTTTCATCTCAGTTTAGTTTCGTTACTTCCATTATTCAGTTTTTGAGGGCAGGTATTCAGGCAGTGCAACATTTTTCACATTGGTTTAAACTAAATATAATTAGGAGGCAAAATTTGCTCCCCACCCCAAACAAGACTATATTTTAACTTTGCATATGGAGGGTTGCTGTTTTGAACTTTTTTGTCTTTAAACACGGTTATATTTTACCTACTGCTTTTTATTAACTCTATGGTTAGTGATCACTTTCTTCGTTATTATAATCACAATCTGAATCTAAGCCACTTTATGTTTAGAATCTAAAGAGTCTTCTCAGTTGGGTGTGGGCCTTTATTTTAATTTTATTTATTTATTTTATAAATTGATTGATTGATCGGCTGTGTTGGGTCTTTGTTGCTGCGCATGGGCTTTCTCTAGTTGCGGTGAGCGGGGGGCTACTCTTCATTGTGGTGCATGGGCTTCTCATTGTGGTGGCTTCTTTTGTTGCGGAGCACGGGCTCTAGGCGCACAGGCCTCAGTAGTTGTGGCACGCGGGCTCAGTAGTTGTGGCTCGCGGGCTCTAGAACACAGGCTCAGTGGTGCATGGGCTTAGTTGCTCTGTGGCATGTGAGATCTTCCTGGACCAGGGCTCGAACCTATGTCCCCTGCATTGGCAGGCATATTCTTAACCACTGTGCCATCAGGGAAGTCCCGGGTGCGAGCTTTTAAAGAAATGTATCTATATGCCACCATCACTCTTGTCTCATTAGTTTGGATAGCCAAGAGCGCGTTTGTCTGTAACTTATTAGACAGCCAACAAAAAAGAATTGTCTTCTCAAACATTGGGTTATCCAGTTGACTGGAGGCTAATGTTCATGAGCCCATAAGAGCATATTTGATCCCTGTGTGGGCCCATTAACTTTAAGCAACCAACAAAGTTTATTCATTCCCCAGCTGTAAAACCATGTTCTTAGAAATTAACTAGCAACAGCCATTTTCGTGTATATAGTCTCTTTTACTTACTTGGAAACTTTGTGAAACATTACAAATTAGATTTGGTGACCCATTTGGCTCCTTTGTTTGTGACCAGTTTGGGATCATCATTTTATATTTCTCTTTATAGGGATCGTCCATTATATCTTCATGTTCAGGGCCAGACACGGGAATTAGTGGACAGTAAGTAATGTTTTTGGCTCACCTACTGTTTTTTGTTAAGGGCAAAGTATTATATGTAATAAGTTGGCAAACTATTTGTTCCTGATGGCTGTTCTAACTCTTCTTTATGAACTAGTCATGAATGTGCTTGGGGAATCTATAAAACGGATTAAAACATGTGTAGTTGAGCATTGGCCTGTGTTTACCATTGGATACTAGTCAGTTCGTTCATTTCTTTAGTATAGTATCTTACTATCTGTGTTTTTCCCTAGGAGCTGTAAACCGAATCAAAGAAATTATTACCAATGGGGTGGTCAAAGCTGCAACAGGGACAAGTCCAACTTTTAACGGTGCAACAGTCACTGTCTATCACCAGCCAGCGCCCATTGCACAGCTGTCTCCAGCTGTTAGCCAGAAGCCTCCCTTCCAGTCAGGGGTATGTTTTGTGGAGAGATCATTAACAGCGTTATCATTTCTGTAAAAATGATACATGCCAAATACTACAGAAAGTATGAAGAAAAACCTGAAATTCCAATCTGAAAGTTACCACCGTTGATATCCTATTAATGGACCATTTAGGTTTCTGAGGGGTAGTGAACTTCTGAACACACATCTCTTTATACTGACACATTCTAGAAAAGGGATTGATAGATCAAAGAGTACACACGCTGTACATTTTGAAGTTAGTGGTTTGATTTAAATTTGTAAACTTGATGGCAACTGGAGGACTAAGAAGGCTGAGTCTGATGAAGCAAGACTCTGCTGATACAATCCTCCTAGAAAAAAAGGGTTGGAGAGAGCAGCCCTTATTGGAGAACATCCCAGGGCTGACTGTACTACCCAACATTTTAGTCCAGTTTTACAGTAGACTGTCTTTGCTGTTTCTTGTTAACTTACATCAGTTGGGGTAAATAGGTATGCTTACTCAGTATTGAATCTTGGGTTTTCACCTCTTAAATAGATTTCACTGAACAGAGTAAGGTGTTAATGTTGTAGGAATATCCGTGGAATATGTAGTTTGCATTTAAATTAAGCTACTTGATAGGGTTTATTTTTTAGGCTCATGGTAGAAATTATAGGGGGGTGTTTATCCTGGAAGTGATTGAAAGTATCTGGAGGATTAAAGTATTTTGCATAATAATTTTCAAGATTAGGTTTTAATTATGTATTCTCTGTTTAATTTGAGGTATTCTATTCTTCTACAGATGCATTATGTTCAAGATAAATTATTCGTGGGTCTAGAACATGCTGTGCCCACTTTTAACGTCAAGGAGAAAGTGGAAGGTCCAGGCTGCTCCTATTTGCAGCACATTCAGATTGAAACGGGTGCCAAAGTCTTCCTGCGAGGGAAAGGTTCAGGCTGCATTGAGCCAGCATCTGGCCGAGAAGCTTTTGAACCTATGTACATTTACATCAGGTATGGATGGATGGGGCTGAAGATATTTGGATACTTGTCAGCTGATCAGTACAGGCAGGAATGATTCAAAAGGAGCAAGAGAAAATGGGCTTAATAAGTAATAACATAAGGAACTTAAGTAAATATAGCAGTAATCACTTTGTAATTAGTTAATAAAAACTGAATTAAGAGGTGGAATTGGTTTTTTTAGTATTCAAATCCTTGGGTTTTATAAGGGTCTGTGATCATAAAATGAGCTGTGATAAGCCTAAAATAACTTTCATTTAAACCTATGAGAGTATTAATACATCTTATAGTAATTTTAATGACCTTCAAATATCTTTTCTTTATATCAAGAAGTACCATAACTCAGAGAAGGAGACCAATAACGTTTGGGTAACGATATTAGGTATATCTTGAAGGGCTTAAATGACTTAATTTTTGTGTTCCTATTTCGTGATTTTCAGAAACTTAGATTTGTGCTATATTGAATATATTACATTTATAAAACAGCATACAAAGTGGAAGCAGAATTCTGTATCTTTCTTTTTCTCCTCTTCAAATTTCTTGGTTCTTATGTCCTTGCAGTCATCCCAAACCAGAAGGCCTGGCTGCTGCCAAGAAGCTCTGTGAGAATCTCTTGCAAACAGTGAGTTGTATTTATCTGTCTGAAACTCATCTAGGAGATCTACTGCCATTTTGGACTGTGTGTCTTAGCTGTTTTTCTACCTGTATTAGTTTCTTAGGCCTGCCATATCAAATTACCACAAACTGGGTGACTTAAAACAACAGACGTTTATTCTCTCGTAGTTCAGGAAGCCAGAAGTCCAAAATCAAGATGTGGGCAGGGTGGTTCCTTCTGAATGCTCTGAGGGAGAATCCATCCCATTCCTCTCTGCTAGCTTCTTATGATTACCTGCAGTCCTTGGCATTCTTAGCCTTGTGTCAGCATAACTCTGCCTCCATCTTCACCTGGCCTTCTTCCCTGTATCTCTGTGTCTATCTCTTCTTGTAAGGATAACTGTCATTGGTTTTAGGGCCCACCCTAATCCAGTGTGACTGCATCTTAATGATCTCCATCTGCAAAACCTTGTTTCCAATTGAGGTCATATTCCAAGGTTCTGGGCAGACAAGAATTTGGTGGTGGTTGGGAACAACACTATCCAAACCTCTACATTATTCTGGCAACTAATATTCTCTATAAGGAAGTCAAACTCCCCTAGCCAGGGTCACAGTTGGCTTGCATTTCTTCTTCAGGAGCTATTTCAGTATGAAATTTCTAGTATATAGAGTCATAAAATCTCATTGTTGTCAGTTATTTAAATACTACTATTAATCCCAGTCAAGTTGTTTATGATGCACATTCCAAATTTAATAGTAGCTTTAGCTAAAGTAAGGGTGGAGCTATAATAATTTAAAACCAATTAGCAATGCCTTTGGGATAATTGGTTTAATTATCCATTCTTTTTATTCTATAATCAAATAACGAGAAGTTAAACCATAGGGCTGTTTTTATAGCATCTAAAGGAAATCAGCTTTGGTGGTTGAATATGTTCAACCTTGTGTTATTTGGTTAAGGTATTTGGTGTTAATCTTTTTGGGAAGAAGCTATTGTTTTCTTTGCTTTTGTGGGGTGACCTGATTTACCACCCTTGTACCATATAACTTCCTTGACCATTCCCCTTCTTTTTCTTTGTTGCCACTTGAAGTTGGACTTAGATGCTTATAATAAAGAACTGGACAGGGGAAGTACTAAACCTTCATTAAACCATGAGCTCCTTGAGGGCAAATTACCCAGTAAATAAAAGAATGAATGACTTCTCTACAGTTATACAGACAACTTAGAAATTTCCTGACTGCTTAGTTTCTGTGGCTCTCTGAATGATTTCGTACCCCAGAATTGGGTCAGTTTGTGGGAGGGGGGGAGTTAGGATGCTCCTGATGTCCATGCCCCTGGTTCCCAAAACCTGGCCTAGTAATTTATAGGTGTGCCTTATTAAAATTTAGATTAAAGAAGTCTAAATTTGATTGAAACATCAGTGGAAATGTTTTAATTCCTAATTGCTTTGATCTTAGAATTATATATCCTTATACATACTCAGTGAATTGGGTCTGTTCCGTATTGATTTGTTTTCCCTTCACTTTCAGGTTCATGCTGAATACTCTAGATTTGTGAATCAGATTAATACTGCTGTACCTTTACCAGGTGTGTATGTCTTGAAGTGTTCAACTAAAAAATATTTTGCTAGTGATATTGATGTATAAAATATGATACTTGAGGCTAGATTAACTGTGCCAGGGCACTAATAATGTTCCCTTTAACTTAGGGTAATTTGGAAAGCCATTTGTGCCTCAGTAGTTTTCTTCCCTAGAGATTAAGTTTAATATTCAGCGAAAATGTCTCATTCTGCTGCAGCTGATTAAACACTTTTTTTCTTCCCCCTCAGGCTATACACAACCCTCTGCTATAAGTAGTGTCCCTCCTCAGCCACCATATTATCCATCCAATGGCTATCAGTCTGGTTACCCTGTTGTTCCCCCTCCTCAGCAGCCAGTTCAACCTCCCTACGGAGTACCAAGCATAGTGCCACCAGCTGTTTCTTTGGCACCTGGAGTCTTGCCAGCATTACCTACTGGAGTTCCACCTGTGCCAACACAATACCCGATAACACAAGTGCAGCCTCCAGCTAGCACTGGACAGGTAGGATGCCAGGATATGATACGTTAGACCGTTGAATTAGGAAAAATTGGGGCAGGGAACGGGTGGAAAGCTGGTGGTATTATTTAGAAGTAATATGGAATGTGACGTATTTTTTTTACCTATTGTCTTTTTCCTGTGTTCCTACCACCAAACTACCTGAATACTTTGGAGTAGTGTGTACATGTGTGTATTCATCCTAAAGTTTGCAGTCAGTTTCATAACTCTTGCCACCAAATACAACTTTAGAGCAAGAGATGCCAAGCTTTCTATGAAGGGCTGGATGGTAAATATTTTAGGCTTTGTGGACCATACAGTCTCTGTCATAACTACTGCACTCTTGTTGCTGTAGTGCAAAAGCTGCCGCAGACAATACCAAATGAATGAGCATGGTTGGGTTCCAGTAAAACTTGATTTACAAAAATAGGTAGGCCAGAACCATAGTTTGCCTGTCCCTGGCCTTGCAGTGTTAGGAAAGTTCTCATGGAGAAAGGCTGGCGTACTGCACTCATCTAAATGATTGGAACTGATTTACTAATCTTAGAAGAAATATTATACCATATACAAGTATTCCTAGGCCAAGAGATAATGTACTTTCCAAACTCAAGGATTATAAATGCTGGTATATATTTCTGAAGCTAGGTAAGAAACTAGAATTTTAGGGAAAAAGTCAGTAGCCAGCTCATCTAGATTATGTACAGTCCTTCTTAAAGGCAGGGGAGAGACTAATGGAAGCATGGTAATGGATTTATGGCGGGTCCTCTGTGGGCCTCTCATAGTGTACCCATGCCAGAGTAAATTGCAGCCTCGAACCATTGCCCAGCCTCCTTACCAGTGGGCTGTGAGCACTGAAGGGGGTTGTACAGTGTGAAACCAAAGATGGGCTTCCGAACTCACTTCTGTTTGTGGTCCCCTAGTCATAATTATTTTATGACTTTTATATTTAGGCATAGCTATAGTTCTGCAGCTTTGAGCCACATCCTTTTGTAATTAGGAAGCAGTATGACGAAGTGGGTAAGAGTTGGGGTTTAGAGATAGACTTGCAGGGTCCGTGATGCTTCCCCATTTTTGAGCTATGTGATCTTGGGTTAGAACTTAGTCTATCCAGGCTTTGGTTTTCCTTATATGCAAAATGGACATAATGATCATATCTCAAAGAGTTGCAAGGGTTAAGTAAGCAGTCAATAAATATTAGCTGTTACTAATGAGAGTTTTCGTTTTAGAAGTGCTTGTTTTCTCTAATATATCTATCTTTTCCTTTTGGGAACAACCTCTTAAAACATTAGACTTGCTCTTGACATAACAGCTTACCCATGGAAGTGATAGATGAAGTTGCCTTTGCCACAAGCATTAGCAGCATTTATGATCCAGAAAGAGCTAATCACATTGATTAAAGGGCTTTAAATAAGAGAATGTTCTTGTTTGAGAACTTCTGAACTAAGTAAGTGGCTGGAGTATCTATTGTTTGTTAATGATCATGTTTGCTCCTAATGGCCAAAAATGTGCATCAGGTTTTTCCTGAGAGTTCAAAGCGCTATTGAGTTTGTCAGTTTCATGTTTTCCTACCATGAAGGTAGGAAGACTAGGTGATACTGTTACCACATTATACATGAAGGAAACTTAGGACCAGAAGATGAAGGATTCATATGAAATATACTGATCATTAAAGTATATTTTAATCATCCTTTAGTTACTTGTTAGTTGGACATTCTCACACTTTTTTCCTCCTTGGTTTGTTTTGGTCCCAGAGTCCGATGAGTGGGCCTTTTATTCCTGCTGCTCCTGTCAAAACTGCCTTGCCTGCTGGCCCCCCGCCCCCGCCCCCACTCCCAAGTCAACCTCAGGCACAGAAGAGGCGATTCACAGAGGAACTACCAGATGAACGAGAATCTGGACTTCTTGGATACCAGGTTAAATAAAATATCCTGTCTTACTTTCCTCATCTTATCTTACTGTATTCTCCCTTTAAAGAAAGATAAATTCACATCTGTATCCACTGTCCTCCCAGTACTGGGATTTCTGCTTTCTGGAATCCATTTAGATTAGGTGTTTATCCTTGGGGATTAATTTAAAGCAAGAGTGATTCCCTTTGGGTGGATTTTGTCTTTGGGGTCAGTGTGATAAGAGAGTACAAAGCTCTCCGCCTAGAGAGAAGTCTCCTATGACTAGCATCTGGAAGTTCTGTAGAATTCTGCACTTCCTCTTTATACAGCAGACTCTTGAAAGCCTCTGATAGCTTGTAGTGAAATGTGTAGGGAAGAACTGTTATTCTACCAGTATATGGTTTGTATTTAAAACCTTGGCTTTCAACTTAGTGTTCTCTTTTTCCCTCCTAAAAAAGAGGATGATGTCTTTCTCCAATTCCTACACCCCTAAAATAGATAGCCAGAAATGCAGTGATTCTGTGCATGTACGTAGTCATTCACTAATGAGTTTTTTTAAGATTATTAAAATATATAATTTCGGTGCAATTTTGTTTTATCAGGAGAAGCACCTTTTTGCCAGAATCCTTGAAGCATTCTTTGAAACAAACTTTGGAGCATTTTTGTAGTTTATAACTAGATTTATACAAACCAGTTAAGTCATAGGTAGTTGAAAACACAGACATAGCGTAGTGAGTCACAACATCCCTAACCAAGTCCTACAGAGAAAAATAACAGTCTCTACTCAAACTATAGTTACACTCCAAATGCCAAAGAACTATGTAGTGCAGCTTACTGCAATTTATCAGAAAGATGAAGCACTTGACAGTTACATTAAGGAGCTAAAGTCAATACAGCAGTTGTAGATTTGCTAATGCCACTGTATTTTTCTGCTCATAGCATGGACCCATTCATATGACTAATTTAGGTACAGGCTTCTCCGGTCAGAATGAGATTGAAGGTGCAGGATCGAAGCCGGCAAGTTCCTCAGGCAAAGAGCGAGAGAGGGACAGGTAGGTTGGTTGTAACATAATTATATATGAATACATTCAGATGTCATTTTTTTGTACTATTAATGTGCATAATGATAGTTGCTATGAGCTTCCATGTTCTGAAACTGGAATGAAATCATTTGGATCAAACAGGCTCCTGTTTGTTGTAATTGATGCAGTAATGGAAAATATGATATCCCTTACACAGTCTTAGAAGCAGTTATACTCAGCCTTGAATAATTCAGTATTTGATTATTCACCTATCTTCCTTTACTTTTATTGTCTGAGTCTTAGACACTTTCCTAAGGACAGACAGTAAAAGAAGTGTTACACCATTTTTGCTACTTAGAATCATAGAATATCACTGATGCAGGTGCTTGGATGGGAGTCCAGCCTGCCATCCAGTGCTTGAATTCTCCTTTCCTATATTATGTTAGCCTTCATAAGATGGAGCTGACTTATCACAACAGTTCATTCTGTCTTATTCATTCATTCTGTTATATCTATTTTTTTTCATTTCTTAAGTGAGAATATCATACTTTAATTCTTGGTGCATCATTTTATAAACTGCCTAGAAATATGTAACGTGACCGGCAAATTCCCTTAATGGACAGACCATGTTTTACATGTAATTGAAAGTATACAAAGACATATCCATACAAATCAAACAGTTAACACAATTACTTTCAGGTCATGACAGAGATAATTTGCATTGGAAAGATCTCATTTTTTTTTCTTCTTTATTTTGACTTTTTTGTTTTTTTGAAGTGTAGTTGATTTACAATGTTGTGTTAATTTTCAGGTGTACAGCAAAGTGATTCAGTTGTGTATACCTACATACCTATTGTTTTTTTCAGATTCTTTTTCCTTATAGGTTATTACATAATATTAAATATAGTTCTCTGTTGTATCTATTTCATTCATATAATTCATTCTATTATATCCTTATAATCTTACTTTTTTTTTTTTTTTTTGGCCGCACTGCTCGGCTTGCGGGATCTTAGTTCCCTGACTAGGGATGGAACCCGGGCCCCTGGCAGTGGAAGTGTGGAGTCCTAACCACTGGACTGCCAGGGAATTTCCTAATCTTACAACTTGATAACAGCTTGAAGAGTAGGGGAGTCAGGTGGAAAGGGTTGAAGTTAATAGTTAAACTGAACTTGAAAGATTACCTGCAGACTATATTGTTATTCTACTTCTTATCTACTGGAGATGTTGAAATTGTTTGAATTTGTCTGAAAAATTATTTAACTTTTTCTTTTAACAGGCAGTTGATGCCTCCACCAGCCTTTCCAGTGACTGGAATAAAAACAGAATCTGATGAAAGGAATGGGTCTGGGACTTTAACAGGGAGTCATGGTGAGTAAGGTGTAGCTGGGGGAGCAAGGGAATGGCTAAGACTGGTCTTAAACTATTGGTTTTCTAACCTGATGTTCATTCAGGTGTGACTCATTCAGATGTTTAATCCAACCTCTGTAATCTACTGGCTAATGAGAATACTTTTTTTTTTTATTTATAAGGACAGCATATAGTTACACAGCCTTTTATTTTCAACCGACGTGTGTCTAGAAAAGAGTCAGTCGACTTATATTTTATACATAGCATCAGTGACATTAAAACCCTAGGAAAAAGTAATGATTGGTAGGTCATTTCAAAATTTTGTTGCCTTTGTTGTTTTGAATACCTGGAGATAATCTGATACAGACTTAAAGATTTTTCTTTGTGTTGGGAGCTGAGCCACATCTCCCCTTATAACTCTATTTATTGGTTGGGAATGGTCAGCCAGTGGCTGTTTTTAAAAATGTTGCTTCTTAGTATCCCAGAACTCTAAATCCTGGAGAGGTCCATAAATGGGATTATTTTTGTTCTTTGCCTGTAGTCATAATAAAAATGAACAGAAGAAAATACATTTTTTTCTTTTCTTCTTTTCTTTTAACTCTTTAAAAGGTGAAATATCAGCCTCCAGAGACTCACTTGCTAACTTTCCTTTTTTTTTCTTTTTTCTTTTTTTTTTTTTTTTTTTTGTGTGTGTGTGTGTGTGTGTCTTTTTTCTTTCTCTGCTTTCTTACATGGTTCTGGTGGATTCACATTTGCTGATGCTGGTGCTGTTTTTCGTGTGATCTTCAACGTTTTTGGGTGACCGTTGACCCTGTGACCTCAAAATGGTGTCCAATTAACCACTTACAATTAACATCTTTTTTTTAATTAACGAATTTATGGTATTATCTTTTTTTTTTTTTTTTCTTGGCGGGGAATGGGGTTGGGGTTGTTTTTCTCTCTTCTAGATTATCCAGTCAAGAAGATGAAAACTACAGAGAAGGGATTTGGCTTGGTGGCTTATGCTGCAGATTCATCTGACGAAGAGGAGGAACACGGAGGTCATAAAAATGCAAGTAGTTTTCCACAGGGCTGGAGTTTGGGATATCAGTACCCTTCATCACAACCACGAGCTAAACAACAGATGCCATTCTGGATGGCTCCATAGGCAACAGTGGAGCAGAGTTTTGAGCCTTGGTGACTCTTTAGCAATAATGCATGCATTTGATTTAACAAGACTCTGGGGCCTGTACTGGGAACCATCTTGGACCTTTGCAGAAGTCAGAGATGAGTGTCCCCTTTCTTAAAGGGGTTGCATTCTTTTTAAAACATCCTTATTTCTGCCGTGGCATAGCATCTGTTAAAATTTACTTAGAATCACAAATTTGTCTCAGAAGCTTTTTAACAGTTGGTGAAATGTGCTTGTTCAACAGGGTCATTCCAGTATACCCTTTACCTGGTCCAGCCTTTTCCAAATGAATAGCCCCTATTCTGACGTAAAGCAAGTTTTATTTGTATTTTACTACTGTTTTGTGAATTTTGATAATAACTGGTTACATACAAAGCCTTACTATTTATTAGTGGGGAAATGATTTTAAGACCATCCATCCTTTCAGTACTTAAATCTAAGAACCTCCTCATCCCTGTTTCATTTTTGGATTCTTTGTTTTGGAAAATGTGGTTTTACTAATTTAAAACTGTTGGATATAGCTGGATCCTGGGATAGTGAAGGTTTTTTTTTCCATTGGGATGATCCAAAGCTGGCACCTTCAGGCATTCTTGTCTCAGATAGCCGTTGCTGTTTTTATTGCCCGTCTAAGCTCATTGTCTTCAGCTGGGTCAGAGGCAACTACTTGATCAAAAGCTGGTCAGAACTCATCACAGAAATGAAACCCAGTGGTCTGTCTCTCTCAGAACTGGTTGCAGCTAAAATAGAGAGATTTGACTGCTTGCAATAGAATGGTGGACTTAGTGACTGAAATTGCAACTTGTCCTTTTTCTTGGCATTACAGGTTTTGCCAAAAGAACTTTTTTGTATCAAATATTGATGTGTGAAAGTGAAGGAGCTAGTCTGCTGAACCAGGAGTAGTTTGAGATACCGAACTGTCATTTTTGCACATTTGAATACTTTGCAGGCTGGCTTTGTATAAACGTATCCTCTGGTTTCCTATATGTTGTAAATATTTAGACATAATTTCATTATAAATAAATGTATAAATATTCTGCTTGTGGTTTCTCTGTTCTTTCTTCTACAACCCATCCATACGCTAAAATTCATAAACTTTTTTACGCATAGCATAATGATATCATAGCCCCATCAGAAAAATACATACGTGGACCCAAAAGTTTGCATGTAGTTCCAAGAGTTTTATGACTTTCCAAAGTAAACCCTTGAAAGTCAAAATGAAAATGTAAAGGATTTTTGTGATGGATGTTTTCCACTTTGATATCCTAGCCCCCCCTTTATTGAACATGGTTTGTAAAGGGACTGAGTGAAGGAAATATTTTTAAAGGAAATACAAGTTATTCTTGGGAAAACATGCTTAAAAAGGAAGAAGGGTGAGCAGAAGTTGCAACAGAAAAACTTCCCTGTGTGAAGTTCCTTCTGGTATTTATGTGTGCTACCTAGAGGTGAATATAGTTGGTAGTGCCTTCATTTATTGCTGTATTTAATTTAAGGACCCCTGAAAACTCTTGAATTATCATTTCCTGCCGGAGGGTAGTATCAATACATTTGTTAAAAACAAAGCCAAAAACACCCTAATTTTTAAATATCTTTCGTTTACATTTGTTTAAAATATGTGCAGAAATCTGATTAGTCTAACTAGAACTTTATCTTTGAGACCTGATTCTGTTTTTAAGAGCCCAAGTCATTGTCCTTGTCCCTTTGGGGAAATTTGGTTTTTCTGCTGTTAAGCCTTAAACTTGATCTTGGTCCTGTTTTGGGGGAGGATTTGGTGGGTTCCCGTTTCCTGTTTCCACATTCATTTGGCCAAATTTTTTTTTTTTTAATCTTCAACAGTACTGGGTAAGTTGTTATTCTAGAGGCCCCTTGTGTGTCGCTTATCACATACTTATTTGACTTTTGTGTTAATAATTGTTTTAACGCCTTTGTGGGCACGTCCTGAATATGCTACTCTCCCAAGGCCCTTGGCGGTGAGTCGCGGAACGGGGTTTGAGGACCTGCCGGGGAGATGGCCCTCCCCGGGGGGGCGGGGCCAGTTGCAGGCGTCACGGGGCAGCTCCGCCCCTCCCCCCCCCAGACGCGGGCGCTGGTGGCGCCATCTTTCCCGGCTGCGGGAGGGGTCACAGGTCAGTGCCGATCCTAGCCGCGAGTGAGGAGGGCGAGGTGAGTGACCAAATCCGGCCGACGTCTTCAAGTCCCGACGGGTACGAGCAGCAGGAGTGGGTTGGCTCGTGAAAGGGAAGGGCGGGGGGCCTGATGGCGGGCCGGAGATGCAGCTGGGGGAGGGGAGCTGTCGAGGGGAATGGGGAGGGGGCGGAACCTCCGGGTACCGCTGGTGTGAGAGGACCCCTGCGGCCTAAGGGGCGGTGTTCCTTTGGTCCCCAAACCTCATCTTTCTCACTGGGCTCCTTCATGCTGTGCCGGTGCTCCAGTTTGAAAAGAAATTCAAAATTTCTTTGTCTCTTTATTCTTTCTGGAAAGTGTAATAATTCGGAAAACCTGTTATGTTTCATAGGAGTGAGCTGTCCCGGAGGGAAGGTGAGGATGTAGGGTTTCTTAGGGAAGCCAGAAAGGGGAGCAGGAGTAATAGGTCAGAGTATGGGAAGGTAGGGCACTGGCTCTAGGACTGTCGTCACGGTGTCTGAATCCTGGTTTAAATATTTTCTTCTTTATTTCCAGGTGCCTTTTCCTCGGGGCAGCCCAGGATTCTCCAAGAGGACAATGGATTCTGGAACTCGCCCAGTTGGTAGCTGTAGCAGCCCTGCAGGGCTGTCACGGGAATACAAACTAGTGATGCTGGGTGCTGGCGGTGTAGGGAAAAGCGGTAGGTGATGTTTTTCTTCCATTTTAAAAGAAATTAGAATGAAAAATTCTTAGAACAAATGCCCTCCACCCAAACCAACTGGGAGACTGACTATCATGCAATATTGATACTTACAGTTCTTTCTGTGGGTGACCTTTGTGTGGATTTTAACTTTCCTTTCTTGTTTTAAAGCCATGACCATGCAGTTCATCAGCCACCGGTTTCCAGAAGATCATGATCCCACCATTGGTAAGTCAGATTATCACTTCGGTTTTCCAAATAAACCCCATAAAAGTGTCTTGGTGTCAATTTTTTCAAACAATTTTCAACCATTTATATTTTGAGCCTTTTTTGGTGTCTAATTCAGATTTATTTAATAAGGATATCATAGCAGTTGGTAAGCAAATGGATTTTTTTTCCCTAGCTTAACTGTATATGTATATCAGCCATCTTAGTCTGTCTTTTATTGAGCATTAGTGGGACACTTTCTTTGTTATATTTTTATGGTTGGTATATTGTATTGCCAGGTTAAGGGAAAAATTTAAAAGCCACTTAACGAAGCCTTTTGCTATTATTTTTTCTAAGGGTCTGACTTGAGACTGACTCTGTAACTATGAGTCAGCTGGTTTGAACTTCCACAGAAGGAAGCAGAAAAACAAGTAGAGCCAGCCTGCTGAACTCTTACAACCCAGACATGCAGAGCCTGGACTTGTTCCACTAGAAGCCTTTAATTTACTTCCTTATACCTCAAGTTCATTACATAGCAAGGTCTTTCTTCGTGTCTTTTATAATCCTTAATGCTCTATTGTTAGTAAAACAGTGTTAGAGAGTAAAAAGTAATTTTGTTTTGCCTTTTTTTTTAACTCCTGTTCTATGTAAACACCAAGAACAAGAACGTTACTATCATTCCTGAACCATAAGGAGGCAGGTTTGATTTTTTAGGAGTTATATCCCAGGATAAAAGAAAAATGGTGGTGGGGATAGAGGAGGGCAAAGAATACCTGCCATATTACTTGTATTTTCAGGATGTGACACTTTGTCGTGATCCTGGGTCTCTAGGAAGGATTTCCATTGGGTCAGTCCTCTGCTGCTCTTTTTTCCACAGAGCCAATGACTGTTCTGTGCTAACCCATCTTTGGATGTGGTCATTTTATATAGTAGATGCTTCTGTGGCTTGGGGAAAATAGAAACAGTTCTTATTTTTTCATGTACTATATTAAATTTAGAACATTGTTCAGGAATTCACACTATGGTGGGAATTCTGGGAATAAAATTAATGTAAGGCCTAGGATAATTTACTTAGAACTCCAGAAATATCTTTTCCTGGGACTTCCTTGGTGGCCGGTGGTTAAGACTCTGTGCTTCCACTGCAGGGGGCATGGGTTCAATCTCTGGTCAGGGAACTAAGATCCCGCATGCCATGCAGTGCGGCCAAAAAAAAAAAAAAAGAAATATCTTTTCCTTTCTTCAAAGTAAAACCTGGGAATTCCCTGGTGGTCCAGTGGTTAGGACTCAGTGCTCTCACTGCCAGGGGCCTGGGTTCAATCCCTGGTCAGGAAACTAAGATCCCACAAGCTGCATGGGGTGGCCAAAATAAAAAAAAAATTTTTTAATAAAATTAAAAAAAATAATAAAGTAAAACCCATATCCTTGTCCCCTGAAAAGTTACTTTTTTTAATCAGTTGATTTTTTTTTTTCCCCCAGTCATCTGCTCTTCTGACAATATTATCTGATTTCAACAACAAATACTTTCATCTCTTGAGTTCCTGTTATGTGCCAAGCACTGTGTTAGGCCCTGGGGGTACAGTAGTAAGCAAAAAGATATGGGGTCTGCTGTCATTGAGTTTACAGTTTAGTGCAATTTTGTTTCAGACTTTGGCTGCTAACTCTAAGAAAAACTTTATATTGTAACCAGTACACATATAAGTATATGTTTGCACACATGTATATGTAATTAAAATATCATGAAACTATATTTACCTCACTAAGTTTGGTGCACTCATGTATTTCCTCTTTCATTTTAGATTTCTGCTTGTTTACTTTCATGCCGGTCCCAACCCATTAAATTCATCCACAATTTGCAAATTCTAATGGATCATGCGTGACCTGTAGTTTGAGAATCATTGATTTAGTAGGCTCTTCATTTTTGAGGAAGAGTCAGAAGCAGGGGTTCAAGAAAAAATGTTTGAAGGAAATACATAAGGATGTAAGCAGCAGTTGTTTGAATGATGGAAATACTGAGTGAGGTTTTTCTCTTCTTTTTTACTTTGCTGTATTTTCAAGGTTACCATAAGAATACATAAAGAAATGTGCTCTCATAAAGGAGAAATTATGACAATATGGATTCTTTAGAAAATAGTAAACTCTGGTTTTTGCTTTTCCTATAATGTTAAAAATGAGGAGAACTATAGCATATGGTTAAGTACATAAAGCTTTTGAGTCAAGCAGCCCTTGGATTCAGTTCTGGCTATGTCATTAATGAACTTTGTAACATGGGGAATACATTTAATGTTTTAGAGTTTAATTTTTTTTACCTGTAAAACGGAGGTAATAATACCTACCTCACTGAATTATTGTCACTGTTGAATGAGCTAACATATGTAAATCACTTAGTATAATGCTTGGCGTCTAATAACTATTTAGTAAATGGTAAAGTTACTTTTCTGGCCTAACATTTTTCCAAAAGACAATCTCTCCACTCTTTTAGAATTGTAGGTGAAGTCTAATAAGCTTAAGCTATGAATAAACTTATGTCATGGTTTATGTGGGAAAAAAGAAATTAGTTGAAGACCCAATTTACATGTCTCAATGGAATTAGGAGCTTCCTGAGAACATTTGGGCACTTAAATGTGTAATCTACTTCTCCATAAGATGAATTTCAAAATAAGGTTACATATTCCTGCATTTATGGGTTAATAGTACCACCTTTCTTCCCTTCTGTAGAAGATGCTTACAAAATCCGGATCCGTATTGATGATGAGCCTGCCAATCTGGACATTTTGGATACGGCTGGACAGGTATTAAATCCCAAAATGCTATGAGTAAAGGCCTTTTTGTGCTAGTAAAGGGGAGGGGAAGACTTACGCAGAGAAGATCATTAGTTCATCTCTTTTAATTTTTCATGCACTCTGACTCAGGATAGCAGGTAACCAACATCTCTCTTTAATCTGAAATACATAGCTAAAGTGTATATAGTTCCAGGTTGCATCAATACACTAATAATCCTTGTTTCCCTCTAGGCAGAGTTTACAGCCATGCGGGATCAGTATATGAGGGCAGGAGAAGGGTTTATCATCTGTTACTCTATCACCGATCGTCGAAGTTTCCATGAAGTTCGGGAGTTTAAACAGCTTATTTATCGAGTTCGACGTACTGATGATACCCCTGTGGTTCTTGTGGGAAACAAGTCTGACCTAAAGCAGCTAAGACAGGTGAGGATAGAGTAGAAAATTCTATGTGTAGTCTTGTGGGATTAGTCATTTGTGTTCTCTGTTTATAAATTTCTTTGCCTTAAAAAGAAAATTTTAAGTTAGCTTCTCCCTAGCCTGGAAAACTTCCCTGTATCTACTAATGTGCTCTTATTTTGGGTAAAATCTGGATTTTAGGAATCAGTTTACGGACAAAACCCACAGGATAATAATCAGATGACAAATAGAATACACATTAAGTGAAGGATCATGGGATTTTCATTTTCTAAAACCTCAGAAGTAAATCTCTTTATGTTGCAAAAAGAGAAACTTAGGCTTCAAGGTATACTTCCTGATGGTGAGAATTATGAGCCATGGAAAGGGAGAATAAGAGAAATTGTAGAGGATTTTAGAATAAATGATACCCTTCAAGTTAGCAACAATGTTTCAAATTTTGCTGTTTGGTATAGAGTTGAAGGAGTGGTGAAAGGGGCACGTTTATCACTACCAGTGAAAGCAACGAATGGTACAAATTTTTAGAAGTAGTTTGACAGTAGTTAAATTCATAATGCTTCTCAGTTAATTCCTGTTTGAATTAATCTATTCAGGGATTTATATATGAATTGTTCATTGCCAGGCTTTTTATGGTAGCAAAAAATTAGAATAAGTCTAAATGTCCAAAAGTAGGAGAAATTATGGAATATCCGTCATTGGATATATTGATTTCAGGTTCCTTATGGTTTTCAGTATTGTAGTTTAAGTATACCTCTCTTTGCCTTGTGATTTACATTCTTGAAATGAAAAGTATGAAGAAAATTCAGATTGTATATTTGATATCTATAACTATTCCCTGTTCCAAAAAGTTATCTTTAAAATAGACTAGAAATAGAATCACATAATTTGAAAGCAGAAGGAATTAGAAATCATGTAATCCAGCCTCCCAGCATTACAAATATCACTTTGCTCTGCTTGGACCTTTCCAGAGTTGAGGTACTCTCTTCCTGTTAAGGTAACCCCTTCACTTTTTGGGGCAGTTGTGATTATTTTCTGCTGTTACCACTATAAATTTTCTCATGTTTACATTTTTAAAGGTCACCAAGGAAGAAGGATTGGCTTTGGCCCGAGAATTCAGCTGCCCCTTTTTTGAGACATCTGCCGCATACCGCTACTACATTGATGATGTATTCCATGCCCTTGTACGGGAGATACGTAGGAAAGAAAAGGAGGCAGTGCTGGCCATGGAGAAAAAATCTAAACCCAAAAACAGTGTATGGAAGAGGCTAAAATCACCGTTCCGGAAGAAGAAAGATTCAGTAACTTGAAGGGAAGATGTGAAATGTTTATCTGTGAACTGCAGTCCTTAATCAGAGCAGTCCAGTAACCTGCATTAGTGAGCATGGTGCTTGTTCTTTCTCCTGTTATGACTGTTATTTTAAAAATAACTGATGAAGGGGACATGCCCACTAGGAGTTTTCAATGATGTGGTATTTAAAATATTGTTTCTTAGCTAATTCTGATTTTATTAACCCAGTGGAGCACTGTCTACTTTTAAATTGTCACATTAGAATTCGATTTACCAATGTTTTGGGTTCTGTTGCTGATATTAATTAATGTAAATTTTTTATACCCCGGGGAATACGAATACCATACGTGTTTGCCCAAGCTCACAAGAGGAATTTTTTGCCATGCACTATTCTGCATTCTCTTTCAACTGCAATTTCCTGGGACTGTCCCAGGTAAGGACTTCAGTCTTTTCTGTTCATGCTGTGCTTCCTGGAGACAGAACAAAAATCATGGGGAAATCAGTTCTAAAGAGATTGGTGCTAAAGTTCAGCAAATAGCTGTGGAACTGACTCCTGTTGCAGATTATGGAGTGATGATATTGGGGAAATCAGGCTGTATGTTTTTGCAAGAGCTTGGCTAGAAAAAGTTAGGATCAGAACAGTGCTCCTCAGAGGAGCCTGTCTTTTCTAACAAGTACACATTTGACCCAAATGCACTGGGATGGATGAGAGCAAAGAGAAACATATAAGATGTAATGAAGCTTTCTCCTACAAGTTTATTTTACTCTTCCTTTCAGGGTTTTGCCCTTCTTTACCTTCACAGGTAAACATTTTGGGAACCATTACTGGGTTACTAAACTGTTGTTTAATCTAAATCCTTGGTTGGGACAGCCATTGCCTTGTACAGGTTTATTTTTTCCCCAGAGATGCACACACAAATACATTTACATTAATTGCTTCCTAGTGCTTTCCCTTAGCTTCCCTGTGCTCTCTAGAAGAGCTAGGCCTGGCAGAATGTTTTTTAGGCCCTTCGTCAGACTGACTGCATTTTCCATACTGAAAAGACATCAGGAGTTAGTAAAATTGTATATGTGCCTCCTTGACATAGACAATTACTAGACTCAGTGTTCTAAGAAAGCTTGTGGCATTTCTGTGTAATGAGCCAGTCTGAAGCTTTAAAATTCCCATATGTTGAGTTTCTCATTGAAGATTTCTTTACAAGGACCTTGCTAAGTTCACCTCAGGGTTTTGCCTGAGCCTTGACAAAGCTTAGCCTAAGACAGTACCACTTTGATAACTGCATAGGTGAGAAACTATCCTGTCTTCTTGGGAAGAATCAGCTTTAAATATTGGTGGTGAGGTCTTTCTTTTACAATCAGGATTATTTTGATACCTGAACTTGTTATGTGTGGAGATTAAGCACAAAAGTGCTAAGAGTAATGTAGCATATGTTGAACATTAAATGTCACTGAAGCAGTGTTTGTGACCACTTTAAGAACATGACTGTGTAGCATCTCTTAAAAAGTGCACAGCTCAATTCACTGTTTTCCGTTTTTATTACAGTCAGGACAGGGTTGTTGTATTTTTTCTTCCAATCAATGGTATGTGTTCTAGGTTTAAAGGAAAGTGATGGTTGTAACTTCTTTAGCTGAGTAGTGATCCCTTTTGAAACTCCTGAAATGTTTTTGCTACCAAATAAATCATGGTTTATGGTACTCAAGCCATCCAAAACTGAAAGATGCAGAATTTGAATCTATGCAGGACAAAAATCTTACAGGAACCGTAGCACTTTGGAAGTGTGAAGTTAGAAAAGAAGTACAGTGCAATTCTATTTTAACAGTATTTCACCACATTTAAACTAGCTTAGAGCCTGTTAGGTTTAATGCCTTAGCTTCTCATTACTAATAACCTAGGGAATTGTTATTAGCATCAAGCAAGATGTTGACAGCTATGTAATTATATCTATAAGACAGGAGGGAGTTTGTAATGTATATAAGAAAAATAACAAATGGGTGTTTTTAAGACTATCACTATCATATATTTGATCATTGGATTACTTAGCCCATCAGGTAGTATTGAGAATTCTATTCATGGTGCTAAATAGTTTGAGGGGTATAATATGTGTAAGTCATAGCTCTATTCTTAGTGATTGTATAGTGTAAATAATTTATAAGCTCTAAATAGTCAGCTTTATCTAATTTGAGGGCATTAAAATCAATTAACTGCCTGGAACTTTGAGGAGAGAAAAATTCAGGGACAAGTTGAAAAGCACTGGAACTGTTCATGTCCATACCAGATTGGCAAGTTACAAAATTTGGAAGCTGGTGTCTAGAATTAACTGTTTAGAATTCCAAAAGAGATATATGTTTTAACTTTGTGATATATTAGCAAGAACTGGTCTACTGTAATGTATGGGGAGGAGAGGGGAGAGAAAAGTTTTTCACTTATGCACTTGTATATGATGACAGTTTGTATGACACAATACAAAACTTTTAAACAACTTACTGGGCCTTTCCTTTACTTACCTATGTATGGGTAGAAATGTCTGGAATCATTACACAAGGGTCATTTTAAGAAAAACTTAATAACTTGAGATTTTATATGCTGGAAAATATTGATTCAAAAAAATTTGAGTGCCCACCGTATACAGAACACCTGTGTCAGGTGCTCGGGAGCATGCCACGGAATGCTCCTTTGTCCAGAGATTACCTCACTGCTTGCCTAGGTCGAGGGGTGGGTGGGAGGTGGAGGTGCTGCCATCCAACTGTGGAAGAGTCTCCCCTGTGTGACAGTGAGCTGGGGTCCCGGCTCTAGGCATCACCTGGCTCTGATTCCTGACCCTAAAGCACTGCCCACTGTCCTGGAGCCAGCAGATGGATGACACTTGGTATTTGGCCATGCCATTGGAGGACTTAGGTTGCGGAGTGTGAACTGCTGCTTCCAGGGCAGGTGCCGGAGAGACCCCACTGATACCCCAGCATCTCTGGGGAGAGGCGAAGGGACAAGGCAAAATTTTTAAAAAAGAGCCTACCTCTTTGGTGGGCAGATGGGAAAAACATGTTGTAAGTGGTAGTGCATTTGCCCACCTGATCAAGGGTTAACTAAAGTTGTTTCGAGTATGTAAACTAAATGTGAGAGAATGAGGAATAATTTTTTATGTGAAGGTCGTTGCTTTTATCTCCACTACTCTAAATGGGCATCAGCGTTGGTAGAGAGGACTTAGTTTGGACATTAAGGGAATATATTTTTGTGTCCTCATGATTTAACATTTATTGAGTAGGTCAGTAACTGTCAGTGTGTCCACTATTAAAATGGGTAATGGAAGAGGAGCATTCCATGTTCTAATGTAACCTCTGTTAGGATAGACAGTGGAATTACAGTCAAAGTATTTATGGACACTTACGTGCACTAAGCACTGTTTGCTTGAAGAGCTGTGAGGGATTCAGAGGGCTGTAAAATATCTCTGCTCTGGAGCTTTGATTAAATTTGCATATACAAAACAACTAGAGATCAATCTTAAAGCAACAGATTACTTACTTCAAAGTCAGTGTTACAAGGATTCAAAGAAGGAAGGAATTAACAAAGCTCGGGCAGATCAGTGGAGCCGACTCTTTAAGGGTGAATGGGAGAGGAGGCAAATTTGAGGAGAGATTGAATTTGACCTGAATAGAATAATGAAAAGATGAGATCAGAGATGTAATTTCTGAAATTCCTCATTCCTCGTATGTATTGCTTATTTTCTTTAAAAAAAAAATTTGCTTATATGAGTTTAGTACGCTGTTGACAAATAATTGGCAGTGTTGCACTTTTTCCAAAGTCAGTCTTGAGAGGGGTGAGACAAATTTGAAGTCTTACTTTTAAAAGTCCTTGTTAACTTGGCAAACACTTGGCTTTAAAAGATGGCTTAGGGGGCTTCCCTGGTGGCACAGTGGTTGAGAGTCCGCCTGCCCATGCAGGGGACACAGGTTTATGCCCCGGTTCGGGAGGATCCCACATGCCGCGGAGCGGCTGGGCCCGTGAGCCATGGCCGCTGAGCCTGCGCGTCCGGAGCCCGTGCTCCGCAACGGGAGAGGCCGCGACAGTCAGAGGCCCGCGTACCGCAAAAAAAAACAAAAAGATGGCTTAGGGACTTCCCTGGTGGCGCAGTGGTTAAGAATCCTACTGCCAGAAAAAAAAAAAAAGAATCCATCTGCCAGTGCAGGGGACACGGGTTCGAGCCCTGGTCCCGTGCATCACAACTAGGGAGCTGTTTTGTTTTTTCTCATTTTCTCACTTTGACCTCTGGAGATTTTGATTTCATAGATTTCTGATAGGACCCGGGAATCTATATTAAAACAAAAACCTCCCAGGTGATTCTGATTGCAGCCATGCAGCCATTCTTGGATTAGGAATCACTGAGCTTGATGATGTCAAAGTGTCTTGGTAGATCATTGGATGACTGTTTAAAGCAGTGATGAGTTGTAGTTAACAGATGTGGAAAATTGTGGTTCTATGTAGTATGGTATGGGGATGGGGAGCAACTGGAAGTAAGCAACAAGAAGTCTGCTCTAGTAGTTCATGAGTAAGGAAACAAGGGCTTTGGCTGTAGGGACAGGCAAGAAATATAAATTCATACCTTGTTATGAAGGAAGCTATTGGATAGCACAAAGTGCTGTTAGGTCTTAATGTTTGGGATATTTTGAAATATATATATATATATTTAAAAATATATAAATATATGTATATAAATATATATCAACTTTCTAAAAATTAATTATTTTTGGCTGCATTGGGTCTTCGTTGCTGCACATGGGCTTTCTCTAGTTGCGGCGAGCGGGGGCTACACTTCCTTGCAGTGCACGGGCTTCTCATTGCGGTGGCTTCTCTTGTTGCCGAGCACAGGCTCTAGAGCGCAGGCTCAGTAGTTGTGGCGCACGGGCTTAGTTGCTCTGCGGCGTGTGGGATCTTCCCGGACCAGGGCTCGAACCCACATCCCCTGCATTGGCAGGTGGATTCTTAACCACTGCGTCACCAGGGAAGTCCCCCAATCAACTTTTAAATATGAGTTGGCCTTGAGACAAAATTACTGAAATATTTTAGCTTTGTCTGATAGTCCTTGCTTTAAAAAAGAAGAAAAAAACATGATGAGCAGCTTTTGGTTCAGTGTGTACATTCCCCAGCACACATGATTATATCATGAAGTCACCCAGTTTTTTGAACAAAAGCTGCTGGGGTGGGGACATGTGTCATTTCCTGCCCTTCCCAGAGCTGGTTATTACTAGAGTTTATTACAGTTTGCTCTGAGCCAGGGGAAAGTCTTTAGCTCCAGAAATATCCCCCACCAGATACTTTTCTTATTTTCTTTGCAGAGGAGTGTGTAGGTGAGAGAGTGGAGGCAGAGAAACTTATGGTTTATATGAAAGTGAGTCTAACTATGTACTCAAATACGGTGCAATCGACATAAAATCTCTGCTGGCCTGGAAGGCATGCATGCACATACAATTTAGTCAGAAATAACTTGCACAGTCCCACCCAAAACACTGAGGCTATTCTTACTTTCATATCCTTAGACTCAAGAGAGTATGTGGGTCTGGTTGCAGCTAATATACATTCACCGCCACCACCAAAAAAACAACTCTAGACCAAACTTCTTTTGAAACTCTGACTCAGAGTAAATAGGAAGAAGAGGCAAAGGCTTTTTCTGTTTGCTTTAGGTCTGCTTCCTAGACACTATTTTGTTCACTGCCTGTCTGCCTTTATGACAAACCTTTACTAAGTGCCTACTGAATGCCAAGGCTTCGTGTTGGGTGTTGGGAATTCAACAGTGAATGAAAACAAGCATACAGCTCTTGGAGTCTCAGTTCTGTCCTTTGGGTGCCTCTAATTCTAAAGTGCAAAATCTCCTGCGAGATTTGATCAAATCAGGTGGTGGGAGAGTGAAAGGGGGTGGAGGACAAGCAGGAGTTTCAACTCCTTGGTAAACAATAATGTTTAAATGTTAACTTGGAAAAATGCCTGAGAAGAGGCTGATTTGGTGTGAGTGAATGTAAATCATGAAAATGTCCAGTTTCATACAATAGCAGATGACCCTCTGAAACATTCTTGAGGACATTGGCATCAAGAGCATGAATACATTCTAATTTGCATTAGTTCCCGTAGCCTCTGTTTGCATCTTTCTTTGAAGTCTCCACCAGTAGTGATGGTAGAAAAAAGAGGTTCTGGAGTCAGAGTGCACAGGGTGAATCCGAGCTGCACTGCTTATAAGTGGTGGAACTTGGAACAAGTTGTTTAAATTCCTTGGACTTTTTTTTTTTTTAAATATATTTATTTATTTTTGGCCACGTTGGGTCTTTGTTGCTACACGTGGGCCTTCTCTAGTTGCGGCAAGCAGGGGCTATTCTTCGTTGCAGCGCGCAGGCTTCTCATTGCAGTGGCTTCTCTTGTTGCGGAGCACGGGCTGTAGGAGCGCGGGCTTCAGTAGCTGTGGCACACGGTGCTCAGTAGTTGTGGTGCACGGGCTTAGTTGCTCCACGGCATGGCATGTGGGATCTTCCCGGACCAGGGCTCAAACCCGTGTCCTCTGTGTTGGCAGGTGGATTCTTAACCACTGCACCACCAGGGAAGTCCCACTCCTTGGACTTCAGTTTTCTCATCTGTTAAATGGGGATAATAATAGCACATATCCAGCAGGGTTGTTGGAGGGATTGAGTTTTAAATTTATAAAGTCCTTAAAATAGTGCCCAGCATTGATAAGCATTCAATCGTGTTAGCTATTTTTGCTATTACTATTAAAAAGAAAATGAGTCCCTCCTTACAGCTTGTCAGAGCTTTTCAATTAGATTGAGGTTTACCGTGATGTTTGAGGTGAATTACCAGCTCCCCAGACTTGAACACGAGAGCAGCTAATGAATTCCCAGGCTCTTATCGATTTTTCTGTTAGCACATCTATTCCTGGGCCTGCTGAGCTCTAAGCCCTCCTCTACGAGTTTGTTCTTGAACGCCAAGCAGAGTTTTGAGCATTTATTAGAGGTGCTCAGAAGGTGTATTTGACCTAACATGGTATTTGGCAATTGAGATACTCTACAGCTTACTATCTTGTAAAAGTTATACTGAATGAGAATAAATTGTTCTCAGTTTTCTGAAAAATGAATGCCTTATGGCTAAAACTTATGTTGTTCTTGAATTATTTAAAGAACACTTCAAGCACTAGGCTGTTTGTCTTTTCAAACCGCAAGGTATGGGGGATGGATGAAATTGGTAGGTGAGGCACTTGGTAGGTTGGCAACTCTTCTCAGAGAGTTTGTTACCAGATCACAGGAGAAAATACCTTGGAGTGAAAGGTACTGTAGAAGACTATGTGGGAATTCCCTGGTGGTCCAGTGGTTAGGACTCCACACTTTCACTGCTGAGGGCCCAGGTTCAATCCCTGGTCGGGGATCTAAGATCCCACAAGCTGCACAGGGCGGCCAAAAAAAAAAACCAACTATGTGATGTTCTTCATTCATTGCCCACCCTGCATCAATTCTTTCTTCCAAAGGAAATGTTTTACTCAAGAATCCACCCATCTCCCATACTCAGTTCTAGGACAGTCCTAAATGGCCTAAAGATAATCCCATCCTCCTTGCCTGTGATTGGCTCAGAAATGACCATGTGACACATTTTGGACCAGCAAGATAAGAGGAAAGAATAGCTAGAGGCTTCTGGGAATGATTGACCTTATCTTTCTAGGAGAGGTCGTTTCCCCTCCGCCCCAGGGGGGTGCTTCTATAAATATAAAAGCCTTATGATTAAGCTAGCGTTGAATGTCAGAATGGCCCACAGAAAGAACCTGGGCCCCTCATAGTATTAGTGACCTTTTGCTGAGTCAACTCTGAAGCCTAACCTGCCTCTGGACTTCCAGTTAGGTGAACCGATCCATATTCTTAATGTTTAAGCCAATTTGAATTGGGTTTCCTGTTAATTATAGCCAAAAACATCTTGAGTGCCAAGATACTCTTACCATCATTGTTATTATATTATCATGTTAGAAAAAAGTAATATGCAAAATTATATACATACTATGATTGGAATCATACAGTGGTTCGAAGAGATTGGAAGGAGATATGCCCAAATTAATACTGTTTGCCTGTAGGTGGATTTTTTCCAGTTCCTATGAATTGTACTTTATTTTATGTGTTTTCTACAATGATCCTGAGTAATGTATCAGGGGAATAAATGTACAGGAACTAAGACTAGAAGACAAAATGGTTGTTAAGGTTTTGGAATCTTGATTTTTTTTTTTTTCCTCTTCTCTATTTTCTAGTGTTCTTATAATATGCTTAGGATGTTAGTTTTGCAATTCAAAAATGTTTTATAGTTCCTTAACTGAAACTTTAAAGTTTTAAACCTTTTCTCTTGCTTCCTTTCTCTCTACTACTTGCGTGTACACACAGCGTTCCTTTTCTTTCAGGGCATTTCTCAGTTTGTGATTAAATACTTATTAGTGTGATTAATTGATTAATGCTTGTCTTCTTCTAAGCTCCTCAAATGTAGGACTCTTGCTCATCAATGTCTTGTATCCCCAGTACCTGGCATATGATAGAGACGCGATTAAAAAATATTTCCTGACTAATGAATAAATAAGAGAACAGAATCAGCCAGTCTCAGCATTGCTTTTGGAAATATTTCCAATGAAAGGGGCAGACTAATTCTCTGCACTAAAAGCCATCCTCTCTCTCTCTGGTGGTTATGATCTTAAATATTACATTTTAAGAGGAAAACAGAAGGAGGACTAGAAAAAGGACTGTCAGTCTGGAGCCTGGAATCTGCATGTTTTAACAAGTGTCCCAGATGGTTCTGAATCAGGTGGTCTGAGGCCACGCTTTGGAGAACATGCCCTAGTATATCCTATTGGAGTCTGAATGTTCACATCATTCATAGTCATCCAGCTTCCAAGAAAATCATGCTGATGTCCCCGGGCCTATTTAATGTGAATCAGTCTTTATTCTGCACTTGTGTGGTGCATTAACAAATTCAACATACAAGATAGCATTACATATTGTAGGTTAGCGTTACAGCATTATGCAGTTTCACACAATTCATGTTAGCTTTTTCGTTTTTTTCGTTTTTTTTTTTTTTTAATTTGACACGTTTATTTTATTTTTGAGTTTCATTTTTACAAGAGAAGACACAAGGTAAAGAAAGACGACCACATCAGAGAAGGAGCATGGTGAGGGCAATGTCACTATCGTGGCCATAATAAAAGCCTTCCAAGAAAAAGGACTTGCATTATTCCCTCTCCCGAGCAAGCCGCCCCTGTCCCATGAGCCAGTTCTATCTGTTTGCACATCCAGAGCACCACTCATGAACATGTACATCTTGGCTGTGCTCCACTGAGAAGAACTGAAGGAAGGACTAACTCATAAAAGGGACTTTTGTTATTAAGAAAAACTCTTGTCTTCCCAAAGGAATCAAGATATCAGCAGAGAAGGACTGACTCTTGGAAAATCAGAAGTGACCATTCCCTAACCTATTCCTGACCATGAGTGCCTTGTGCAAAAGCTAGAATGTGACTCTCTTGTCTTTTAACTGACTCTTAGGAGTAGGCATTCCTCCTCCACCCTTATCCGTTAGCTCTGGGAGGAACAAATGTGAAAGCCAAAGCCAGCTAAGAAACTTTGGGACAGCAAAGTCAAGGGCACGATGGATCAGGCCTGAGGTAGGAGGGAGGAACCCTGTACTGCCTGCCTCTTTGCCATTTTTCTGAGAAAGACACCGAGGCAGCTCCCAGGCTACAGAACTACTGGTTCCTTCCCTGCCACCTCACCACCCACTGCTCAGTAGACCCAAAGAATGCAAGGAATAAAGCTACAAGGAGGTGGGGAAGAGAGGAGTTGGGTGAGGCTGCTTTCCCAGACTTATGTCAGGAGGAGCTACAGAGGCACACACAGCAGGGCAAAGGCCAGACTATCTCCACCTGTTGCTTTGCATTGTTTCTGGGAAGGAAACAAAAGCGGGTTGCTCAGCGATTTCTGATCTTTAGACATTAAGGCGATGAAGAGGAACCATTTAAAATTTTTCCTAATGGGGCTTCAGAGTGCTCCTGTCAGATTTACATGAAACTATCTCAAAATGCATTTTTAGAAAACAAAAATTATTTTCTTCTACGTATGATACAGTATTTACATTCCATGGAGTGTTGGATAGAGACTGGTGGTGTGAACCCAACTGATGATGAGATTGTGAGTCAGATTATGGGGGATGTGGGATGACAGGGACAAGAACAGAGAGTGGGCTTTGTGCCTGCTCAGAACTGCTGCTCTGCATTGTCAAGAATCCAGGTTAAAAAAAAAAAAAAAAGAATGGGGGGTGGGCGGGGAACAGATTGGTTTGAAATCCACAGAGTTAAGGGAATGTCAAAGGCAACATCACCACTCTCCACGGAGACTCAGCTCTTCAGCTCCCTTCTCAGAAGCAAGTCAGATAGTGATGTTCTTGTATGAATGTGGAATTTCAATCTTGGATAATCTTTCAGGCCTTGGTTCAAGCTGCTGCTTATTTGAGTTCCTTTTCAGGCTGGCAAAAATACCTACTGCCTATCCAGGCTTACTTATTGTCAGTGAAGTCTCTGCCATCTGAAAAGTCTCAACTCTAAGAGACATGGCTGGTCTAGGAATAAGGAGATGTGAATTCTAATCCCAGCAAGAGGCTGAATCTCTCTCAACCTCTATTGTCCACTGGCAGAGGAGGATTGAACTCTGTGGTTACCCATACCTTCATATTATCTTGAGATTCAGAAGTCCTAAGAACTGAGCACTTTGTTTTCAGGGAAAGGATGTTCCGAAAAAGTCCAAGTTATCTTTATTACTAATTTAGTCACAGGTACTCATTTAGTTATTTTTAAGAGCCATGATTGAAAAATTTAAAGAGAAAGAATAATTTCTGAAGTCCCTTTTCCTTATAAAGCAAAACTAACCTCATCTAAGCTACTTGAGAAGACTTTAAAGCTTCTCAGTTTTCAGCGTTTCTGGAAAAACAAAGGCCAGTTTAATCCTTCAAAACTCTGATGATTTCTAAACCATCAACCAACGAATGGCTGTCCTTCCAGACACAGTTACAAAGGGAGATGGCAGTCATCTCATTTTCCTTTCCTTGTCTTCATACCTACATTTGGGATCAGCTGGATGTATTCATTGGTACTATCCTGTAGCTGAATTTGAAGTCGCCAAAGCTCTTTTTAGACAAGTCATCTAGTTTTGTAAACCCAAATTCTACCTAAAAGTCTGATGTCTTTGTGTACTTGATCACAAATTAATCAAGGACTGCCTTTTACCCATTCATAGCAGGAGAGCTAATAACAAACATACCTCAATTCGCAAGTACCCTTTCTCCTGCAAACCCTGCCTTATCCGTTCCACCTTTGTTTCTTGGCTTACTACAGACCTCTGGACCTTGCGCTCAGTCAAAGAGCAGAAATGTAAGAGGTAACAGGGAGAAAAGATGGGGATGATAAAAACATGAGGTTTTACAAGAGCAAAAGATTCTTCCACAGAGGTGGGGAGTGAAAATAACTCTAGAGAAGCCCAGTAAAAAGAGACCAATTTCAGGTAGTCAGCAAATACAATTCGGCACAAAACACAATTTTCATGGATTAAAATCTGTACCTTGATGTTGGCAGTTAGGCTAATTTCTTCAGTTTGTATTAGACATGCAAGTATAAGGTTACATTTTTATATATAGACTTGTAGAGGTCTTTCCCTCTCTTTTTTTCCCCCATAAAAAAAGAAAAAAAAAGGGATTTCCTAGTGCCTTGCAAAGGAGAAAAATCATCATCGCTAAGAACTGATCTGCAGCTGTGGTCTTGTGGGGTGTTCTTTGTGGGGTTTGTTTTGTAAGAAATTTTCTTCTACAGCTAAAATGAGGTGTTGAGTCCACTTCTCTCTGTTTCTCTCTCTCCCCACCACGTCCCTGCCCAGCCCGGCCCTGGGGTTAGAGGCAAGGAGAAGAGGATTAGTACTCGCTCAGACTGTGCCACTTGGCCACGGGCTTGCGGGGGCTCTCGCAGACCTCTCTCCAGTGTTCAGCACCGCTGACTGTGACACTGTGCGCCCCCAGGATCAGCCTCCCCACCACCTCGTTCTTGGTGGTGCGATCGAAGTCGATGACAAGGAACTCAATGCTGATGTCGGGCAGGAGGTCAGTGGGGATGTCGTAGATGAAAGACTCGTTGAAGACTGGGTTCAAAGTGCACTTCTTCACATGGGTTTTCTTCTTGGCAATGCGCTTTCTGCCGTAGTAGACGTTCACCTTGACATAAGGATCTGGGGCCCCCAAAGAGATCAGAAAAAGGGAGACAGGCCTATGACACAGTCCTCTCCTATACAATGGTGGCTTCCGGTTGGGGAGGAGGGGCTTCTGCTGTTCATCTCCTTGGTGTCCCATCCCCCACCCGCTGTGGTCTTTAGTGATTGCACACTAAGTGTACACTGACTGTGTACACGTCTGCCCACCTGGACAAGGGGCCAAGGAAACCAGGCAGGCATGGAACAGAACAGCCACCTTGAGTCAGGGCCAAAGAAACCCCACGACACCAAGAAGCATTTTAAAGGGCACAGGGACTAACAAAGCCTGCAGGCTTGTTGCTGAGTCTCACCTGGAGCGAGGGCACGGCACCCAGCATGCATGCATAGCACTGAGGATACCTCGCCAAAGGTAGAGACCCCATTTGCTTAACCAAAGCACCTTCCCAGCTACATTCATCAGGAAGAGAATGTAGACAGAGAGAGGAATGGGTGGACAATGAGAGGTGCCAGGGGTCCTGAAAGGTGGAGAGGGGGTGTCTGCGTCACAGGCAAGGGGCAGTGGTGGGTGGGGCGCGGACAGATAGAAATAGGTTGAAGTACAAACACATGAAAAAATGCTCAACACCACAAATTATCAGAGAAAGGCAAATCAAAACTACAATGAGGTATCACCTCACACCGGTCAGAATGGCCATCATCACAAAATCTACAAACAATAAACGCTGGAAAGGGTGTGGAGAAAAGCGAACCCTCTTGCACTGTTGGTAGGAATGTGAATTGATGCAGCCACTACGGAGAACAGTATGGAGGTTCCTTGGAAAACTAAAAATAGAACTACCATGTGACCCAGCGGTCCCACTACTGGGCATATACCCTGAGAGAACCATAATTCAAAGGGACACATGCACCCCACTGTTCATTGCAGCACTATTTACAATAGCCAGGACATGGAAACAGCCTAAATGTCCATCAACAGAGGAATGGATGAAGAGGATGTGGTACGTATATACAATGGAATGTTAGCCATAGAAAGGAATGAAATTGGGTCATCTGTAGAGACGTGGATGGACCTAGAGACTGTCATGCAGAGTGGGGTGGGTCAGAAAGAGAAAAACAAATATTGTATATTAACGCATATATGTGGAATCTGAAAAAATTGGTATAGACACATCTAGGTCTTATTTGCAAAGCAGAAATAGAGACAAAGACATAGAGAACAGATGTATGGATACCAAGAGGGGAAGGGAGGGGGATGAATTGGGAGACTGGGATTGACATATATACACTATTGATACTATGTATAAAGTAGATAGTTAATGGGGGCCTGCTGTATAGCACAGGGAACTCTACTCAGTGCTCTGTGGTGACCTAAACGGGAAGGAAATCCAAAAAAAGAGGGGATACATGTATACGTATAGCTGATTCACTTTGCTGTGTGGTAGAAACTAACACAACATTGTAAAGCAAATATACTCCAATTAAAACAAATGTAAAAAAAAAAGAGAAAAAAGAAATAGGTTGAAGTAAATAGCTGCTACCTGAGAGACCGGTGATATCCATCTTCGGCAAGTGTCTGGCTTTGAGGACCACCACTGTCATTCTTTGTGCCACAGGCTGATATGACAGAGACACCTGGAGTTCCCCTCTGCTAATGCACTTCTGGGGAGAAGAAAGAGCAGGTGAGAATCCCGGCAGAGGGAGCAGGCCACAGCACAGAAAGCATGTGGAGGAAAAAGGAAATGTTCTCATCATAATCCTGATACTAAATAAAATCATTTGCAGGGAGAGACAGCATAGCCTAGTATTTAGGAGCGCAGACTCTGAAGCCAGACAGGCCTGGATTCAAATCCTGACTCTACTTCTCATCTGTCTGACCTGGGACAAGCTACTTCCACTTCCTCATCTATAAAATGGCGATAAAAATAGTCCCAACTTCCCAGGATTAGTAAGAGGATTCGATAATTTAGAATTTGTAAAACACCACAGTGCCTGGCACACAGTGTGTACCAGAGATGTGCATTCTCTCCTATTCTCTCATTCAGTTCTTTTTAAAAAAAATTTTTTTTTCATACCAGGAGCATATGGAAATGTCTCTCGTAGGGTACTGAATGTGACTGAACTTTAAACTTAGCCATTAGCTTTTGAAATTGAAGTGCAAAAGAAAATAGACTTTAAAAAAGATGTTCATGGTATTCTCTGATAGATTGAAACCCCACATCTTTTCCTTACCCCTAACAAATTTATTTATTTATTTTAATTTTTGGCTGTGTTGGGTCCTCGCTGCTGTGCACGGGCTTTCTCTAGTTGCAGCGAGCGGGGGCTACTCTTCATTACGGTGCGCGGGCTTCTCATTGCGGTGGCTTCTCTTGTTGTGGAGCATGGGCTCTAGGCGTGCAGGCTTCAGTAGTTGTGGCACACGAGCTCAGTAGTTGTGGCACCTGGGCTCTAGAGCACAGGCTCAGTAGTTGTGGTGCACGGGCTTAGTTGTTCCACGGCATGGATCTTCCCGGACCAGGGATGGAACCCATGTCCCCTGCACTGGCAGGCGGATTCTTAACCACTGCACCTCCATGGAAGTCCCTCATTCAGTTCTTGCCATAAGAAAAGTTTTGAAGACTGTATAGTGGGAGACAGGAAACTTAAGTTTGAGTAACTTGGCCAATTACTCACCAGCTGGCCCTGGGCAAGTCCCTGAACTTTCTGAAGCCTGTGCCTCCATTTCACAAGGTGAATATCCACACCTGCTCCGCCTGCCCCAGTGTATGACCTTCAGAGTGTCTTCTCCAGCCACCTATAACTTTGTTTCCCCACTTTGAAATTTTATGCTAGGCTCTATTTTGAGCTTGAAAAAAAAAAAAACCTCCAAGAACATTTTAAATAATATTTGGAGGACTTCCCTGGTGGCACAGTGGTTAAGAATCTGCCCGCCAATGCAGGGGATACGGGTTCGATCCCTGGTCCGGGAAGATCCCACATGCCACAGAGCAATTAAGCCCGTGTGCCACAACTACTGAGCCTGTGCTCTAGAGCCCGTGAGCCGTAACTACTGAGCCCACGTGCCACAACTATTGAAGCTCACACGCCTAGAACCCGTGGTCTGCTACAAGAGAAGCCACCGCAATGAGAAGCCTGCGCACTGCAATGAAGAGTAGCCCCCCTCGCTGCAACTAGAGAAAGCCCGCGTGCAGCAATGAAGACCCAACACAGCCAAAAACAAATAAATAAATTTATATATATATTAAAAAAACATTTGGATACTAATTACATGCCAGGTGCTGGGGATTCAGAACTGATAGGACTCAGTTCTCGCTCCCAAGGAGCTTATCACGCACTAGAAGAGACAGAGATGTAAACAAACATGTTTACTTGTCAGAAAAGTGAGAAGCCTGGAAATTCCCTGGCGGTCCAGTGGGTAGGTCTGCACTCTCACTGCTGAGGGCCTGGGTTCAATCCCTGGTCATGGAACTAACATCCTATAGGTCACGTGGCGCAGCCAAAAAAAAAAATCCTCAGTGCTGTTGAGAGATTCAGGTGGAGGCTTTGCCAGCTGACGTCTGGGCTGAGTTGATGGTGGTTGAGTAAGAGACACAGGCAACAGACAGAGAGAAGATCCCGTGGGGCAGGGCGGCAGAATGGCCAGTACAAAGTCTTTGGGTGCTGAAAGGGTAGGCTGTGTTCAGAGAATGCTGAGAGGAGAGAGTGTTCCTGATGTTGGGGTGCTGGCAGGAGGGACAGGCCAGGAACCCAGAGAGGTGGGTCAGGCGAAGGTGAAGGGCAGTGGGGGTGAGCTAACCAAACAGCAGAGCCAGCCGCAGCACCCAGGCAAGAGGAGGTCTGTAGGCATAGGTGCGACAGTTATTGTTGTTGTTAGTATATTAATAATAATATGAGTGAAAGCTAGAGAAGGAACTAAAGTAGAGAAAGACCAAAGTCAGAAAGCTCAGTTAAGAGGCTGCTGCAACAGGCTAGGGAAGAAATGATGAGGCCTGGAACCAGGGCTGTGGCAGAGGAGATGGACCTGGGGTAGGATATGTCTCAGGAAGAATTGTCAGGATTTTCTGGGTTGGGGCAGCTAATTGGATGAAAATATAGGGGAGAGGGAAGAGATGGAGGGCTATTTCTTGTGTTTCTAGCTTAGGAAGCAGGGATGAGGCTGGGATAAAGAAAACAAAAGGAGGTGGGATAGGAGGACTTTAGGACATAATAAGTTAAATTTGAGACAAAAAAAAAAAATTTCGAGACCAAATCATTCCTCCACTATCAACTCCTATTCCTTGTATTCTTCATAGCCCCAAAGGAATGTCACCTACTTAAGAATTCTTAGATTGAACAAAAATAGACCAAACTGACCACCAGCCTTACATACGCCACATACCCACCAAAATGTCTTGCTGTGCGCTCACTAAGTGCCGGGCACTCTGCTAGCAGCTAGGGCTGAAATGATGCACAAAGAAGACCCCTACCCTCCAGAAGCTCATGGGCTAGTGCACTGCCTGCTCAGGTGTGTCTGGTGCAGTAAAGAACAACAGCAGTAAATAATTTAATTAGCTCATCAGTGAAAAACCCTAATAGTTGATGCTCTGATTATAAGTCTTAAGTCACCTCGAGGAATGACCTGTGATAATATTTCCATTTGGCTTAAAAAAGTTCTTGAGGCTATATTTCATACCAGGAGCATATGGAAATGTCTCTCGTAGGGTACTGAATGTGACTGAATGTTAAACTTAGCCATTAGCTTTTGAAATTGAAGTACAAAAGAAAATAGACTTTGAAAAAGATGTCCATGGTATTCTCTGCTAGATTGAAGCCCCACATCTTTTCCTTACCCCTAACATATAGCCGGCTCTTGACTATATCCACGGGAAGTACCCTCAGCCAGTGTACAATCACAGGCTGGTTGCCCTTGCCAGCCAGTATACTTCTGGGCTGCTTCCTTTTGACGAGTCAGAATGCAGTCAGAGAAGGTAAACTCATTTTTACTCTCAGCCACATCCAAATGGCATCAGGAAAGTAATCCCTCACGAAAAAGAAAATTAAATGCCTTCTAAAACATTCACAACTGGCCTGCCCAATACAGTAGGCGCTAGCTACATGTGTCTATTTAAATTTTAATTCACTAAAATGAAATAAAATTAAAATTTTAGTGTCTCAATCACGCTGGCCATATTTCAAGTGCTCAGTATCCACATGTGGCCAGTGGCTACCATACTGGACAGTGCAGATATAGAACATCTCCACCATCATAGCATCCAGTAGATAGTGCTGATCTAGAAAGAACTTCTGGATTATTTGGGCCACTGCTCCCCTCCATTTCCATGAATAATGAAATGTTAACTAGTTTTGATATCTATCTCTGGGACCATCCTTGAATATTGGTATCTAAATGTTAAATATGCAATCTTGGGGACTTCCCTCGTGGTCCAGTGGGTAGGACCCTGTGCTCCCAATGCAGGGGGACTACACCCCACATACATGCCACAACTAAGAGCCTGCATGCTGCACCTAAAAGATCCTGCGTGCCCCAGCTAAGACCCTGTGCAGCTAAACTACATAAATATTTTAAAAACAGAAAATCAAAAAAAAAGAGTTTTATTTGTAAAAATAACATTGAGTACAAGATTATACTTAGGTTTTCTGGTTATTTATTTAAAACTCTGTTTCAAAAAAAAAAAAAACTGTTTCCTAAATCATCCATTGTAGCAAAATCATCCTAATTTAAATCCCGTGCCCCTTCCTTAGTTCGTTGGGAAGGTGGACAACTTCTGGTTACCTTCACAATAATTTCCTCCCCTAAAATCACTCCTCAGACAACTGTTCTCCATCTGATCCCCCCCACCCTTCATCTTTGGCCATTTTACATGGGCAGAACGCCCATCCCCATTCAGCTGCCCCTTTGTGACGCCCAAGTCTGCAGCCACAACACCACCTGAATGCCATTCCATTCTGCATTGAAGGCCTGGAGTTTCAAGTCTCCCCCTCCCCCCTCCCCTTCTCTTTCCACCCAATTGCCATTCCAAGCGGCATTGTCAATGACTCTTTGTCAAGGGCTCTTTGTCAAGGGCTGGGAGCGAACTCTGTTTCCCAGCCCCTTGGCCTAGTGAGGTAAAGACCCTGTTGGGGGGCAGGCAAGCAGAAGGACAAGGGGGAGAAAGGGTTTTATCCATGCCTGACAGAGCTGGGAGGCTTTGCTCTCAGAGAGCGGGATCCTTTCTCACTCCGTGGAAAAGAGGAACAAGAGCAGTTGTCCTAAAGAAGACGTTCAGCTGAAGGAAATACTTAGGCGAGGGATAAGTCTATTTCTTATAATTAGCAGGGCCCCGCCCACAGTGATTTTTCTAGCCACAATATCTTTGCAAAGAGGAGGACTCATGCGTCCTCAATAAACCTTCATTGGGGCTAGAAGTTCTCAGGGCTACACATAAATCACAGTCATGAGAAAACAAAAGAAACAAAAACCTCCACATTCAATCACATCCCTCCTTGTCTTCTCCCCAATACACAAATATAGCTTTCTTTTTTGTGTGTGTGGTTTTATTTATTTACTTATTTTACATAGCAATTTTCTTTATTGTTCCTGGATAACTGACATTCCTTTTTCTTTCTCTCTTTTCAGTCCCTTTTGACTAGACTGGATGAACTCCAAGGTTTCTTGTAAATCTGAGATTCTAAGAATCCTATCATTCCCATGACCATTGTCCCAGGTCATGAACACCAATCTGGTAGTAGAAAGACAGGAAATGGTTTGGGAAACAGTGACCTGAAGAAATTAGGAGTCTAACAACTCTCTATTATCCACCTTGTAAATCACTTCTTTCCCACTGTCTCTTCTTTAACCCCAGCCCTTGCTGAACCACCCCCCTTCTCCTTGTGGGGGATGTATTATGGGAATGTAAATTCACTTTTTTATTTCTATCCGAATAAAATACTAGGAAAAAAAAAAAAAGCTGCCACTTAAAAAAAAAAAAATCCAGTTCAAAAGTCCAGCTCAGAGAGTTTTGGGCATTATAGAGTTTATACTGTGAACTTTTTTCATTAATAATTGAGTGTTAATTTTTAATGCTTCTTATATCTTTCTGTATATTCCTAAGAGCTGAGTACTCTCACAGAGTCAATCCATTAGCCTTCGTGATCCAGCCTAGAGGGAGACTGAGGCTGAGTAGGTAACTGCTTGCCCAGAATTAGTCAGTGAAATGGACAGAATCAGAAATCATGACCAGTCCAGGGCTTCTTCAACTGGACTGCAGTGGACTGTAATAACGGAAAGGACAAGAGCTGAATTTTCTGCTAAAGGTCAGGAAATGCAGTTAGGGGTGGGTGGTTGTCTAGAGAAATGCAGTTCTCACCAGTCTCCGCCCAGGAACATTTGGCTCCATTATTATAAGGGGGTACCTTACCCAGACCAGAAAGAGCTCTTTACAGACAGTGTGGAATAGTCCAAAGCAGCTCTAACTGATGAGCCATATGGGGAGATCCAGAAAGGGCAGGTTCTTGGCTACAGTAGGGAGGGTTTAGGGTAGACATTTTGAGGCTGTACTGCTAGGGAATCAGGGGGACGAGTGACTAGAGAGATGACAGCCACGACCCAGGATGGAACACAGCTCTACCCACTGGCACTGGTTGGGGAAAACAGGCTTAGGACACCTGGGAGGCTGCAAGGCTCTGGGGTGGTGCTGCAGGGGCTCTGGGTGTCCTGTCTGGAGCCTCTTCCAGGGGATTGACTCAGGATTGGCTCAGGGCGTTGCTCAGGATCCCAGCCCCGGCTTATCCCTCCTGAAGGGTGTTAATAAAGTGGAAAGAAGCTTGGCTCTCCTCAAGAGCCCCGGGCAATTTAGCAAATGCCATTGTCTGTGCTCCCTGCCCAGTGTCCTGGATTTGAGGCTGTTTTGTTCCCAGCCCAAATCAGTCCCTTTCCTTGCCAGTGTCTTCCCAGCTGCAGCTTGGTACAGAGCCATCCTCCACAGTCAGCCGTGGGCTGCGACTGCATGAGCTGTCTGAAGGAGTCCAGCTAGTTGGTGGATTTACCAGGCTGGTGCTCCAACGAAGGCTGTGCTGGGAAAGAACCACCCTGCAAGGAGAGCTAGATGAAGGCAGGAAGTAGAGCACTGGAGCTGCTATAAAGGGGAGTCAGGAATCAGGGGAGCGGTTGGCAGAATCTGGAGGAAAAGAAATGCAAGGAGAGGGGAAGGGATGCAGGGAGATGAGACAGGTCACTACTGCAGCTTCTGTCCAGGCCTTCTGACTCCAACCTCAGAGGATATAAGAACTCTTGCTGTCTTGGACTCGGGGATGTCTCATTGTATCCTGGCAACAGACCAGTGTTTATGCCCTGACCAAATGCCTCTAATGGTCTTTGAAATGTTTGGACTCCCCCGGCCCCTGTGAGGTAGAGCTGAGTGGACCACGTGGCAACAGTGGTTCTCTGGGCAATGGCATGGTTGGGCTGGCTGCAGTGGGACAGGCGCCTACACAGCAGAGGGGGTAAGAACACACGTTCAGAGGGAGCCACTTCCTGCCTCCCCTCCCCTCCCCAGCCTGGCACTGCACAGTGCCCTTCAGCAGTGGCCAAACCTTGTTTCTGGGAGCTCACTGCACACTCAGCCCTGCTGGCCTGGAAGCCTCCTTCCAGTCCTGAGCCTCCTGCCTCCCCACTGAGTCTGGCGTGGGATGGCAGCTGAAGAAGGCAGTAAGAGATCAGTAAGGCAGCTACAGGCAGAGCTCTTTCTGGGAAAAGTGCAGTTGATTTTAGTGGCCCTGATATCCTTTCTGAACCTTCTATAGACCCTCTTCTCCACTGATCCAGGCCTCCCTTGTCTTCCTCCTTCACTTTGTCAAAACAAAATATAAATACCTACAAATCATATATCTCTCCCAGGGATCAAACTTTATTAATAATAGAAATAATAATAGTAATAATAATCATGGTTCCCATTTATTGAAGGTTTACTATGGGCTAGGGATTATGTAAATTCATCATCTTAATTCCTGTAAGAAACTGAGACTTAGAGAATTTAAGCAGCTTGCTCAAGGTCACTTAACGGGTAGAATTTAGATTCAAACTCAGGTCTGACTTCAAAGTCCTTGCTATTAACTCCTTATGGTAAATCCTGAAAAAGGAATGAAACTCTAAGTGTAAAATTTCAACAACTTCTTTCATAGCACCTACCATATTCACTATGTGATAATTGCCAAGATTTTTTTGTATTTCTCCTCCACTGAAGTGAAAGCTCCATAAGGGCAATGGTATGCCAGGTATATTATCTTATTGGATCCTCATAACCCATAAGGAAGGCAATATTATCAGCTCCATTTTACAGATGGGGAAATAGAAGCTTAGAAGAGTTAAGTAACTCATCCACATCACACAGTTGCAAAGTGGTGAGCTGGAAGGTGAAGCCAGGCAGTCTGAATCAAGAGCCCTCGTGCTGAACCGCAGAGCTACACTGCCTCCCAGATTGAGGAGGAAATGAACTAGTGGGGCTGGGGGTTACAGTTCTTGCATCCCTGAAATAACTCAAGAGCCAATGCTGGCCCAGTGGAGAGGAGGCAGGATGGAGGGCTCTCATCCCCCTTCTAATGCAAACAAGGAGGAGAGGAGGAACGGGGAGAGAAGTATCTGTGGCAAAGGTTTGGGCCTGGGTAAGGGGCCCAAAGGGTGAAGCAGTTAAGTTTCATTTATAAAATGGTTAAAAGTCATACAGATGATGCTACTTACATCTCTATATTTGGGTTGGGAAAGGGAAGCTGAAGGGAAAATTACTGATTTCACAGTTTCTCAGCTGTGAGAAATAAGTTCACTAGCGGAAGATCACACATTTTGGATTAGAAATTAGCCCCCTTATCCCTGAAGTGATGGGTCTGTGACTGGTGAGCCAGCCTGCTCCAAGCAAGCTGGATGCAGCATCAGGATGCCAACCGCTAAGTGAAATTTCAGAAGCTACCTGCCCTTCTCTCCTCATGAAGTTGCTTCTTGGAGGAGACCTAACCTGCCAGGTTCTCTGTCTTACTTTGACCACTGCTTATCCTTGACAGCCAAGAGCTTCCTCTCTACAGCCCCTCTTTGCCATCCATCTCATCCCTCCCCTCCCACTTGTCCCCTTCTCTCCCCCAACCTACCATCCCTCCCCAACACACTCTTCCTCCTCACCTGGATGTTCCTTTTGATGATGTCCCTGGTCAGCTGTACCTTGCCTGTGCTGGGGTCTACTCCAGCCAACGGCACCATGACCTCCCCAATGACGTCATCCCGGGAGAAGCGGTCAAAGCTGAGGACGAGGAAGTGCAGTACCAGGTCCTGAAGCTGGCTGTATGGGATGCCATAGAAGGTGAAGGTCTCGTCAAACACAGGGTCCAGGGTCTTCCGCAGCACCCTGGTCTTCACCCGATGCCGCTTGTCGGGAAGGATGGTCATTTTGATGTAGGGGTCAGAGCCCTGGGTTTGGTCATCCATCACTGGCAGCCCATGAGCCTCCTGGATTGTCACCACCAGGGCTTTTTTTGGGAAGTTATAGTCCACTGAGAAGGTGAGGGATCCTAGCATGACATCCTCCTCTGGAGATGATGGAGAAGTGGTTTTGCTCTCCCCGGGGGTCAGGCTCGCAATGGGGCTCCTCAGTTCTTCCCCATAGTCCACTTTGATGGGTAATTGGTCTATACAAGATCCAGAGCTAGGACCCTTGTCTTGGCCCAGCAGGCCAGCCTCTGCTGCGTCCACCAACAGGTTCCCGCGTCCACCTTCTCTCGCAGGGCCATCTTTGTCTCTCCGCACTTTGATGATTTTCTTCTTGTTGCTGAGGGTCTCTGGGTATATGCTGATGCCTTTGAGCATATGAATAAACTTGTATGGTGGGTTCTTGTGCTTCTTCTCTGCCTGCTGGTGGCAGCATGTCCAGACAAAGACGGTCACCGAGACACACACCACCAGCACAGAGGCCCCGATGAGGCCAGCGACCACTGGCGACACATCTGAAGGTGGAGACCAGAGACGTGTCAAGGCAGGTGGACCTCAACCCCTGCCCATTGCACCCCTGCTTAGTGCTTCTGGCTGGAGCCAAGCTAATCTGTAACCTAGTCTCCAAAGCAAAACTTGCTCATCTGGGCTTATGAACTTCTCCCCTCTCTTGGAGATTCCCTCACCCATCCTCTCCAACCAATCCACGGCTCTTCCTTTCCACCAAACATGGATGAAATACTTATCTTCTCTGGAAAGCCTCCCCTGAAGTGCCCCACCTGACTGCCTGTTCTTTTCTTGGCCTTCCCTCAGCACTTATGGTTTGCTCATATTGATTTGTGTTTCACATAAAGCCGCCCTATAGGTCGGCTACAGGTCGACTAAGGTGTTATAGGTCACCTTTTTACAGGAGAACCCATTTACCTCAACTGTTACACAAGGGTATGAACTATGTCTGGTTTCAGGAGGATAGTCCACAGCATCCAGCACAGGGTTTGCAACAGTGGGCTTGTGTGGACTGACTGACAGGTAGGGTAGAAGGATGTGGGGTTGATTTTGGATGGTTTTGGTAGGGTGCCCAAGGGTGATAAAAGTAGGTGGGTGGTGAGAAGTAGAAGAACTCTGCGTCTAAGTACTTGAAATATGTTCCAAATTTCAGCTCCCAGGTATTTAAAATACTTGTATTTTAAGATAAAATAATAAAATAAAATAAATAAAATAATTAAAATACTTGTGTTTTAAGATAAAATAATAAAATCTTTTAGTATGAAATACAAGTATTTTAAATAGGGAGAAATAGGGACTGTGGAAAATGTCAGACCTTGTCACCTTCTTAGTAGGGTTTTCCCTGACCACCCTATTTAAAAGTGTAAACTTTTCCACCCCTGAGACCCACACTTCCTGGCCCTGCTTAATTTTCTCTACATGCCTTGTCATGCTTCTCTCTCTCTCTCTCTCTCACACACATACACACACACAGGCACACACATATACATAAGAATATATATACACACACACATATAATTTTACTATTTATTGTCTGTCTTCACTAGAATGTAAGTTTCATAAGGACAAGAATTGTGTCTGTTTAGCTCATTTCTGTATCCTCAGCACTAAAAACACCTAACAGGTACTTAATATATATTTGTTAAGTAAACAAATAACTAAACAGAAACAGATTTTTTTCCTTCCCCTCCTCTAGTCTTGTCTTTTCCTGCACAAATCGGGACCCTGACTTAGATAATTAGGTTTGGGGATTTCCTCCCCCTTAAGTTCACTGAAGCCAAACTGGGTTTAGGCCTTAAAGATCTAGATAAGGCCTATAGTTATCCATACTACTCATTAGGGTAAGTCTTGGGTAGGGCAGGGGAAATAAGGAAATAAATGTGATTTTAGCATATTCCAGATTCTTCCTAGAACATCCTTTCACCAAGTATATGCCTGGCTCATGGTCTCACTCACTGAAGGCCTCTGTTCCAAACTTCATCTTATCAGAGAAGCATTTCCTGACTGCTCCAAGTAAGATGATATCCCGTTTACCCTGCTTTATTTTTCTTCATAGCACTTATTACCCCTGACATATAGTTGTCTGTCTTCCCTCACTAGGTAAATGTAACAAGAATAGTGACTGTTTTGTTCACTGCTGTATTCCCAGGTCCTAGAACCATGTGGCACATAGTAAGTGTTCAAATGAATTAGTCAATTCAAAACAGCTTCCACTTTAGGAGTTTGGGATTAGCAGATACAAACTACTATATGTAAAAGAGATAAACAACAAGATTCTACTATATAGCACAGGAAACTATATTCAATATCCTGTAAGAAACCATAATAGAAAAGAATATGAAAAAGAACATTCTTTTATATAGAAAATATATAATCAAATCACTATTCTGTACATCAGAAACTAACACAATATTGTAAATCAACTATACCTCAATAAAAAATAAAAAACAGCTTCCACAGATTGGAAAAACAGGATGAGGTCAATATTATTACACATAACAGGGATAAATGTAAAATTCTATTTGCCCTTCAAAACCTATTGATAGGCAATGAGAGACCTTACTTGATGAGTGTGAGTAAAAATAACTTAGTAGTTTAGATGACAAAAAGCTTGGAGTATAATTAGGCTGATTCTAACTTATATTATCAGTGCAATGCCCAGATCACAGGAGGGGTAGTATAATTTCATCTGCACTGGTCACGACACATACGGAGTATTCTATCTAGTACTGACAAGAATGAGAATTGCTATTTTTTGTGTACCTTTGTGATATCCCTGCCAGGCATCATGTTAGAGATTTTTCTCTCCGAAACAAATAACTCATTGAATAGGTACCATTAATATCCCCACTTTACAATTGAGGAAGCTGGGGACTCAGATCTACACTAGGCCACATAGTAGCAAATGGCAGTGATGGGATTTAAACCCCGGTCTATCTGACACCAAAATGTCTCTACATTATGGATAAGCAGGATAGTAGAGGGCCTGGAAACCATATCAAGTGAGGAGAAATTGAAGGAACTGGAGCTGAGGGGTCTGGGAATAATAACGTTCTTCAATTACTTAAGGCGTTTTGCTGGAAGAAGGTCTGATGTGATTTTACTTTGGGGGGCAGGTCTAACATGAGCATGTACAGGCTACAGGAAGACAGATTCTGACTCAATGAAAAGAATCAAATTATTGTTAGAACTGCCTCTCAGTGGCCCAGATGGCTTCAGGAGGCAGTGAATCTCCATTTGAAAACTTTCAGAGATTGGATCACCTTAGTCAGGCATATTTTTTTTTTTTTTTTTTTTTTTTTTGCGGTACACGGGCCTCTCACTGTCGTGGCCTCTCCCGTTGCGGAGCACAGGCTCCGGACGCGCAGGCTCAGCGGCCATGGCTCACGGGCCCAGCCGCTCCGCGGCATGTGGGATCTTCCCGGACCGGGGCACGAACCCATGTCCCCTGCATCGGCAGGCGGACTCTCAACCACTGCGCCACCAGGGAAGCCCAGGCATATTCTAAAAAAGATTTCTTTAATGAGGATTGGAATAAACGTCTCTGAAATTCTTTCTACCTCAAACATTCCATGGTTCTATGAAAGTTGGGACCAGGTAAGAAAAGAAGTGGTTACATTTTGAAATATTAATATAGATTAGGAGTAAAGGCATTTAACAAAGTAAACCAAGGTGACTGTGTCCATGGCCATACTGAATAATAACAGCATTTATTTTCAGAGTATCAAGTGAAATAAAAGCTGTTAGGGAGAGGTTTCACAAAATGGGAGCAGCCTTAGCTGTAAGCACCTTGAGAGTGGGCAGAAACAACACCCTGTTCATTTTTGAATCCCTGAGTCTCTTGCATCTAACAGGAGCTCAGTAAATATCTGCTTGAACAATTGATTGGGTTCAGTTGTCAATCAGAATAGGCACAATTTGAAAAAGTGGCTCTCCATTCACCCATGAGGGACTTCCTGAAAATTGCTTGCTACCGATTAGTAAAACTGAATATTGATTGTCTCTATGAGAAGAGAAAAGCAGGGAACTACCAAGACAAGTATATTTTTGAGAATGATTTGAAAGGGAGTCTAAAGGCCTGGGATGGGAGACATCTGAGTGATCCTTTTGGCTCTACCATAGATTTACTCTGTGATCTTGAGAGATCCCCACTGTTGCTTACAGTGCCTCAACTTTTATTGCTAGAAAATAGAGGTGGAGCAGGTAAAAGAGAAGAAGAAGGATTTTCATCTTTCAGGAGGATAGAGAAGGAAAAAAAGAGAAATGGATGAATCCACTTGTGAATTACCTAGGCGATCTCCTCCACCTTGTTTCCCACTTTTGTCCTACTGTCTTCTTCATTTTAGTATTTGTTAACCCCTGCCTCTCTCCCCCCACCCCCAAGACAGTGAACTAGAAAAATCAGAGATATTGTCTAGCTTTAGTCAAAAGCTTGGTGGGAAAAGGAAGTTGGGACTAAAAGCTGAAGTGAGTGTTTTCAAGTAGTAGTAAATTGCAGTGACCCATGCTGCTTGCTCCTTCTGTCCTCCAAGGTCATGGATAATTGAGTGTTGTCTTGGTGAATCTCTCAAGGACTAGGGAGTTTGAAATGAAGTGCTCTGTGAGATGTGAAAAAGTCAGAAGTGGCAGTTCTCTGTAGAGGAGATCCTCTGTATTGATTTAAAGATCTGCAAGACACATCTGGGCGTTGTCCAATTCTCTCAGTCTCTGACCAGCCCTGCTTATTGACACTTCCTTTGCTAAAATAGCTTTTCCTTGTCAAGTAGGCCAGCGTGACACAGTAAAATGAGAATGAACTTTGGCATCAACTGGAAATTGGTTTAAATCCTAGCACTACCCTAACTAGTTTGTTTTACTTTAGCCAAGTTATTTTATCTCCCTTAGCCTCAGTTTCCTCATCTAGCAAATATATATAATAATGAATACACTTGAGGATATTTGTAAGGATTAAATAAAATGTAGTATGTAAGGGCCTCATAATTTCTTTTTTCACTAATATTCCCTCTACAGCATCCAACTTTCCAAGGACTCTGGAACTGCAATTAAAAGAAAAGAATATGTTGGAAAGAAGGCATACGAAGAAAAAGAAAGAGCAAGAAGAAAAATCATGAGGTGCTCATGTGATGACAAAAGGGACATCTATTTTGGAAATTTAGGACTCAAAGAATAAAAATGCAGAAGGTGAAGTGGAAGAAAGAAATATAATCAAGATTTAGCCTTAGGGAATCAGTGCAAACAAGTAGTAAATGGGTGTGATCTGTCGTCTGTATACTTTCTCTGATCTGATGTCTTCTTCCTGGCATTGAGGGGATAGAGCACACTGGGTTCTGTTCATTTCCAGAAACCTTTTACTTGGGAGTGAGAAAAGCCATTTCCTAGTTGGATTGTGGCCCCACCCTAAACACTGGAGTCTGGATGCTCAAACCTTCTGGATTGTCTGAGGGATAGAATCTCTTAAGGGAAAAGGAGGAACCCTAGGCTGACAGCAACTCTCACTGGCTTCTCCCATACAAACTGGGATAGAACTGAGGGAGAAACAAGGTAATTCTTTTTTATTTTGGAGCCAGCAAAGCATAGCACAGGAAGTTTGCTACCCTAGCACATTTTGGAGGAATCCCCCAGAGGAAAAACTCGCTTCTCGAGCTTTTCTTTCCCATCTGCTTCCCTATTTTCTACCCCACTCTGCTCCAGGGAGTGTAACTGATCTTGGAGCCCGTAGGGTTGGGTCGGGGACCAGCAGCTCTGAGATGACGTAATGCTTTCTCTGGTACACAAAGCGGCCTCCCCGGGCTCTGCCTTTTTCGCCCCTCCCCCTCCGGCCTGGATCGGGCCCCCGCCAGCACCAGCGCGGGTGAGTCCCCCTTTTTGAAAAGCCAGCCTAGGGAAACAGGGAACAAAGGCCTGGGAAGAAGAGCCTAGGCGCTGCCAGGAGGCCCAGAAATAGACATCACGTCATCCCCCAGCCCAGCAGCGCCAAGCGCCATTTGGTAGCTACGGACGGATCCCATCATTACGATGCAGAATAGAAATTGCAGGGTTCACGTTTCCTCCTAGCCCCAGCATCCAGCTGACCGGCTTAAGGAGTGGCTTCCTTTTTGCTCCCCACCCCCGCACCCCTCTTTCCCCAGAGGCCGCCGCCTCCCCTGGCTGCCAGCCACACAGCCCACAGTCCCCAAGCTGCCATCTTGATGCCCCATCTCCCTTGCCACCTCCCTCCCCCGCAGGCCTGAGGAGTGGGAGGGGGAGGAAGGGGCACCGCCCTGCGTGCCCCAAGGGGGAGGGCTCGGGCTACCTCACCTCTCCTCCCCCAGAAGGTGGGGTTCACATCCTCCTCATGCTCTCTGCTTCTCACCTCCAGCAGTGCTGACAGCGCACCATACAAGGTTTTAGCATCCTGGACCTCCCCACCCTCGGTGTGACTCTGGCCTTCTCAGCCCGTGCAGCCCATAGCTTAAGTTCGGGTGCCGTACACTGCCTGCTACCCACCACAGTAGGCCCGATTCTACCCACCACCACAGGCCTGATTCTAGAGGGGCTGGCACTTGAAGGCCCTGGTCTGGGCTTCACGCTCTGCCCAGCTGCTGGGCTCCCTTGGCTTTGCAACGGTTTCACCTACCCCAGGCTTAGTTTGCCAGATTCTACTTACCAAAGCTAGGTCGGATATTGGTGATCTCAGCCATGTCGTAATCAGAGGCTATTGCTATAAATGCTTTTGCAATGGTCAGACAACTCTGGGACCTCCGGTCAGTACGGAGGCCGCCGCTGCAGAGCGCTAGGTCAGGAGAAGGGGAAGGTATCTGGCGGACGCCTCCTGCGACGGTCTGGTCTCTGGTTGCCAGCTGCGGTCGCCTCTTAAGATGCTCCAGGGATGCTCTGAGCTAAGGAAGCAGGTGCAGCCAGACTGGTCCTGATGCGAGGTAGGCCCCGCCTTCCTCCGAACGGCCCTCGGCAGAAGACTCCGCCTCTGTCCGAAAAGTTCCGGAAGGCAAGCCCCGCCCTTTTCCGGAAGATCTCTGGGAGGGCACCCCTCCCATCGCCAAGATTTCCAGAGAATGAGACCCCGCCTACTGATGGGCTGTGGGTCTGTAAGGCGAAAACCCCGAGGCCTAAGGACAAGTGTAGGTACTTTACCGTATGAGATCCCCTAGATCTTGTGATTCCGGTTCCCTTGGCTTAATATAGCAGCAGAATGTTCTGGCAGGATTTTGGAAAAATAAAATTCTATATTGCCTGCATTTCAGTATTAGTTGCCTTTATTGTCATGCGTTTCTGAGACCACTAAAGATTATTATGGAAACTTTCTTAAACTTCAGAAGCTCTGAGTAAAGACCAAACCTGGTGTTGGTTTCACAACTCTGAAAATTTACTGAAAATAATTTAATTGTATAAGTAAAACGGATGGATTCTGTGATGTGTAAATTGAAGCTGTTTTTAAAAAAGACTAAAAAAGAGTGCTAAAGTTAATCATTGTTGGATATTTCTCTTCCAAAAGCTTCAAGTGCTTAGAACTGCTTAGGGAAGTGAGTGTGTGTGTGAGAGAGAGAGAGAGAGAGAGAGAGAGCGCCAGCGAGCAAACCAACAGATCTGTGTATTCTGTAGTTTCAAAAGCAGGACACGAGTGAAACTCCAAGCTTCTAGAGATTTCCTTGACATTTGGAAGAGTTAGAATGATTCACGTAAGAGTCAGACTACTGGCGGTTATCTCCATGATTACACCAAGTTCATCATTTTTGGCTTGGATACTTTCATCCTGTCGGATTCTGTTTACAGACAGAATCAGGTCAAATAAATTATTTAAATGCATAAATATTTGTTGATGGTTCACCTGTAAGGTGAGAGAGTTGAATGTATTTTTTCAGCTTTGACGTTCTGTCCTTGTAGAAAAGAGGAAAGAACAGTTCCAGGAGTTATTCATTCAAAACACATGTATTGAATTTATTGGACGTCGACTATTCCCCAGGCACCTTCCTGGACACTGGATTAATGCATTAGAAGCTAGAGTCAGGATACCTGATTCCTTCTGATAGCTGTGTATCTTTGTGAAATCACTTACCCAGCTGAGCCAAAAATTTGTCCTGTGTAAATTGGAAGGTATAATAATACCATTGTCCCATAGGATTTATTGTGAAGATTAAAAAAAAAATCACCTTTGATAACGTAGGTGAAAGCATTTTGTAAGCAGAGTATTATACAGATATGAATAATTACTATGGATTGAGTCCAAGACTGCCTTAGCTTTATTCAGGAAACTGCACTATTTGTAACCCAGTGATTCCTCTTTCTGGAATTTTATGAATTCTCCATTTCCTTGGTCCTGTATTCCAGGTGTCTAGAGGCGAGAAGGATTAATTGTCAACTTAAACCACTGAACCTTAACCCCCAGTTTTGTTTTGTGTAGGATAGCTCCATGGACAGAGAAAGCGAGGTATTGCCTTTAAATTTTTTTGCCAACAACGGACATACTAGCCCTTTGGCTTCTTTCTGCCCTAAAATAAGATGGCACCTGTGGTTGGCGCATGCTCCTTGATGCCCTGACTCCGCGCACCGCGACTCGGGGGCGCGCACGTCAGTCACTGACGTTGGCTGACTTCCGGTGGTACCGAAGCTGAGTTTCCGCGGGATCGGGCAGGCTGGTGAGGGTACTGGGTCGTGTACCGTGGGGCGGGAAGAGGCAGGTGGGAGCTGGACGTCCGGGCGAAGGATGTCCAGGCTAAGGCGGTCGGGTCTGAGGGCTGGTGCGGGGTGCGTGACAGAGGTAGGGGAGTGAAGGCGTGTAGCTGGGAGTGGGGACTTGGGCCAGCGCTCGGCGGCGAGGTCAAAAGCACAGTTAGGACCCCTTTGTGAAATCTTTTCCCAGGAGGGGTCCGCGCTGGGCCTGCCTCCGGATTTGCATTCATTCACTGTCGGTCTGACGGCAGTTCCCAAAGGTGGGGGGGCTCTTTAGAGCCTCTGCTGCCTTTGAAGTGCCGGAGCTGATCCCTGCACGCTGCTGACTTTGAATAGTAGCTGCCTTTCTTTTTTTCTTTTTTCCTCCTTTTTTGGACCTCAGTAATTTATCTGAAATATAAGACTCGCCTGAACTAATCCCACTCCCTTTCATTCTCTCTTTCCATTCCCTTATCAGCGAAATCTTCAGGTGTTTATTGAACTTTAATTATCAAGATAAGGACATTAGTTGATTTGGCATGGGTGGGGGAATCTCTCCTAGTGTCCTGGAGAAACTGAATTAAGGAGGTTTAAAACTAACCTTATAGTTGAGACTCTTAGAAATAACTTTATTTTGCAGTCCTCTAGTCCACGCTTTCATCTAGTCCCCTGGTAGATGGGCGTTCAGGCCTTGCTTCAACATTGTCAGTGATGAAGAACTCACTGTAACAGGAGGGAGATTATTCTATTCTTGGACCTGTTGTATTGAGAATAAAGTTTTTTTGGGGTAGAAAGATGCAGTCAGTTTCCATATAATGCTCTTGATCCAAGATGCATAGAATAAGCACAGAATAGGAAGTTCATACACTCTTTCATTCATTCATTCGAGGAACATTTATTGAGTATCTACAATAGGGCAGATACTGCTGAGTACTACGCGTACTAGCTGCAAAGAGTCCTTTCCCTCAAAAAGCACATTGTTTTGGGGCAGGATGGTGGGAAGGAGACAAGAAGCAATCATAAAAGTGGTAAGTATGAAAAAAGAGGTTTGCAAATAGCTGCTATGCGAACATAAGAGAAGATACCATCCACTTTAGGTTAGTGTTGCCATTAAAGTATGATAATTGGAATTGAAGCCAAGAGTCCAGAAGTAACATAGAGAACAGTTAGGAATCTCTTTATTGTTTTCAACACAAAATTTCTGTTAATATAGTCTAACCTTTTTAAACAACCACACTTTACTTTTGGATTGTTTCTGTTAATGGAAATACCTGTTTATGAAAGCAACAATAGCAAACATTTATTGATCTAAGAAATTACTATCTAATGATGTAGGTGCTATTTTTATTTCATTTTATAGCTGAAGAAACTGAGATTCAGTTTAAGTAACTTATGCAAGGTCACAAAGCTGGAGAGAAGCTTGACTCCACAGTTTGCTTTCAGCATCACGTTATTTTGCCTCGCTGATGGTAATAATAATAACTAACACTAATCACTTACTATTTAATTCTTATAACAACTGCATGAGGTGAGAACAATTATTTTTTTTACAGTTGAGGAAACCAAAGTTTGGAGAGGTTAAGTCACCCAGCCAAGATAACACACTAATCAGTAATAGAGTTAGGATTTGAACTCAGGCAGTGTAACACTGTCTCTCACCTTCCACCTAATGGGACATTGTGCATTTGGTGTAAAGTACCGTGTTGATGATTGAACATGAATAAGTGAAAAGATCTGAGGAAATGTTATTATCATTAATTAATAGGAAGGTGATAAGAACTTGCCTTTATCCTTTCAGGATGGAACAGAAGTGGGACTTGCAAAATGTTGCCCTGTAAGAAGAGAAGAACTACATTGACAGAGTCCCCACAGCATCAGGGCAACCAGGAGGAAGATGACTTAGACCTAGAGTCAGCTGTTAAACCAGAATCTGACCAAGTTAAAGACCTGGGGTCAGTGTCAGTGTCCTGGGGTCCAAGTTATGGCAGAGCAGCTGGCCTTGAAGTGCAGTCTGTGCAGGATGCAGGAAGTCAGCTTGGTATGGAGGACCCATCTTTGAGCTCTGGGATGCTCACCCAGGACACAAATACACCAGTTGTAGAAGCTGTCGATGTGGCCATCTCTCAGGGAGTCACCCTACCTTCCTTGGAGTCTTCCCAGCCCCTAAATATACACATTGGTAAAGGTAAACTCCAGGCCACTAGTTCAAGGAGAGGGAAGAAAATTACACTCAGGCCTGGGTCACTTGCTCAAGAAGACAGAGGTGATCATCTTATCGCAAAGGAGCCTTTTTCAGGAGATCCTAGTGAAGAATTCAAGGAAGAAGGAGGTAAGATATGGAAGGTCTTAGGTTACATTTTCCTTGTCAGTACCAGCTTGCCATTGCCTTTGCTGTTGTCGTCGCACTCTCTGCAGTGCCTTTACAAAATAGCGTTTCTGAAAGAGGATGCTGATTTGCTATGGAATTGGAGCTGTGGTGCTTGTAAGGGTCAGCGTTGAACGTTATGAATGGGTGGAGACTTTCTTCTCCCCTGCCATTTCCTGGATCATCTTCTGTATCCTCTTCTTTCCTTTCTCTTATCTTTTCATCATTTCTGGAGGGATGAACTATGTATGGCCTTTTGTGATTTGGTGAGTATTTATGAAGTGGGCCTTGAGGAGGGGCAGTGGCTTAAAGGGAGAGACTGCTGCCTGCATCTACAGAGGTGACATAACCCTTAGGACTTGAAGGATGAGTTGTGGTTTGATGGACTGGTGGCATGGAGTATCTTAGGCCAAGAACAGTCTGGGCAGAGGCAGAGAGGCACAGAGGCAGAGGCAGAAGAGGTAGTGAGAGATATCTTCAGAGTGGTAGATTGTGTTTAGATTGTGAAGGGCTTTGTTTTTCACACTTAAGTGTTTCAACTTTTCCTGAAGGTTATAGCCAATTAACAAAAGAAGCAGAAGGCATAGTTCTGACCTCAGAAAGCTTATAGTCTGGTTGGGAAGACAAGACACTGCTCCAAATGAATTATGGATAATTCATTTGGAGCAGTTTAAGATACTATGTGATTAAGTGCTAGTGTGGTACAAGTAATTAGGATTTTTGAAATCAGAACTTGGATTGATAGGATTGGACGGATTGGGGTGAAGGAGTGGAGGCAGAATAGCATTTTCTACAAACACGTAGAAGTGCTGTGTTTGTGTGGGAGGGTAGCAGGGCTTCAGATAGAAAGGATAGATCCAGATTACTATACAGAGCCATGCTGCTATGCCCTTGAGACTGTATAAAGTATTGGTGTAGGATGTTGGCAGTAAGGATAGAGAAGAAAGGGTATATCTCAGAGACATTACAAAGAAAGAATTAATATTACTCAGAGACTGATACCATTTAAGATAACTGGACTTGGGGATGGTGAAGCATGCCTTCACGAGGAAGGTATTTGAGGGGGTTGAAATGAGTTCAGCTTTAGATATATGGAGTGTGAGGTGCCATCAAGGAAAAGTAGAAAATTGAGATTGGAGTTTTCTCAATCTCAGTTGGTAAGAGGTAGGACTAGAAAAGTGTTAATTGTGGTTCTTCTTCATGGAAAGGAGCATGGAAGAAGATGACAGAGAAGGGAAAACTGGAGAAATAATAGTGGAAGTCAAGGAGGGAGGAGAGTGTTAAGAACAGATACATCATTTAAAATTTAGTGACAAAGGAGATACAATGATGCCTGAGAAAATATTACATTTAAAGGTTGATGATCTTTGAGAGTAGATTTAGGAGAGTCTTTTAGAAAAAGGAAATCAAATGATGGCATTAAAGAGGGAGGGATGAAAGCCCCAGTAATAATTTGTGCCATGGGAGAATGGAAATCGCTAGAGGGGGCGGCAAGACTATGGAACTTTTTCCTTGGCTAGGTTGTATTAGTGATATGAAGACAGGAGGAAATGGAGGAAAATGCAGGATTAAAGTGCTAGAGAAGGAATGTAAAATTAAGTAGGGGTTCAAAGTCACTCACCTATTGAGGAGTGGAATCTAGAGATATTTTCAGTGGTCAGTTTGCAAATATCCAAGTGTAGATAAATAAACATTTATTTTTTAGGATTATCTGTAATACTACTACCCCGTTGATTCTCTCACCTTGTACTTCAATTAGCTGTATATACAAGTAATACCAGTAAAAGAAGTACATTATGAGTCCTTTTTTCCCCCCAAGTAACTTTTTTCAGCCAAATAGAAATGTCACATAAAAAGCAGAAAGGAGGAAAGAAGGAAGATTGAAAATTCGTACATGTGCGTTTTGGAAAATATTGAAAAGTTGAAAGAAGAAAATAAAAATCACCCATAATCTTACTGCTCAGAGTAATTACTGTTATAATTTAGTGCATATTCTTTTCGTTGTTTTGCTTTCTTTTAAGTGACATTTTGGTTTTTTTATTATGATTATGTGGGGGAAGAAAACAGAAAAAACATCTAGGTTATTTTGAAGTGTCAGCATTGTGTTATAATTGATATACACTGTTAAATCTTGTTTCTAGATTGCAGCTGCTAGTGATTAAACCTTTCTCTATATTGATGTTTATTCTCATAGAATTTTAATTGTTCTTTTAAAATTGATTTATGGACCCTGATTTCAGCTTAAGCCGTTTTTTCCTTTCTTTGCCTTCTAAAAATGATTTAGGCGGATTTCAGCTTAAAATTAGTTGGTTTTTACAGTTTTCAGCTAATTATTTTCATGTTATCAATTTGAAGTTGTTAGACTGGCAGTAAACAAGTTACAGCTGTGCTCTGAATAAGGCTTTTACTTCTCTCTCTTACCCTTCTTTATTTCTTTATTTCTTTGGCTGCATTGGGTCTTGGTTGCGGCACGTGGGATCTTCATTGCGGCAGGCATGTGGGATCTTTCGTTGCGGTGTGTGGGCTCCAGAGCGTGCGGGCTTAGTTGCCCTGCGGCATGTAGGATCTTAGTTCCCCTACCAGGGATCAAACCCACGTCCCCCTGCATTGGAAGGCAGATTCTTAACCACTGAGAGGTTAAGAGTGGGAAGTCCCTCTCTTACCCTTCTTGACTTCTCTTTCTAAGGTCTTTGGCATCTAGCAGATTGATAAGAGGAAAAGAAGAGTGGGATCCTAGGGGGTTCTGTAGGAGGGGAATTAAATTGAGAAGCAATGAGATGGGATCAGGAAAAAAAAGTTTGCAGAGAAAAGGAATATCTTCTCTATGTAGAGTATGGTGCAGCTGATAAACTGTAGGGACAGTTTTGGAGTAGTTCCAACTGTTTGAGGTGGAAAAAGTATCAATGGAAGCTCTACCTACCAAAGTGAACTTCTGTATTTTGCTTAGATGTAAAGATTCTGGTATGTTTGTTTAAAAAAATCATTTGCATCAGTTCAGTTTTTAAATGTTAGACATTAATTCTAAAAATTATTAACAATTGTTGATTAATGAGAAAGCTCTGCTGTGCTATTGATTTAATTTCCTCCCTCTTATAAGAAATGTGCCTGAGAGGAACTTTTTTTTTTTATAAATTTATTTATTTATTTTTGGCTGTGTTGGGTATTCGTTTCTGTGCGAGGGCTTTCTCCACTTGCGGCGAGCGGGGGCCACTTTTCATCGCGGTGCGCGGGCCTCTCACTGTTGCGGCCTCTCATTGCGGAGCACAGGCTCCAGACGCGCAGGCTCAGTAGTTGTGGCTCACGGGCCCAGTTGCTCCGCGGCATGTGGGATCCTCCCAGACCAGGGCTCAAACCCGTGTCCCCTGCATTGGCAGGCAGACTCTCAACCACTGTGCCACCAGGGAAGTCCCCTTAGGGGAACTTTTGATTTGTTGGATTTAGAATTCAACTCGTTGTACAGTCCCTATTAAAACCACAGCTTTTAGCCTTTTTGACATTGTGAATAAATCATGGGCTCCTGAAGTAAAGGAAGTAAGATTGAGAGTAAATAGAATTAAGGATTCATTCATACTTTAGTTGAAAATAAAGGCTTTTTTTCTTTGTTGACAGGGTGTCCTTCAATTAAAAATCTTGTGTATACCAGTTGAAACTGCTAATGTTGATGGGATAACAGTCTTAAAAAGTGTTATCTGTTTTGAATGGGGCTCAGTAACAAATAATTTGATCTCTTTATGAAAAACAATTTTTTTCAACTATGTAATACACAAACATGGGAAAAAAGTTCCTAAATGCAGAAAGTACACAGGGAAAAGTTAGGCACTCTTTCACTTTGTCCTCTTGTTTTCCAAGTTCTCAGAAGCAATCACTATTTAACAATGCCTTGTGTATATTCTATAGATCTTCTGTGTATACACAAGCCTGTATGTATTCTTGTTCCTATGACAGCTTGATTCTAATGTTTGCTTTTGATATTGCATGAATGTTTCTTTGTCTTTTTTTTTTGCGGTACGCGGGCCTCCCACCGCTGTGGCCTCTCCCGTTGCGGAGCACAGGCTCCGGACGCGCAGGCCCAGCGGCCATGGCTCACGGGCCCAGCCGCTCTGCGGCATGTGGGATCCTCCCGGACCGGGGCACGAACCCACGTCCCCTGCATCGGCAGGCGGACTCTCAACCACTGTGCCACCAGGGAAGCCCCTCTTTGTCTTTTTAATGCCCCTCTCGAAAAATGGAAAGAAAGGTAACACTCTTTAAGAGTTGAGGTGAGGAGAGAATTCCCTGGCGGTCCAGTGGTTAGGACCCAGCACTCTCACTGCCGGGGCCCTGAGTTCCATCCTTGGTTGGGGAACTAAGATCCCACAACCCATGCAGCTCACAAAAAAACAAACAAACAAGAGTTGAGGTGAGGAAAGGAGAAAGTTGTCTAATGAACTGTATAACCATGTATTTATAATGTTATGGTGATTTTTACTCTAATGCTTTGTAAGATTGATCTTACAGAGTCAGAAAGTTCAGGACATTTTATAATGTATATCTTTAAAAAATTTTATTTATTTTTGGCTGCATTGGGTCTTCGTTGCTGCATGCGGGCTTTTCTCTAGTTGCGGAGAGCGGGGGCTACTCTTTGCTGCGGTGCACGGGCTTCTCATTGTGGTGGCTTCTCTTGTTGCAGAGCACGGGCTCTAGGTGCACGGGCTTCAGTAATTGTGGCATGCGGGCTCGGTAGTTGTAGCTCGTAGGCTCTAGAATGGAGGCTCAGTAGTTGTGGCGCATGGGCCTAGTTGCTCTGCGGCATGTGGGATCTTCCCAGACCAGGGCTCGAACCCACGTCCCCTGCATTGGCAGGTGGATTCTTAAGCACTGAGCCACCAGGGAAGTCCTATATCATTTATAGTTGATTAAATGGTCATCTATATAAAATGTCCCTTTGTTACCAGGAATATATCTCCCCCCACCCTACAATTACGGATATGATCTTTTCATAGGGAAAAAAAATGCATGTTAGAACTAGAAAGACCTTAGCGATTACCTAGTTCAATTCCCTGACATTACCGATGACTAAATTGGACCTGAGCTTTGATTTCAATATTTTTCTTAGGATACTGTCTTTAAGAGAGAGGAATGCCTGTATAGTAAATGCATCATTAATGAAGTTATCTAACTAAAAAGGACTTTATAACAAGATGCTGATTTTTACAACAGAGTATAATTGAGAATGGACAAAGTGTGGAGCAATATTTGTGATTCTTCCAGGAAAATCTCAAATGCATTCTGGAGGGGAGATGCCTTCATTACCATCAGACAGTCACTCTGCAAAACCAGCAGCCCAGCCTAGGAAATCATCTCAGCCAGATGTCTGTGCCTCTCCTCAAGAAAAGCCACTCAGGACTCTAGCTCACCAAGCTGAGGAAGAGATAGAGGATGGTGGACTCTTTATTCCAATGGGTAGGCTTTCTTTTCTTTTCTTTGAAAAAAAATCCTCTTTATTGAAGCATAATTTGCAGAAAACTGCACATATTCCAAGGTATCCAAGTTCACTGAATTTTCAAAGATTGAATACACCCATGTAACCAGCAACCAGATCAAGAAATAATATTACCAGTACCTAGAAGTCCTTCCTTTCATTTATTACTGACACCCACCCATGGGTAACCATTATCGTGACTTCTAGCAGCACAGATTAGTTCACCTGTTTTGTACTTTATGTGAAATATGAATATGTTTTTTGATTGCCTTTTCCCACTCAACATTATGTTTATGAAGTTGGTCCACATTGTTGCATGTACTTGTAGATTGTTCATTTTCATTATGATGTAGCATTCTGTTGTTAGAATATTCTATATTTTCCTTATTAATTCAATTCTTAATGAGTGAATACTTTCCAGTTGTAGGCTACTCTGAATGGTGCTGCTGTGAACATTCTACTGTAGATCTTTTGGTGAACATATATGCCTAATTTTTGTTGTGTGGAATTGCGAGGTCATAGGATTAGGCCTCCATAAAGTTTTTTGGAAACTATATATATATATATATATTTTTTTTTTTTTTTTTTAATTTATTTTATTTATTATTATTTATTTTGGGCTGCATTGGGTCTTCGATGCTGTGTGCGAGCTTTCTCTAGTTGCACTGAGTGGGGCTGCTCTTCGTTGTGGTGTGTGGGCTTCTCGTTGTGGTGGCTTCTCTTGTTGCAGAGCACGGGCTCTAGGCACGCGGGCTTCAGTGGTTGTGGGACGAGGGCTCAGTAGTTGTGGCTCTCGGGCTGTAGAGTGCAGGCTTAGTAGTTGTGGCGCACGGGCTTAGTTGCTCCGCGGCATGTGGGATCTTCCCGGACCAGGGTAGAACCCGTGTCCCCTTAATTGGCAGGTGGATTCTTAACCACTGTGCCACCAAGGAAACCTGAAACATTATATTTTTATTGTGAAATATAACACATACAGACGAGTGAATAAAGACTTCTTTATTTAGCTTAACAAATGGTTTTAAAGTGAACACTTGTGATTTCTTTTTCTCATCGCAAATAATAGACCTCCATTGCTATGTAGGTTAGAAGTTGTGATAGTGGGCATCCACATCTTATTTCTGAACTTGTGGGAAGGTGTTCAGTATTCCTTATTATATGTGATGATAATTGTAGGCTTTTTATAGATATATTGTATCAGATGATGGAAAATTTTTTCCTAGTTTTCTGAGAGTTTTATCACATATTGAATTTGGTCAAATGCTTTTTAAAAATCTCTATTAAGATTATTGTATGTTTTTTTCTTTATTCTGTTTTCTTTTTTGTTTTTTTTTTTGTTTTTTTGGCCGTGTTGTGTGGCATATGGGATCTTATTTCCCTGACCAGGGATTGACCTCGTGCTCCCCGCAGTGCTGAAGTGCAGAGTCCTAATCACTGGACTGCCAGGGAATTCCCTCCTTTATTCTGTTAATATGGAGAGTTACACTGATTATTTTTAATGTCAGATTTATTGAGATAATTTTCGTACAATAAAATTTTTTCAGTGAGTTTTGAAAAATGGATATAGTTGTGTAACTGCCACTACAATCAATATATGGAACATCTCTCTCTAAAAGTTCCCTCATTCCCCTTTGCAGTCGTTCATTTTCAGCCTTTGGGAACCAGTGATCTCAATTTTATTCTTACAGTTTGGCGTTTTCTACAATATTATATATAGGTGTTATACAGTATGTATGTAACCTTTTGAATCTGGTATCTTTTAAAATTTTTATTGAAGTATAGTTGATTTACAGTATTGTGTGCATCCTGTATCTTTCACTTCGTGTAACGCTTTTGAGATTAATTCATGTTTGTTTTTCATTGCTGAGTAGTATTCTACTGTATAGATATACCACAATTTGTTTATCTGTTCACCAGCTGATGGACGTTTGGGTTCTTTCTCGTTTTTGCCTGTTATGACTAAAGCTGCTATAAACCTTCACATGTAGTTCTTTTTTTTTTTTTTTTTCTTTTTTTGGGCTACCCCATGTGGCATATGGGATTTTAGTTCCCCGACCATGGATTGAACCAGTGCCCCCTGCATTGGGAGTGTGGAGTCTTAACCACTGGACTGCCAGGGTAGTGCCCACATATAATTCTTCTTTTAAAAAATAAATTTATTTTGTATTTTATTTATTTTTGTCTGCGTTGGGTCTTCGTTGCTGCCTGCGGGCTTCTCATTGCAGTGGCCTCTCTTGTTGCGGAGTATGGGCTGTAGGCATGCGGGCTTCAGTAGTTGTGGTGCACAGTTGATCCGCGGCATGTGGGATCTTCCTGGACCAGGGTAGAACCCATGTCCCCTGCATTGGCAGGCAGATTCTTAACCACTGCACCACCAGGGAAGTCCCTGGTTCTTTGATAGATATACGTTTTCATTTTTCTCGGGGTAATAACTAGGAGTGGCATTGCTGGGTCTTACAGTAAACGTATGTTTAAACTGTGTCTAAACTGTTTTCCAGAGTAGCTGTACCATTTTACATTCCCAGCAGGAATGTATGCAATTTACAATTGATCCACATCCTTGCCAGCAGTTAACAGACTTTTTAATTCTATCTGTTCTACTAGGTGTATTTCCTTGTGTTAACTTGCATTTCCTTAATGAATAATGATATAAAGCATATTTTCATGTATTTATTGGCCATTCATAGATTTTTTTGGTAAAATGTTTGTTCATTATTCTGTTTGTCTATATTCCATTCGTAATTACTGCATATCTTGCATGAGATACTTTGAAACTACGCATATATCCTTTTTCTCTTCAGATGTTTCCCCCCTAATTTTAGCCTCCTTTGGTAGATCCCCTGCAACAATTATAATGCTGATTTTTTTTTTTTTTTTTTTTTTTTTTTGCGGTACGCAGGCCTCTCACTGTTGTGGCCTTTCCCGTTGCGGAGCACAGGCTCCGGACGCGCAGGCTCAGCGGCCATGGCTCACGGGCCCAGCCGTTCCGCGGCATGTGGGATCTTCCCGGACCGGGGCACGAACCCGTGTCCCCTGCATCCGCAGGCGGACTCTCAACCACTGCGCCACCAGGGAAGCCCTATAATGCTGATTTTTTATTTCTGTTGTTCCTTTTACATTTATTAATTGGCATTTTTCTGTAAAGAAGAGCAGTCCCTTCTCCCTCATTTATTTATTCAGTTTTTATATGAGTGTGGACTCATGGATGTTTGTTTTATTATTTGAGTTATAGTGCCATGTTATCATTATTTATTTTGCCCGAATGGTTTCAGCATTAGCCACGAGGAACTACTTCAAGGTTTTTTTGGTTTGTTTTTTGAAATTTTATTTATTTATTTATTTGGCTGGGTCGAGTCTTAGTTGCGACATGCAGGATCTTTTTTGTGGCATGCGGGCTTCTCTCGTTGTGGTGCGCAGGCTCTAGAGCATGCAGGCTTAGTTGCCCCTCAGCATGTGGGATCTTAGTTCTCCGACCAGGGATTGAACCCGTGTCCCTTGCATTCGGAGGCGGACTCTTAACCACTGGACCACCAGGGAAGTCCCAGGTTTTACTTTTACGGATTATACTTTCGTGTTGTAAAAAGGAACCTTTGCCTAATCCAAGGCCACAAAGTTTTTTCTTCGTGTTTTCTTCTAGAAGTTGTAGTTTTACACATTACATATAGGTATATGTGATCCATTTTGAGTTAATTTAAAAAATTTATTTATTTATTTATTTCTCTGTGCCAGGTCTTAGTTGCGGCAGGAGGGATTTTCGTTGCGGCACGCAGGATCTTTTCAGTTCTGGCATCTGAGTTAATTATTGTATAATGTGGGAGGTATATTTGAGATTCTTTTTTTTACCTATGGATGTCCAGTTGTTTCAGCACTATTTGTTGAAAAGATTTCTTTCTCCATTAAATTACCTTTGCATCTATGTGAAAAAGTCACTACTTGTGTGGGTCATTCATGGACTCTCTCTTCTTTTCCATTGGTCTATGTATTTAACCTTTCACCAGTGTCGCAGTCTTGAAATCAGGTAGTCTGTGTCTTCCAACTTTTTTTTTTTAAACAAGATCATTGGGCTATTCTAGGTACTTTGCATTTCCGTGTAAATTTTAGGATTGGCTTGTCATTTTCTTCAAAAATACTTGCTGGTGGGCTTCCTTGGTGGCACAGTGGTTGAGAGTCTGTCCGCCTGCCGATGCAGGGTACACGGGTTCGTGCCCCGGTCTGGGAAGATCCCACATGCTGCGGAGCGGTTTGGCCCGTGAGCCATGGCTGCTGAGCCTGCACGTCTGGAGCCTGTGCTCTGCAACGGGAGAGACCACGACAGTGAGAGGCCCACATACCGCAAAAAAAAACAAAAACAAAAAAAGGAAAACATACTTGTTGGCATATTGATCGATAATGAAACTGTCGATCAATTTGGGAAAGTCGCTGTCTTTTTTTTGTTTTGGCTGCACCATGCGGCATGTGGGATCTTAGTTCCCTGCCCCGGGATCGAACCCCTGCCCCCTGCATTGGGAGCGTGGAGTCTTAACCACTGGAGTGCCAGGGAAGTCCCGGGAAGGTTGCCATCTTAACAATACTGGGTCTACTAATCCATGAATAAGATATATTTCTGTTTATTTAGGTTTTCAAAAATTTCAGAAATATTTTGTAGTTTTTAGTATATAAATTTTTCATGTATTAAATATTTATTTATTTTAAATTTTTTTATTTATTTTTGGCTGCATTGGGTCTTTGTTGCGTGTGGGCGTTCTCTCGTTGCAGCTAGCGGGGGCTACTCTTCATTGCAGTGTGCGGGCTTCTCATAGCAGTGGCTTCTCTTGTTGTGGAGCACGGGCTCTAGGCGTGAGGGCTTCAGTAGTTGTGTGTGGGCTCAGTAGTTGTGGCTCCCGGGCTCTAGAGTGCAGGCTCAGTAGTTGTGGCACATGGGCTTAGTTGCTCTGTGGCATGTGGGATCTTCCTGGACCAGGGCTTGAACCCGTGTGCCCTGCATTGGCAGGTGGATTCTTAACCACTGCACCACCAGGGAGGTTCTAAGCATTTATTTTTTATGCTAATGTCAGTTTTTCTTTTCAATTTTCAGTTCATTGCTAATTTATAGAAATATAGATTTTGGTATATTGGTATATCTTGTGACTTTGCTATAAATTCACTTATTAGCTTTATGTACTTTTTTGTAGATTCTTTAGGGATTTCTTTTTCTTCCCCCATTTTTTAGGCCATGCTGTGTGACATGTGGAATCTTAGTTCCCTGACCAGGGATCGAACCTGTGCCCCCTGCATTGGGAGTACAGAGTCTTAACTGCTGGACCACCAGGGAAGTACCGAGGGATTTCTCACATAGATAATTAAGTCATCTGCAAATAAGGAGTTTTTTTCCTTCATTTCCAATTTGTGTGTCTTTTCTTTCTTTCTTTCCATTCCTTCCTCTCTCTTCCTTCCTCTCCCTCTCTCTTTCCCTCTCCGTCCATCAGCCCCCATCTTATTATGCACTGGCTAGGACATTCGGTACAGTGTTGAAGAGAAGCAGTGAGGGTGGGCATCTTTTCCTTTGTTCCTGATCTCTTAGGGGAAATACACCCAGTTTTTCACCACTAAGCAGGATTTGTTGGTTTATAGCTATTGTTTATCAGATTGAGGAAGTTCTCTACTATTCCTAGTTGTGGAGAGTTTTTATCATGAACTGATGTTGGATTTTGTGAAAAGCTTTTTCTGCATCTATTGAGATTATCTTTTGTTTTCGTTTTTGCTTTTAATCTGTCGATATGGTGAATTGTATTGATTGATTTTCAAATTTCAAAGCATTTTTGCATTTCAGTGATAAATCGACCCTTTTGATCATGATATAGGTATATATATATATATATATTTTGTATTGCTGGATTTGATTTGCTAATATTTTGTTAAGGATTTTTGTGTCTGTGCTTGTAGTTTTTTTTAAAAAAAATATATTTATTTATTGGCTGCTTGGGTCTTCGTTGCTGTGCGCGGCGTTTCTCTAGTTGAGGCAAGCAGGGGCTACTCTTTATTGTGGTGCGTGGGCCTCTCATTGCAGTGGCTTCTCTTGTTGTGGAGCACGGGCTCTAGGCGCGCGGGCTTCAGTAGTTGTGGCACGCAGGCTTCAGTAGTTGCGGCTCGCGGGCTTGAGTAGTTGTGGCTCATGGGCTCTAGAGTGCAGGCTCAGTAGTTGTGGCGCATGGGCTTAGTGGCATATGGGATCTTCCGGGACCAGGGATCGATGCATTGGCAGGCAGATCCTTAACCACTGCGCCACCAGGGAAGCCCCTGTAGTTTTCTTTTCTTGTAATGTCTTTGGTTTTGGTATTAGGGTAATACTGACCTCATACAATGAGTTGGGAAGTGTTCCTTCCTCTTCTTTGTGTTTTTTTGTTTTTGTTTGTTTTTTTGAAGAGTTTGTGAGTTGGTTTTATTTCTTCCTTAAATGTTTTGTTGAACGCACCAGTGAAGCCATCTGGGCCTAGAGTTTTCTTTGTAGGATGTTTTTAACTATGAATTCAATTTCTTTAACAGATAAAGGGTTATTCAGTTATCTCTTTGTTCTTGAGTGAGCTTTGACAGTTGGTATCTTTTCAGGTATTTGTTCTATCCAAGTTGTTGAATTTATTGACATAAAGTTTTTCATAATATTCCTTTGTCATCTTTTTAATGTCTGTGGGCTCTAATGATGTCTGTTCTTTTATTCCTCACACTTGTAATTTAGTCTTTCTCTTAATCATTCTGGCTAGAGGTTTTTCAAAGAACAAGCTTTTGGTTTCATTAATTTCTCTATTTTTCTGTTTTCTATTTTACTGGTTTTTGCTGTTGTCTGTTATTTTCTTCTGTCTCTTTGCTTTGGGTTTAATTTGGTCTTTTTCTAGTTTCTTAAAGTGGGAGCTTAGGTCATGGATTTGAGACTTTATTTTCTAATAATACTATAGAATTTATCAATTTCCCTTTAAACACTGTGCTAGCTATGCCCCACAAATTTTGATATATTGCATTTTATCAACTTCAGTTGACAGTATTTTCTAATTTCTTTTGGGATATCTTCTTTGACCCATGGGTTATTTAGAAGTGTGTGTGGGGCTTCCCAGGTGGTCCAGTGGTTAAGACTCCACGCTTCCACTGCAGGGGGTGCAGGTTCAATCCCTGGTCAGGGAAGTTCTGCTTGCCGTGCAGTGTGGCCAAAAAAGAAAAAAAAAAAAAGAAAAGAGGTGTGTGTGTGTGTGTGTGTGTGTGTTTCTAAACAACAGAAATTTATTTTCTCACAGTTCTGGAGTCTGGGAATTCCAATATTAGGTGCTGGTAAATTCAGTTTCTGTGAGAGCTTTCCTCCTGACTTGTAGACACCCACCTTCTCACTGTGACCTCACATGGCCTTTTCTTGGTGCATGTGTGTGGAGAGAGAGGGAGTGAGCTTTCTGATATCTCTTCTTATAAGGACACTAATCCTATAGGATCAGGGATTCACCCTTATGGACTCATTTAACCTTAATTACTTGCTTAGAGGACCCATCTCCAAATACAGCCATACCAGGGGTAAGGCTTCCAACGTATGAATTTTGGGGGGACACACGTTCAAGTTAATTTTGGGGAGACACACACATTCAGGTTTTCTGTACAGGATTGGAGTCCTATTCTATGTTCAGTTTCAGAACCTGATTTTTTAAAATGTAATTTTTATAGTTATAGAGTACCATATGGCTTATAACAGCAAAAACAAAAAATCCACTATAACTTTTTAGAAGTGTGTTTTTTCACTTCCAAATATTTGGAGACTTTCCAGCTATCATTTTGTTACTGATTTCTAATTTAATTCCCTTGAGTTCACATCATACTTTGTATGATTTCAGTACTTTTATATTTATTGAGGTTTATTTTATGGCCCCAATATAATCTTTATTGGTAGCTCTTCCATGTGTATTTGAAAAGCATATGTATTCTGTTGTTTTTTAAGGTCCACTGTTCTGTAAATGTCAATTAGGTCAAGTTGGTTGACAGCATTGTTCAGGTTTTATTTATTTTTATGGATTCTTTTTTTTTGGTCTATTCTGTCAATTATTGAGAAAGGCATATTGAAGTCTCCAACTTTAATTGTGGATTTGTCTATATTTCTTTTCAGTTTTGTCAGTTTTAGCTCTACATATTTTATTTATTTATTTTTATTGTTTTTATTTTTTATTTATTTAAAATTTTTTAGCTGTGCCACCTGGCATGCTGGATCTTAGTTTCCCAAACAGGGATCAAACCTGTGCCCCCTGCAGTGGAAGTGTGGAGCCTTAACCACTGGACCGCCAGGGAAGTCCCTAGTTCTACATATTTTAAAACTCTGTTTTCAGGTACATATGCCTAATAACATACATTGAGTGGGTTTTGAATGTTAAGGCAAACTAGCATTTCTGGGGTAAACCTATTTGGTCATGATGTATTAGATTTTCTAATATATTGTTTAAGGTTTTTGTTTTTTTGTTTATGGGAGATAACTGGCTTTAATTTTCCTTTCTTATAAAGTCTTTTTCATGTGTTGGTATTAGCGTTATACTGACCTTATAAAATGAATTGGGAAATTTTTCATCATTATCTGGTCTCTGGAAGAGTTTGTTGAAGACTGGTGTTATTTCTTTCTTAAATGTTTTGTAAGCATTCACCAAGGGTGCTGTCTAGGCCTGGAGTTTTCTTTGTCAAAAGCCTTTTAAGTTTTGGATTAAATTCTTTAATAATTATAGGATTATTTAGATTTCCTGTTTCTTTTTGTGTCAGTTTTGTGTAAGTTGTGTTTTTCAAGGAATTGTCAAATTTGTTGATATAAAGTTGCTTGTAATGTTTATTTTGGTATGTCTAAGATTTTTAATGAGGTTGTCTTTTTAGTTTTGATTTTAGTGAGGTCCTCTTTTTATTTGTGTCTTATTTTTTTTGTTGATAAGTTTGGCTAGAGGTTTATCAGTTAATCTTTTTAAAACCAACTTTTGGCTTTCTTGACTTTTTTTTTCTATTTAATTGATTTCTGTTCTTTATTATTTCCTTCCTACAATCTACCTTGGATTTGATTTGTTCTTTTGTAGCTTCTAGTAAGATTTTCAATCTTTTTTTTCTAATATATACATTTAAAGTTAAAACTTGCCCTCTAAGCATTGCTGTAGCTGCATTCTGAAAATTTTGATGTGTCATACTGTTGTTTTCATTCATCTTAAAATATCTTTAATATCCATTATGACTTCGTTTTTTTTGGGTTTTTTTTGTGGTACACAGGCCTCTCACTGTTGTGGCCTCTACCGTTGCGGAGCACAGGCTCCGGATGCGCAGGCTCAGCGGCCATGGCTCACGGGCCCAGCTGCTCCATAGCATGTGGGATCTTCCCAGACCGGGGCACGAACCGTGTCCCCTGCATCGGCAGGCAGACTCTCAACCACTGCGCCACCAGGGAAGCCCTATGACTTCTTCCTGACCCATGAATTATTTAGAGATATGTTGCTTAATTTCTAAACGTTTGAGGATCTTTCTAGTTAAATTTCTTTATTGATTTCTAGTTTAATTCCATTGTGGTCAAAAAGCATATTGTATATGATTCCTGACCTTTGAAAATTCTTGAGTCATTTAGCTTATGGTCTGTTCATGTGCTGTTAAAAAGAATACATATTTAGTGGGTGTTTTATACATGTCGTTTGAGTCAAGTAAGATGTCCTGTATATGTCTGTGAGGTCAGTTTTGTTAATGTTGTTCAGATCTTTTATATCTTTACTGATTTTTTTTTTGTCTGCTGTCATATGTTACTGATTGACATCTGTTAAAATCTCCAACTGTGATTGTGGCTTTCTCCTTTCTTTCCCCTTTAAACTTTTTTATAAATTTATTTATTTATTTATTTTTGGCTGCATTGGGTCTTCATTGCTGCACGTGGGCTTCTCATTGTCGTGGCTTCTCTTGTTGCAGAGCACGGGCTCTAGGCACACAGGCTTCAGTAGTTGTGGCACATGGGCTCAGTAGTTGTGGCTTGCAGGCTCTAGAGCTCAGGCTCAGTAGTTGTGGCACACGGGCTTAGTTACTCTGCGGCATGTGGGATCTTCCCAGACCAGGGCTCGAACCTGTGTCCCTTGCATTGGCAGGCGGATTCTTAACCACTGCGCCACCAGGGAAGCCCTCACCTTTTGTTTTATATATTTAAGCTGTATTATCAGGTGCACAGAAATTTAGAATTGTCATGTCTTTCTGTTGAATTGACTCAGCATGAAATGTTCCTTTTTATCTCTTTACTTCTTGCCTTAAAGTCTGCTTTGTATTTGATATTAATGTGTACATGGTATAAGTGTTTACATTGTTTTGCTTTCAACCTTTTTTGTGTCTTTTTTAATGTAAATTTATTTATTTTTGGCTGTGTTGGGTCTTCGTTGCTGCATGCGGGCTTTCTCTAGTTGCGGAGAGTGGGGGCTACTCTTCGTTGCAGTGTGCAGGCTTCTCATTGCGGTGGCTTCTCTTGTTGTGAAGCACAGACTCTAGGCGTGCAGGCTTCAGTAGTCGTAGCGCATGGGCTTAGTTCTCCGCGGCACGTGGGACTTTCCTGGACCAGGGATCAAACCTGTGTCTCCTGCATTGGCAGGCAGATTCTTAACCACTGCACCACCAGGGAAGTCCCCTTTTTTGTGTCTTTATATTTAAAGTGTATCTTTTATAAATAGCATAGAGTTAAAAAAAACAAAAAACCTTGTCTGAACATCTTTGTTAATTAGATTGTACACTTCATTTATATTTAATGTAATTTCTGATATAATTTTCTATTTCTCTATTTCTTTTTTGTTCCTTTATTTCTCCTTTCCTTCTTTTGGATTAATCAAAATGCTTTTACTTTTCTTCTCTATTAGCTTTTTAGTTTTGTATTCTTTTATTTTTCTTTTACATGTTACCCTATAGATTAATATGCAGTCTTTGAAATTACTATAATCTACCTTAAATTCGTACTTTTACCACTTCCCAAACCATGTAAGAACTTTACAACAGTTTTACTTTATATATCTACTCCTGCCTTTTGTGTTATTGATATTGTATTTTACTTCTTCATTTGTTTTAAACCCTACAAGACATTATTGTTACTGTCTTAACCAGTCAATATTGATTTATATTTATCACATAGTTAACCTTTCTTATGTCTTGATTCATCCTGAAGTTCTTTATTTTGCCTTCATCTTGGGTCATTTTTTTTCATCTTGAAGAATTTCCTTTAGTATTTCTTGCAGACCTGGTCTCCTGTCAATGAATTATCTCAGATTTTGTTTGTCTGGAAAAAAAATCTTAGTTTTGCCTTCATTTTTAAAAATTATTTTCACTGTGTATAGAATTTTAGGTTGTTCTTTTCCCTGCAGAACTTTAAGATGCATTCTGTTATATTCTGGTTTCCATTGTTTCTGTTGCAAATTCAGCTGTCAGTTTTGTTGTTACTTTGATAATTTGTCTTTTTTTCTTCTGCTTCTAAGATTTTCTCTGTTCTGTTTTTCAGCATTTTGACTATTATGTGTGTACTTGGGTTTTCTGTTTTTAATCTGCTTAGGGCTTGTAGAGCTGCTTGAATATGAGATTTGATATTTTATCAGTTAAAAACAATCCTTGTAAATATTTTTTTTAGATATCATTTCTGTTGTGGTCTCCTTCTTTTCTTCTGGTATTCCAGTTACATGTATGTTAGGTCTTTTCACCGTGTCCCATGTGTATTGTTTTTTCTTTATATTCTTTTCTTTTTTCCTCCATGCATCAGTTTCTGCTGTTCTGTAGTCTAGTTCACTAATTCTCTGTTTTGCCGTGTCTTATCTATTAAATTTTTCATGCCAGTTTAGCACTATAGATTCTATGTGAAATTCTCCATCTTTTCCTTTATTTTCTTGAATGTGTTAATCATAATTATTTAAAAATCCTTTTTCTAATATCTGATTCACCCATAGGTCTTTTTTTTTTTTTTACTGTCATCCTCCCCCATCCCCTAGTGTTTTGGCATCTTGGTTCTTGCTATAATTTTTGATTGGATGCTGGACATTGTGGATGAAAAATTCTAGAGGCGTTGGTATTGTTATCTTCCTCTAAAGAGGGTTATGTTTTCTTCAGGCAGGCAGATAATTTTGGAGGGTCACTTAAATTCTGCCAAGGGTTGGTTTTATGCTATATTAAGTCTACTTTGTTTCAACTTTATAGATTGTGGCCTATATTCCTAGTGGGTAGCTCTTCTGGGGTTTCAACACTTGTAAAAAAGCTATAGTGTTTATGAAGACTTTTTCTCCTTTGCAAGACTTCAACTACAACCTCTGTCTTCCCAACACTTGTGTAGTGTAATCTTAGTTCCCCGACCAGGGATTGAACCCATGCCCCCTGCGGTGGAAGTGCGGAGTCCTAAGCACTGGACCGCCTGGGAATTCCCTGTGATTCAATCATAGTTTCTTTTTTTTTTTTTTTTTTTTTTTTTTCGGTACGCGGGCCTCTCACTGTTGTGGCCTCTCCTGTTGTGGAGCACAGGCTCTGGACGCACAGGCTCAGCGGCCATGGCTCACGGGTCGAGCCACTCCACGGCATGTGGGATCTTCCCAGACCGGGGCACGAACCCGTGTCCCCTGCATTGGCAGGCGGACTCTCAACCACTATGCCACCAGGGAAGCCCTAAGCAGCTATTTTCATACAACAAAGCGACTTTGGTGATTTAGATATTACAGAACCCACCCATGTTTTTATTGACATCATCCATTTTGCAGTACATTTACAGTGCAAATTTACTTTCAACTTACTGCTTACATCATTAAATATGCTTCTCAGCAAATACCTTGTTTTTAGCCACATCCCACCTTTCTCATAGAAGGAAAAATTAGATATTCTTCTTTATTCTAGTCTGATTTTTATAGAGTGGCTTCCTTTGTAAAATTTTTTAAATTTTAAAATTTTATTTATTTATTTATTTTTGGCTGGCCACTGCGGCATGTAGGATCTTAGTTCCCTGACCAGGGATCGAACCTGCGCCCCCTACAGTGGAAGCACGGAATCTTAATCACTGGACCGCCAGGGAAGTGCCTTTTTTGTTGTTGCTTTTGTTTTCCTTTTTTTAATTTTTAAATTTCAGTTCTTTAGAATTCTTAGGGTCAGTGGTATCCCAATATTTTAAAAGTAAGATAATAGATTAGTTCTAAAACAGAGTAAGATAGGACTGAATTATCTGTTCTTTCTTGGATTGTCTGTGCAATGTATTAGAATTTGTTCAATTTTCCTTATAGACCCACATTCCCTATTAAACTCAGCCTTAAAATCAGAAATCAGAGGAGAAATAAGTGTGATGTGATTTAGGGGGATGTAATTAGATGAGATCGTGTAACCCCACAGTGATTACTTTGATTCTGTGTTTGTAATATAGCCATTCTGAATGGGAATTATGCTAACTCCAATGCTTTTTCCATTGAAAAGTATTTTCTGCAGCGAATTTTGTTATTTCCATTTTCATTTTGTGATAAGTTTTCTTCACAGTTCTTTAAAATTATTTTTTATGTTTGTCTTTATTGTATTTTTATTGGGGTTGAATGTTTTTCAGTGTATATTTTAAAGCAGTGTTACTCAAAGTGTGGTCTGAAAACCAGTGCTAGTTTGAGAACTATTTGTTACTGGTTTGAAACAAAATAAATCACGGAAACTGAGAATAAAACTTTAGAAATGTTGTAACATTTGACATTATGGCTATATTCTTACTTTATAAAAGTATGAGTCTACAGTGGATTGGTCAAAAACAAGACTAGTTTTTCACCACAGAGAGTTTGAGAAGCACTGTTTTAAAGGACAATTTGATTCCTCATCAACTATCTGTATAAAATTTTATTAATTTTAGCTGCTTCCATTGTAAATTTCCTTTTTTTGGTCTTCACTTCTATGAATTTTTGTTACATTTTGTAGATCTAAATTTCGTGAGGAAGATTTTATTTATTTAGGTTAATTTTTCGTTAATAACGCACTTTATTATTTCTGGTATAACATTAATAGTTTTAACTTGTGTCTTTCATACTTTTTTCCCCGGGTCAGTTTTTCAATTGACAGTGTTACCAACAACATGATAGGATATGAATATGAAGCTGAATCAAAACTTCTTTGGGTGTCAGAAATCCTTTTCTTGCTCTGCAACTACCAGGTCATTGTTTAAGTACTGGTAAGATGAGAAGGGAAAGGTGGATGGCAGAAACCAAGAACTGGCTAGATTGGTCTACATGAGAAAGGATGCAAGAGGGAAGGGAGGAGCAAAGAGAGGAGATTCAAGTGTGGTGAAGAGAGAAGAGTTTTGGAGTTTATGGAGGAAAGGGGTAAATGAGGTGAGAAGAGAGACTTTGGGAAAAGATATGTGTACAAAGGTTTTTAGACAGTTTTGTTGTGTATTATGCTATGTAATTCCCCTTTTGCTCCTTTCTCAAATGACCATCAGTAAAGAGCTTTGTCACTTTTCTGATGCATTCTAGAGTTTTGTATTTCTTTTGCATCTGTCACTTTGTTGGGATGTACCTCAAGGTAGCCCATTTTTTGTTTAGGTTACACAAATGTAAGATGTGTATGTTTGAATTCTACTTTTTTTTTTTTTTTTTTTTTTACTTAAAAATCATTATCGGGCTTCTCTGGTGGCGCAGTGGTTAAGAATCTGCCTGCTAATGCAGGGGACACGGGTTTGAGCCCTGGTCTAGGAGGATCCCACATGCCGCGGAGCAACTAGGCCCGTGAGCCACAACTACTGAGCCTGCGCGTCTGGAGCCTGTGCTCCGCAACAAGAGAGGCCGTGATACTGAGAAGGCCCGCGCACCCGCGATGAAGAGTGGCCCCCGCTTGCCACAACTAGAGAAAGCCCTCGCACAGAAACGAAGACCCAACACAGCAAAAATATATTAATTAATAAACTCCTACCCCCAACATCTTCTTTAAAAAAAAAAATCATTATCAAAATTTTTTCCATATCATTAAAATCTCTTTGTAGACATTTTTAACTTGTCCCCCCCCCATCAATTGCTTAAAAAGACTATTTTTAATGGGTCAGTTACAGTCCAGTGCATGGTGTACCAGTGTTCACTTAATCATTTTTTTCATATTGGCTGTGCACACAAAAAATGTTGCCTACCTTTTCAGTAAACAATGAATGTTGCCTGCTGTCAAGGCATCAGCCACTGCAGCCATACCCCCACCCCACCCCCAAAGGGTGCACCCTGAGGGGAATTCAGGTTGGAGAAAAACAGGATCCTGGCCCTAGATAGTTAAGATGCATAGCTAAGGAATAACTTCAATGAGCCAAGACTCTTGCATATTCCTCTACATAGAAAAGCACTAAAATCATTAACTTGAGATGTCTTTTTTTGCGATTAGCAGTAATCTTTTGACGTTCAATTACATGTATTTTTTTTTTTTTTTTCCCAGTGAAAACTTCTGTATATCCTGGCTTCTCCCTAACCTCTTTGGAGCAGTTCCTCAGAGCTATCTGAGAGGCTGTCTCCCAGGCTGTAGTCCTCAGTAAGGTCCCTGAATAAAACATAACTTGCAACTTTTAGGTTGTGTGTTTTTCTTCAGTCGACATTTAGGTGTTTTCCATGTTTTTGCTAAAATAATTAATGTTGAAATGAATAACTTGATTAGTCTTTACATGTGTAATTATTTCCTTAAAAAGAAGATTGGATTGAAAGTTACGAACATTTATCAAATTCTTGATATATATTCCCAAGTGCAAAAGCAATTGTTTGAAATTACTAATAATTTTTCACTGAGTAAACATTGCCAGGGTGCAGCTTGAAGGTCATAAAATCTTTTTTTTTGCGGTACACGGGCCTCTCACTGTTGTGGCCTCTCCTGTTGCGGAGCACAGGCTCTGGACGCGCAGGCTCAGCGGCCATGGCTCACGGGCCCAGCCGCTCTGCGGCATGTGGGATCTTCCCAGACCGGGGCACGAACCTGTGTCCCCTGCATCGGCAGGCGGACTCTCAACCACTGCGCCACCAGGGAAGCCCCATAAAATCTTTTTAAACCAAAAAGGTTGTCTTGATGTTAATCTTCTCTAACCCCTTGTTTTCAGACGGTAGCAGACCAAAAAGTATCAGAGAGATGAGAACCTCATTTTGGTGTTGCGTGATAGTCTACTTCAAGACTTAACAGATTCTAATAATCAAGAAGCTTTTCCTTTTATCTGGTTATATATGTGCTCCTTTCTTGTAGAATAGAGGTACTTCATCCCCTCCCCCCTTTTTTAATCAGAGTGGATTTTTTTTTATTGATTTGCTCCTTGTTTTTTTCTTTTCTTGACTCAGTGTAATGATAATAATGATAAATTACATTTGTATAATATTTCATTGGCTATAAAGCACTTTGATATATATTATTTCACTTAATATGCGTGGCATCCCTGAAGGGAAGATATCTGTATTTATAAAAGAAAAAAATAAGATTATTGCCAAGGCAACCCAGTTAAGTTATAGATCTGGGACATAAACCTGGGTTTCTGATGTATTATCTGGGTAGTATGGAGTAATAATTAAGACAGAGTTCTAGAGCTAGAGTGCTTGGCTTTAAAACATGGCTTTGTCATTATTAGCTCTTAGGAAAGTTTCTTAATCTTTCTGCCTCAGTTTCTTCCTCTGTACAGTGGGAAAAATAATAGTCCCTACCTCATAGGGTTGTTATGAGGAGTAAGTGAATTAATATGTATAAAGTGTGTAGAAGAATGCCTGACATAAAAGGAATATTCAGTGAATGTTAGGTGTTATTGCTACAACAGTACTACCACATCTGCCTTTACCACCGCTGTTATATCTTAGTCTTCTTTGATTTCCAGGGCCAGACAGCTGGCCTTTTCTTTTACTGGTGGCTTTTTGGGTTAAGTTCCGGGAGCAGTTGCTTTGGTGATTCTTGTGATGTTCTTGGTTTATTTGCAGAAGAGCAAGACAGTGAAGAAAACGAGAAAAGGCGAAAAAAGAAAAAGGGTACCAAGAGGAAAAGAGATGGAAAGGGTCAAGAAGAAGGGACTTTGGCTTGTGACCTGAAGCTGGATGACATGCTTGACCGCACCTTAGAGGACGGCGCCAAGCAGCACAACCTAACAGCAGTCAACGTGCGAAACATCCTTCATGTGAGTAAGACGGGGGCAGCCGTGTAATGGGAATAGAACTCTTTCACCAGGAGCAAATAAAAGTTCTCAGGAAACTCTTGAGTCTTGGTGTGTGAATTACTAATTTTGTGAGTTCCCTGTGGCAAAATATTTTACATTTCAGGGTAGCCTTCTCTTTGCACTCAGCAGAAGTTTGAAATGTGAACACATGTGAAAGAACTTAATTGGGAGGATAAACTGTTACTCTGCTTCCTTCCACTGAGTTGATTGTTTATTGTTTAGCATATTCAAAGATAATGGAAGATGATAATGTTCACAGTGGATTTACTCTTGTGGGTCAATGTGTCTTAAAAGATGCCCAGTTAACAGTTTACAGTCCTTTGCACATATGCAAATACTCTTCTTTGCTATGTAGCAGTACAGCTATTTATAAAGCCTTTGCTGTTTATTACTGTTTCTCTTAAGCAGATAGTTAACCTGAGAATTTTTTTTTTTTTGAGCCATTCCTGTTAGTATCAGCTAATGAGATTGGTCCGTTTGCTTGCTACATTGTTGGAAGCTGTGTGCTTCTCTCCAAAACTTCCTTCTTTGCTTTCAGTTGCCTTGCTCTACTCTAATCTGAAATCATTTGGGTATCTAGCTCTCGTTTATCCTCTACATATATCTAGCAGAGTTACAGAGACATGAGTATTATCTAGATGATACATCTTTGTTGCATAAAGTGAAATTTCATCTTTCTCCAGGAAGTAATCACAAATGAACATGTAGTCGCTATGATGAAAGCAGCCATCAGTGAGACGGAGGATATGCCAATGTTTGTGAGTAGTTATCGTTCTTTCAATGTCATGGAACAGAACTGTCTGTAAACTGGCTAAGTGTAGTGAGTTGTTTACAAACTCACTTGGGAGTTTTTAAATAATTTGGCAGTTGGGGGCAAACTCAAGAATCACTCGATGATTTTTATTGACTGTTTTCTTCTCATTTTCCCTTCTTAGGAACCCAAAATGACACGCTCTAAACTGAAGGAAGTGGTGGAAAAAGGAGTGGTGGGTGTTCTGTTTTTTCTTTATTTAGCTTTGTTAATAGTATATAATTCCAGGTTATTTGTAGGGAAAAAATATAGGAAATATTTATTATGATCTGGGTTTGACTCCTTAAAGAAATATTTGTAAAAGGCAAATAGACATGTGGAGATGCAATATATGAAATCATTATCATAGTTTATTTTTATTTTAGTTGCTTTTTTGGAAGTGCTAGGTAGATAACCATTTGGAGCGGTTGAAAGCAATGAGTGATGACAGTTTTTCTATTCATGTTGTGAGATATGTGGTGAAGTGTTTAAAGTAGTGTATTTCAAATTGTGTTCCAGGGACCAGTTGCATCAAGATCACCCTGGTATGGGGTTCCTCAAGAGTGCTTATTAAAAATGCACATTCTTGGGCTTACCTCAGACCTAGGAATCAGGACCCATGGGTAGGGCCTGGGAATATGCACTGTTGAAAGCACAACAGTACATTCTTTTGCACACTAAAGTATGAGAACCTCTTGAAGACTTTTGAAGCATTCTGATACAGCAAGCTCTTTGATGCTGGGCACTGTGTTCTATCTGCTTAACAAGCACTTGTCCAGTTTGTGCTTACCTTCTGCGACAAGGCAGGTGATAGTCCTGAGGGAGTCCATTCTATCTCTGATAGTAAGAAAGATTTGCCATATGGACCCAAAATGCATACTGTAGTTTTTGTCTGTTTGTCTGGTTCTGTTCCTTGTAGCCCTGTAGAAGAAATGTCTGTTCCTCTTCCACGTGACCTTTCCTCTAGTTGAAGAAAACCAATATATCTTTTTATAACATTCTTTTCTTGCTAAACGTCCCCTAATTTTTTATTGGTCTTCATGTGACAAGGCTTTGAGTACCTTCACCAATCTGATCCTTTCCTTCTGCATGTGCCAAGTTTGTCCATATCCTTTTAAAAGTATGCCTTAAGTGGATCTAGTGCTTCAGATAGGGTTTAACTAGTATAGATTAAAGTTAGGTTGGGACTTCCCTGGCATTCCAGTGGTTAAGACTCTGAGCTTCCACTGCAGGGGTACAGGTTCAGTCTCTGGTCAGGGAACTAAGATCCTGCATGCCGCATGGTGCAGCCAAAAAAAAAAGTAAAATAGGGCTTCCCTGGTGGCGCGGTGGTTGAGAGTCCGCCTGCCGATGCAGGGGACACGGGTTCGTGCCCCGGTCTGGGAGGATCCCACGTGCCGCACAGCGACTGGGCCCGTGAGCCATGGCCGCTGAGTCTGCGCGTCTGGAGCCTGTGCTCCGCAATGGGAGAGGCCACAGCAGTGAGGCCCGCATACCAAAAAAAAAATAAAATAAAATAAAGTTAGGTTATTCCCTTAGTGTTCAGATTCCATATTTCCCTTAATGCAGCCTAAGGTTGCATTGGCTTTTTTTTTTTTTTTAAATATGCCAAAGACATACATTTTAGGGTGGCAAATTCTGCCCCCCTATGCACTGGCTTTTTTTGACAGCCACATCATATATATATATTTGTATATATTTGTCTAATTGACTAACCCTGGTTGCATAAAGTGAAATTTCATGTTTCTCCAGAAAGTAATCACAAATGAACATGTGGTAGCTATGATGAAAGCAGCCATCAGTGTGACAGAAGTTCTCTGAAGTCTACCTGACATAGAATATAATTAACATTAATTCCATATTTGATTTAAAAAAACCCAGGGAGATCCAAATCAGGCTCTGGATTATGTCTACCAACCACATATATAGTTGCAGAGAAGGTAGACAACCCAAGGCTATAGTTTATGTGGGGAGAGCAAAGATTAGAGTCCATTTCTCTTGCTTCTTAATCTTAATAGACTGACTCCTTCCTGATGGATTTGGCAGTAGGAAAATTGATTGGTTTAGAAACAAACATGAGAAGAGGTATGGACCTGAATCACATCATTCCCTTTTCCCTGTATTGGGCCTGGCTCCACAGAGCTAGATAAGTAGCCACAACATGGCAGGACTGAGGAGATGTGGAGGGCCTAAGGCTCCTTACAGAGACAGAACCTAATGGTCTATTGGATTTTGTTCATGATGATTTCGTTTAGGTCACAGTTAGATGGTCAAGAAATTATGCATTCCAGTGGTATTGTGTCAGGAGTATGTAAGAGGTTTTAAAGAATTCTTTAAAAACTTCCCCCCACCACCTCTATTGTTTTATTTTTAAAATTTATTTATTTTATTTATTTATTTTTGGCTGCATTGGGTCTTCATTGCTGCACACGGGCACAGGGTTTCTCTAGTTGCAGCGGTGGGGGGGGGGCTACTCTTCTTTGCGGTGCGCGGGCTTCTCATTATGGTGGCTTCTCTCATTGCGGGGCATGGGCTCTAGGCGCTCAGGCTTCAGGAGTCGCGGCACACAGGCTCAGTAGTTGTGGCTTGCGGGCTCTAGAGTGCATGCTCAGTAGTTGTGGTGCATAGGCTTTGTTGCTCCGCGGCATGTGGGATCTTCCCAGAGCAGGGCTCGAACCCGTGTCCCCTGCATTGGCAGGCGGATTCTTAACCACTGCGCCATGAGGGAAGCCCCTCTATTGTTTTAAAATCCTGAAAAAGTTGAAAAGAATTTTACGGTGAATCTAGATTCCATCTAGATATAACAATGTTAAATTCTGCCATATTTGCTTTATCTCTCTCTGTGTCTGTCTTGTTTTTTCCTGGACCATTTGAAAAGAAGTTGTGTACGACTTGACACTTCACCCCGAAATCGTTCCCTAAGAACTTTTCATGGCTAGCTTTTTGGAGGCATACTTATGGTGGATTTATGTAATTGATTAAGACATACTGATGGCAAAAGGCTGCTGTCACCTGTAGTATCCTAGGTTTGTGTACTATTGTAGTTTATAAATAGTTTTCATATTTATTATTCTATGTGAACCCAAGCTGTAATATAAAGTAGACAATATAGACACTTTGTCCATTTATGGGTAATACAGATTCTTACTAGGTTTAAGGCAGAGATGCTAATGATGGAAATAGATTCATCTTTCCTTTTCTTCTGCCAAGCTCTGACAAATATTTGACAGTGTAGATCAGTACCCCTACATCACTGCAGCTACGTGTTAGTCTGATGGCTCCTTGTGATGGTAAAGAAGTAAAAATGAAAAATAGTCTATTTTGGTTAACGGAACTTAACTGTTTATATTCTTTGTTGGTAGGTAATTCCAACATGGAATATTTCACCAATTAAGAAGGCCAATGAAATTAAGGTAAAGTTGGAAGAGGTAATTCTTATTCTTTCCCAGAAAGACTTCATCAGTTTCGAAATGCTTCTATTTGTTAACTTTTTTGGACCTGTGTATTTATTTAAATTCCAGGTTTGTTTTTTTCCATTTCATTAGTCTTAGGTTTGACTCTCATGCTAGAAATCTTTTTAACTCCTGCCTCTTATTACTTGCTGTAGCTGCTTGTTGTGCTCTTAGGATTTTTTTTTTTCCTGCTCTGCTTTCTTCCCTTTATTTCCCAAATACATATGATTTGTGTTTTCTATTATTTTATTTTTTTCTATAATTGTACTTATGTAGCCTCCTCAGTTTGTGGATATCCACCTTGAAGACGATGATTCCTCAGATGAAGAGTACCAGCCCGATGATGAAGAAGAAGATGAGACTGCTGAAGAGGTCAGTGGTTACCTGTGTGACTGTTAGTTGGTAATATAGAAAAAAGTTGGCTCCACAAGGCAGAGTGTACTTTGCTTCCTTAGTAATATCACTTGTTCTATACAGAGGGTTGAAACACAGTTCTTTTTTCTACTCATTTCTTTGCATAAATCTAAGACTGTGACTCCTCTTCATGCTCCCTTGATTTTTTCATGTCTTGTATTATGAAATATAACACACATATAACATGCAGAACTGTGCATAGGATAAAAAAATATACAGCTTAAATAACTATAAAGCTAATCCTTATGAAACTTCCTTAAAGTCATTAAGTATAACATTGCCAGACACCTCTTATCACAGTCACTTTTCTTCCCCTATAGACAGCCACTATCTTGACTTTTTGGTAATTACTTCCTTGCTTATCTTTCTACTTATATCACCTAAATATGCAGCTCTACACACTGTGTTCAATTTTTTACTGTTTCTGAACCTTAGGTAAATGGAACAATAGTCTGTTCTTTGTGTGGCTTTTTTTTTTTTTTTTTTGGTTCAACACAAGTCATTTGAGATGCATTTATACTGTTGCTTGTAGCTATAGTTCGTTCATTTTCATAGTTAATGTAATATTCTATTTCTTAATTTGTTCTTTGACTTGTCTGTTAAAGGATTTTAAATCAATGCCTTACAGTTTTACAGAGTTTACAATGCTGATGAGGATAGAGATCTGATCCCTGTTCCTACCTTCAGCAAATTAAGCTTTTATTTAAATTTTATTCTTACTCTAATTCAGTGATTGATATTTTGTGATTCATTCTATTGAGGTACTTCAAACTCAGTGAATGAGGTAGGGGCATACATATGAAAGTGAACTGGATTTGTTTTGTAGAGTTTATTGGAAAGTGATGTTGAAAGCACTGCTTCGTCTCCACGTGGGGCAAAGAAATCCAGATTGAGGCAGTCTTCTGAGATGACTGAAACAGATGAGGAGAGTGGCATATTATCAGAGGTAAATCCACATCATACTAGCAAGATAAATTAGAGATGCTCTATAAGTAGATTATTTAACTGTATAAATGGATCATTTATCCATGGTGATTCTAAGCTGTCACCCTTTGCCAAACATGATTCGAGATCAGTAATCATGCCATTTTCTTCCTGGTATTTGTGACTAGTTACAACTGAATTTCAAATTCCCTTAAGTCAGTGAACAGTTAAGACAAAACTGGAACTCAGTGACAGGGAGAGTTCTTATTAAGGGGCCAAATGTGAGTGACTGGCAGAGTTTCTTTCCTTCTACCCTTCTCTTTTTTGTATGTGTTTTCTAATATTATTCTAAAGCCATTTTTATTGTATTTCCCCGCTTTTGATAACCTAAGTAGCATCCTGTTGGCTTCATTGGAAATAGGATGAAACCTAATTAGATTAATGTACTTGACAGTGCCTTTGTTTTTATATATACCTCTATCTAAATGGAAAGAGAAAGATTGCTAGCATATGAAAGACATGCTTCTCTCCTCCCGCTTTTTTTTTTTTCTCTTCCCTTCCTCCCTTTAATTTTTAACATACTTGCCCCTTTTAATCAGGCTGAGAAAGTCACCACACCTGCCATTAGGCACATCAGTGCTGAGGTGGTGCCCATGGGGCCTCCGCCCCCACCAAAGCCCAAACAGACCAAGGATAGTACTTTCATGGAGAAGTTGCATGCAGTAGATGAGGAGCTGGCTTCCAGTCCAGTCTGCATGGATTCTTTCCAGGTAAACATAACTCTAAATTGCTGAAAAAGTCAAATGGAATAATTTAGTCATTGCTCAGATTGGGAAGGGAGAAGGGAAGATATTAAATTTTGATACAGTTAGTAACAGTCATGAAATTATAGGTCTTTGGTACTCTAGTTTGTACTGTTTTATTGTAAGTGAGAATTAAGTGAGAATGGCAGTTCCTAAGGAAGAAATAAGGTATGTGACAGAGAGCATTTTAAAATGTGGAACATAGGAACAACCTTCAGCCAGATTCCTCAAATATTAACCTTTACCACAATTGCTTTATCATTTTCTCCTTCTTTCTCTCTCTCTGTACACATTTATTTTTTCCTGAATTGCTTTAGAGTGTGTTGCAGTCATGATGCGCTTTTACCCCTAAATATCTTAGTGTATATTTCCTACAGATGAGGACATTTGATTATGAAAATAAGGATATATAATATTAATAGTCTGTTAAAATCCTTATTTGGATTTTGCCAATTGTCCCAATAATATCTTTTATATAAAACAAAAGAAAAATGATTTTTTTTTTTGTGATCCGGGATCCAGTCTAGGATTACGTGTTGTATTTAGTCGTCTTTTCTCTTAGACTCTTTATTGGGAACAGTTTCTCAAAGTTTCGTAACCTTGACATTTTTGAACCTTATAGAGCAATTATTTTACAGAATGTTCCTCAATTTTGACTTTTCTTATACTTCCTCATAATTAGATTCCGGTTATGCACTTTTGGCACAAATATCACAAAAGTGATATGTCCTTTTTATTGCATCATATCAGGAGGCACATAAATTCCATCATGTTAAATTTGATCACATGATTAAGGTGGTGTCTGCTTGTTTTCCTCGCTGTAAAATTATTATTTTTCCATTTTTAAATTAATATGTATCTTTGAGGCAAAATATCTTTTCACCCACTAATTTTAACATCCATTGCTTGTTCTTGATTGAAACAGTCATTACTATGGTTACTGTCAAAGGATGACTTTCTAAATTCCATCATTAGACAGTTCTTCTTCTTTTTTTAAAAAAATTTTTATTTATTTATTTTTCTTTTGGCTGTGCTGCGTGGCATGTAGGATCCTAGTTCCCTGACCAGGGATCAAACCCACACCCTCTGATTGGAAGCGTGGAGTCTTAACCACTGGACTGCCACGGAAGTCCCAACCAGTTATTATTATTTTTTTTAACATCTTTATTGGAGTATAATTGTTTTACAATGTTGTGTTAGTTTTTCATATATAACAAAGTGAATCAGCTACATGTATACATATATCCCCATATGCTCTCCCTTCCACCCTCCCTATCCCACCCCTCTAGGTGGGCACAAAGCACCGGGCTGATCTCCCTGTGCTGTGTAGCTACTTCCCACCAGCTGTCTATTTTACATTTTGTAGTGTATATATGTTAATGCTACTCTCTCACTTCGTCCCAGCTTATCCTTCCCCCTGGCCACGCGCAACTGGCCGCACGCTCTAGAGCCTGCACACCACAACTAGAGAGAAGCCCTCATGCCACACAAAAGATCCTGTGTGCCACAACTAAGACCCGAAGCAGCCAAATAAATAAATAAATATTTTAAAAAGTAAAAATAAAAAAAAGATACTTCTCTTAAAGTATCTTTTTAGAAAAAGAAAGGAATAGACATACAGATCAGTAGAACAGAATTGAGAGTCTAGAAATAAACTCTTAAATTTATTGGTCAATTAATCTTTGACAAGTGTTCCAAGACCAATTAATGGGAAGAGAATAGTCTTTCAACAAATGGTGCTGTGACAACTGGAAATCCACATGCAAGAGTAGAAAGTTAGACCCTTACCTTACACCACACTCAAAAAGTTAGCTCAAAATAGATTATTGACTTAAATGTAAGGGCTAAAATTATAGAACTCTTAGAACAAAGCATAGAGTAAATCTTTGTGACCTTTGATTAGGCAGTGGTTTCTTAATACAATACCAAAAGCACAAATGACAAAAAGAATAGGTACATTGGACCTCGTCACAATTAAAAACTTTTGTGCCTCAGAGGATACATCAAAAAAGTGGAGACAACCCAGAAAGTGGGAGAAAGTAATTGCAAATCACATATCTGATAAGGGTCTTGTATCTGTAATATATAATGAACTCTTGTAAGTCAACAATAAAAAGACAACCGAATTTAAAAATGGGCAAAGAGTATGAGTAGACATTATTCATTTCTTTTTTTCTTAATAAAAAGGAATGAGGGGCTTCCCTGGTGATGCAGTGGTTAAGAATCCATCTGCCAATGCAGGGGACACAGGTTTGAGCCCTGGTCTGAGAAGATCCCACATGCCATGGAGCAACTAAGCCTGTGCGCTACAACTACTGAGCCTGCGCTCTAGAGCCCGTGAGCCACAACTGAAGCGTGCACACCTAGAGCCTGGGCTCTGCAATGAGAGAAGCCACAGCAGTGAGAAGCCCGCTTGCAGCAACGAAGACCCAACACAGCCAAAAATAAAATAGAGTAAATAAATTTTATTACCAAAAAAAAGGAATGAGTACTGATACATGCTACAAAATGGATGAACTTTGAAAACATGCTAAGTGAAAGAAGCCAGAGACAAAAGGCCACATATTGTATGATTCCTTTTATTTATTTTAAAAAATATTTATTTATTTATTTATTTTGGCTGTGCCGGGTCTTCGTTGTGGCGTGTAGGATCTTTTTAATTGTGGCATGTAGACTTCTTAGTTGCGGCATGCGGACTCTTAGTTGCGGTATGTGAACTCTTAGTTGCAGCACACGTGTGGGATCTAGTTCCCCAACCAGCGATCAAACCCAGGCCCCCTGCATTGGGAGCGTGGAGTCTTACCCAGTGGACCACCAGGGAAGTCCCTATGATTCCTTTTATATAAAATGTCCAGCATAAGCAAATCCATAGAGACAGAAAGATTAGTGGGTATCAGAGACTGGGATCATGGAAGAATGGGGAGCTACCACTAAGGGAAATGGCTTTTCTTTTTGGGGTGATGAAAATGTTTTGGAATTAGATAGTGGTGATGGTCACACAAGTCTGTGAATATAGTAAGATCCACTCAGTTATACACTTTAAAGGAGTGAGTTTTATGGTGTGTAAATTATATCTTAATAAAGCTCTTATAAATGTTCCTGAAATGTTGGTTTTAAAACTGATATCATTATAAGGTGCAAGGATATATTGTACAAGGGGAATATAGCCAATATTTTATAAGAACTATAAATGGAGTATAACCTTTAAAAAAAAAGACGTTGGCTCCTACAAAAAAAAATTTGATATCATTATCCTTAAAGTTTCTCAGACAAAGAATAATAAATCCATATGGTTTAGAGAAGAGACCTTGTGTTTTAAGCTAAGAAGAGAAACACACAGGATATGATGAAGTTTGGAGAAATTGAAAGCATTAGGCATTCAGTGATATGTTTTTATTTCCTTCTCCATTGGCTAGCCCATGGATGACAGTCTCATTGCATTCCGAACTCGCTCTAAGATGCCTCTGAAAGATGTTCCCCTGGGGCAACTAGAGGCAGAGCTCCGAGCTCCAGACATCACCCCAGACATGTATGACCCCAACACAGCAGATGATGAGGATTGGAAGATGTGGCTGGGGGGACTTATGAATGATGATGTGGGGAATGAAGGTAAGTGGTTTTGTTTGCATTTAATATCTACTCTGTCCATGGTCTCTGGTAAAATTTTCATTAGTTAAAAGCTTAAAGAAAGGGGTGTTTTTGGTTAAATTCCACTCCCCCTCCTTTTTGTTTTTGTTAAAGAGTCTTTTGGGGAATCTTTAGAATGCTAAGATTCCTCTCCTGAAACATAAACGTACATATAATTTTACATATGATTTCACGAGAGTGCATTGACTCACTCGAAGACTGTCATGTTAGTTAAGGTTCTTCCTGATGCAGGTGAAACGTCCTAACTCTCAACTTGCTGAAGTTGAGAATCCTAACTCTCAACTTGTTGAATGAAACCAGACTTTGGGAAGAGCAGAAAAACCTACAGTGGAATTGAGACCCACTTTCCCTCTCAACAGCTGTCATCTCTACTTTTTGTCAGTCAACTCCATTCTGAAACCTGTTTTTTTCTACAAGGCTGGAACTATGATCATAAGCACATCATTCACTTCTTGGTTTGTCCCCACGTCAGAAGAACTCTCTGCTACAGGCTCCAGTTTGAAAAATCCAGAGGAACAACTGATTGGTTGGGTTTGATCACATGCCCACTGTCTTGGTATTGCATGGCTTTGATAGGGAGACTGTTTCAGCATGGAGTCCTGTGATTGGCAGCACCTTGTAAACAACGGGGTTGGAGTAAGCAGTTACCCAAAAGAAGTGACAGTGTTTCCAGAAGTAGGGAAGGAGAATTGATCAGACAGAAACAATGTTGACTACAGCCATACATGGTGTAAGAATCCCTGCTGCAACCCTTATTTGTTTTAGAATATAAGTAAAATTCTTACTTTAAAACAATACATTGTTAAAATTGTCTTTGGTGGTTTTTTTTTTTTAAGCATACTATAATGAAAGTCAGTTACCATTCATCATTTTGTGCAGTGTTTCTGTAAATTTAGAGGAAATGAGAGATTGATTTAGTTTGTAGTGATTCCAGATTCTTTTGATGGAATCAGGGCAATTTTTTTTACTATTGTTGTTTCCTTTTAACTCTCTTCAATGGAGAGTGACCAGGATATTCATACTGGTTGTGTTGTGGAAGAGTCACACTTTTTAAAAAATGTGTATAACTGAACCAAAGTCTTACTTGCATTTTTATGTGAACAGAGTCATTCACTATCTCACTTTAATCCGTAGCCAAATTCATTGCTCCTATTTCTGGATCCCATGATGTCCTATCAGACTTAATTACAGACAACTTACAGAGCATATCTTTATTCTTTACCCTGTCTTCTAAGAACAACTACTGTAAGATTTTTGTGTTGAAAGGATAATGCTTTAAGATAAATAAGAGAACATATAGCTTGTATGGAAATAGACTGAGTAAATATTTGGGTAGGTAAAGCCAGGAATAAATTAGGATAAGTGAATGAAAGAAAGTAAGTTCTCATATTTACCTTATAAAGCTATTAATAACTATATTGCATATAATTTGGCATTCAGTATTGAGTACTTTCTTTTACAAGGCAGTGTGTTAGGTTCTATGAGGGATAGAGGAAAGTGATCATTTTGTTAGGGAGTAAACATGTATGAATGGTGCCTGGTCCATTGTTAAATGCATGATACATTTCAGATTAATGAAGTTGAATGAACTCAGATGCACCATAAAAGTGGCATAAACTCTGTTCTAAGGTTTTAGAAGAGAGAGAATTATTGTTTATCATGACCAGAGATAGCAACATGAAAAAGGTGGTAATTGAGATGGACCTTTGAAAGATATTTGACAACAGTGACAAGAGAGGAATCAGATGGGTGGAAGTGACATTGAGATAATATGTATTTAGGTTCTGTAGAATATATGCTCCCCAGAGTTTTCTCTTATATTTTGTATTATAACCATAAGGGTAATACGTGCTTAGAGTAAAGAAATCAAATATTGTGTAAAGAAAACTTTAAAGCCTTTCCTCATGATGACAGTTTCATGCCGCAGAGGGATCACTGATAATAGTTCGATGTGCCTCCCGTGAGAGTTTTCAAATATGACGTTACCTTTTAGTTTTCCACGTTAATGTGGCAATAGGAAGAATTTTAGTCCTAAATTTAAATTCCCTGAGCATTTAGAAAAGACAGGTAACAAGAAGCAAATTGGTTTGAATTTTAGCATTTTTGTTCTTCTCCACCCACCTTCTATAGCAGAAGTGGTAATAAGCAATGCAATGCACAAACTTGCATGAAGGAGAAAAGGATGAAATTTGCAGCTGAGTCATTGACATATTAACTGGAGAGTCATTTCCTTAATAATCAACAACTGATGTATTATCGCATTAGTCTTCTGATAGGAGTCTAAGCTGCTAGCTTTTCCATCCCTTACCCCTTTGAGAATCTGATGAAAGCTGTTCAGCCACTTCCCAGAAAAATGTACACATCTACATACATGAAGTTTTTTTATGTCACTTTTTTGGGGGATTTATTATTCTCTTGAAGTTCATTTATTGACACTTCCTTTTTCTATCAATGCATTCAAGGTCCAAGATACCAAGGCTCAAAAATATCTGCAGAAAGGAGTGAACAGGGACAAAGATAATTCTATCCATTTTGTAAAAGTTTCAGAGAAATTCATTGTGTTGCTCTGTGTTATAGAATCAATTTGTTATACTGCTAGGATTAGAAACCAGGTTAATATTCTAGGAACATATCTCAATCAAAGAAGTCTCAGGGGACATTAAAGCATTTTTTAAATGCATGTGACACTTCATAAGCAAGCTCTGCATTTTGTCCTTAGACCTAAGCTAAGACAAAATATTGATAGTAATTAAGTCAGGTTTTCATGGCTTTATTAGGGCAGCAGCTTTGGTACCCTGATTGTTATCACCTTGGTTGAAAGAGCTGAGGTGCTGGCTGTTGAGGAGGAAAGGCCAGACAGAGTTGGCTGTCAGGATTTTGGGATTCTGGGTGGTGTTTCTCATAATTTGTCCCTAGAATTTGAATCAGAATCAGGGAGTGTAGGGATGTATTTGTTGGATGGTGTTAAGATACAGATTCCAGGGACTTCCCTGGTGGTGCAGGGGTTAAGAATCCACCTGCCAAGGCAGGGGATGTGGGTTTGAGCCCTGGTCCAGGAAGATCCCACATGCCGCGGAGCAACTAAGCCCATGCGCCACAACTACTGAGCCTGCGTGCCCCAACTACTGAAGCCCACATGCCTAGAGCCCGTGCTCTGCAACAAGAGAAGCCACCGCAATGAGAAGCCCACATACCGCAACAAGGACCCAACGCAGCCAAAATAAATAAAAAAAAAAAAAAGAAAGAAAAGGATACAGATTCCAGGACCTCACTCCATACCTACTGAATCAGAATCACTAATGGTTATCATCTAGGTATCTAATTCTTATATATCCTGATGGTTGGACACTACTGGTCTGGGAGAAATAAGAGTATGATAAGGGTTGATCGAGGAAATAGAATAATGGTTAGTGGGGAGGGTGAAAATCCTCTTTCTTTAAAACAGTATTTTTTTGTTTCCTTATTAGGATAGATTTAAAAAAGAGAACATAGAGCCAATGACTAGGATAGGTTTGGATCCCCAGATCTACCAGCTGAATTTTGTGAGTGCTGGTAAATAGGAAATGATGCTAGATATAGATCACAGTACCAAACTTTAGCCATATGCTGGTTTATTTTGGTAGTATTACGTGGCTAACCATTTTCACATGTTCCTAGTACCATCTGCTCTGCATATTATTAAAAGTGAGTCTCATTTGCAAAAAATAAGAGGCTGTACTAGAGGGGGGGTGGTGGGTACACAAAATTGAGATCAGCTGGGTAGATGCTGACATTGTCAATCAGTCAAAAAAGTAATTAGACCCAGAGGGCAGGTTCCACAATCAGGGTACTAAAAGCTAAGCAGAACTCAGAAGAAACCTTCCTAAATGATTTTTCAACATGTTTGCCAAATGGGTTCTCTGAGAACATTGGCTGACCCCCGTTTGTATGGTATGGGCGGAAGCTGTCTATTGTAGTTCTTGCACCTAAACAGATGGGGGTCCAAACGTGTGTGCAGTATCCATATGTTATAGGCTTTCCCCAGAACTTATATTATTCAGCAACATTTGTAAAGAACCTGCTGTAAAGAGACTTACATAGAAAGTACTATAGAGATTACAAAGACAGGATTCCATTTCTAAGGATTTAAAACATTTTTATTGGGGGATAAACCTATAGATGGGTGAAAAAGGCTTCACATTTAAATAGCTATATATATACAATGCAGATTTATGTATTATAAACAATAAATGTTGAGTAAAGAATATCAGGTTAGATTGGGGTTTATCAGTACAGATTTTCCAGTGATTATGAATCAGAAATGTGTGTGTGGGACTTCCCTGGTGGTGCAGAGGTTAACAGTCAGCCTGCCAACGTAGGGGACACGGGTTCAATTCCTGGTCCGGGAAGATCCCACATGCCGCGGAGCAACTAAGCCCATGCGCCACAACTACTGAGCCTGCGCTCTAGAGCCCACAAGCCACAACTACTGAGCCCACACACCACAACTACTGAAGCCTGCGTGCCTAGAGCCCGTGCTCCACAACAAGAGAAGCTACTGCAGTGAGAAGCCCGCACATTGCAATGAAGAGTAGCACCTGCCCGCCACAACTAGAGAAAGCCCGCATGCAGCAGTGAAGACTCAAAAATTTAAAAAAAAAGTGTGTGTATATATTTTTATTTTTAATAAAAAATATTTATTATGAAAAATTAAGAAAAGAAAGAGTTCTATTCTTCAGTCTTTGTTAATTCTCTCTAGATATTTTCTGTGTTTAATCAAGCACATATTTATTTTTTTTTCGAAGAAAGAAATCATACTATACATATTGTCCTGCATCTGCAACTTGCTTCGTTCCCTTAATATAATTTAGACATCTTTCTATTGTAATACATAGAGATCTCCCTCTCCTGTGTAATGGCTACATAGTGGTAAGGAGTTAGTTATTCTCATTTTCTAGACTTTGCTTTCTGTTTTAATTCACTTCCTCAGTTGCACTAGCCACATTTCAAGTTCTCAGTTGCCTCATGTGGCTAGTGGCTACCGTTGTCGTACAATGCATATGTAGAACATTTCCGACCTTGCAGAAAATTCTGTTAGACGATGCTGATCTAAAGTCCCAGGAAGAATTTTGCCTTAATATAACATAACAATCCAGGGGCTTCCCTGGTGGCACAGTGGTTAAGAATCTGCCTGCCAATGTAGGGTACACGGGTTCGAGCCCTGGTCCGGGAAGATCCCACATGCCGCAGAGCAGCTAAGCCCATGCACCACAACTACTGACCCTGTGCTCTAGAGCCCACGAGCCACATCTACTGAAACCCACGCACCTAGAGCCCGTGCTCCACAACAAAGAGAAGCCACCACAATGAGAAGACCACGTACCACAACTAAGAGTAACCCCCGCTCACTGCAACTAGAGAAAGCCCGCAGAGCAACAAAGAACCAGTGCAGCCAAAAATAAATAAATAAATTTATTTTAAAAAAATATATATAAAACAATCCATAATTGATTGATTCCTTCAGGATTTTTAGTTAGGAATCTAAAAGACATCATAGCATCAACATTAGAGAAAATTGCGAGGGAGAAAAATACCCATACTTCTATGCTCTGCCATTACAAATGTTTGTTATTTTTGTATATTTTTAGTTATTTCTGAGTTATAGGGATGTAATATTTTTATGCTTATGAGTATTATGTGTGTATTGTGTTATACTTTTGTCATGAATTTGTTGAACATGTATAGAATGTTTATATTCTATATGTATATACTATTTTATACTAAGGCATCATAATTATAGTCATTCCCTAATTATTGGGAATTAGGGTCATTTCTTTTTTCACTATCAATGCCTTTGTATAAAGAGTTTTACAAAAATACTTTAATGAGATGCACTACTCTAAGTGGGTTTACTGAGATAAATTATATGTTCAGTTTTCAGGCTTTTGCTGCATTTTGAGAAATTTAAGTTTTGTTTAAAGGAAGGAAGGAAGGAACTTGGCTAATTGGGGAGAATAGGTGAGATGAGTCTGCCGTGGGAAATGATCTGTGCACAGACGCTGAGGAAAGAAAGAATAAGTTGTTTAAAAACTTCAGAATAGGGAATTCACTTGCGGTTAGGACTCTGCACTTTCACTGCTGAGGGCTTGGGTTTAATTCCTGGTTAGGGAACTAAGATCCTGCAAGCCGTGTGGCACAGCCAAAAAATAAGTAAAAAATAAAATAAACACTTCAGAATAAATGTGCTTTATTGGAGTAGATTCTTATGGTGCTGAACATCTTAAATTTTCATTAGAGATATGAGTTCAGAGTTGGCAATAAGTGTCTAAAACATTTTTTTTCCTAGATGAGGCAGATGACGATGACGATCCAGAATATAATTTCCTGGAAGACCTGGATGAACCAGACACAGAGGATTTCCGCACTGACCGGGCAGTAAGAATCACCAGTGAGTCTGTGTTTATTATGAGTCCTGGTCTTGACTTCTCCACATCTACCTTTGTTTACTTTGCAGATTTCTGAGGTTGAAGTTTGTAGCCCACTCAAGACATTTAAGCTTCCTCTTCCCATTTATTTCTATAATTCTTTAAATTTACATATATATTCAGGAAACCTATCAGTTACTCATTTATACATCCCACAGTCACGTATTGAGTATTTGGCAGCGATTGTACCAAAATGAATAAGACATGGCTTCTGCCTGGAGGATGTCAGCTTAGTAGGGGGATACAAACAGAAACAGGTGTAGTACCAAGTGATAGGTGCTATAATAATAGTTTGTGTATATACTAGTGGCCTAAAAGAGGGTTATACTGTCCTAATATATGGTATGGGTTAGGGAAGGATTCACAAAATGGGATGTTTTATTTTAGTTTTGAAGGAGCAATAAGAAATTTTTGGTGAATGGGGGCAGATAGGGATATTGCAAATAGAAGAATTCTGCAAACCATGGAATTATGAAACAATACATGTGTTTGGAAAATAGTAAGTAGTTTGGTTAAGTTGTATGAGTGAGTGGTGATAGAAGAGTTAAGCAGTGTTCAGTTCATGGAGAACCTTAGATCTGATTTTTGATCTGTCAAAAAGGAGAGCTCAGAGAGCTCAAAGCAGGAAATAAATAGGAACTGATTTGGATTTTAGAAATATCACTTTGATTTAATGCCAGTTTAATGTATTGATTTGGTGGGTAAAGAGAGCAAGATTGGAGGCATGGAAAACCATTAAATAACTTGGCTTGAGTCATTTGTTTAAAATTATTTCATTGCTAGTTTGCCAATGATGGAAAACATATTTCAGGAACTGTTGATTTTTATTGAGGGTGTGCATGACCCTGTACTGGAATAGTATACACAACATGGTGAAGGTAAGACATTGGCTCTTGACGAGGTTATGAAGAAAGTTTTATAAGTATCCAAAAGTGTTTATTATGTACCTAAATAATGCAAATCTTTGTGCAAAGAGAATTATGTAAACACAATCCTTTAGGACTTATGTTCTGTTTTGTTGCTTTATTTCATCTTTCATGTTGTTCTTAAGATTAGAATGCCATTTCCTTTATGAAGATCTTCCATTTATTTTGGTATGTTATGACAGTTAAGGTTGCATTGAAAGGAAAGCACCAGGAATCAGAGAGAAAGTGTAGAAAGAAAAGGCTTGAGGATTTAGGTTTTGAGAAAATTGTGAAGGAGGGTCTAGGAAGGTATGAGAAAAAACAACAAAGCCTTGTGTCTCAGAAACCAAGGGAAGAGTCTTTCAAGAAGGAGCGAATGGTCCACAGTGTCATGTGCTGGTCATGAAACATTTTCTGCTTGAAGCAGAAAAGTAGGAGATTGCATTTCAATTCAGCTCTCATCCTGGTATACACTTGCCTTCCCTTCTTGTTTGTCTGTTACTTTCTTCAGTTTATAGATACAGTTGACCTTGAGCAACTCAGAGGGTAGGGGTGCCCAACCCCAGTGTAGTTGAAAATCCGACTAGAAGTTTTGACTCCCCGAAAACTTAACTACTAGTAGCCTACTGTTGAAGGCTTACCAATAAAATAAATAATTATTAACATGTATTTTATATATAATGTGTTTTGTATACTGTGTTCTTAAAGTAAAGTAAGCTAGAGAAAAGAAAATATTATTAAGAAAGTCATAATGAGGAAGAGAAAATACATTTACAGTACCGTATTTATCGATACTGTAAGTTTATGTTATCTGTTTACAAGCTGAATCATCTGTCAGTATCTATATTAATATTGTTTTATATGATACAAAACACTGTAGATATATATGTTACAAACACTAGACAATGAAAAGTGAAAAAGGAACATTTATTTACTGGTATAAGGATTCATGCATTGATAATGAAGAAGCAGCAGTATGATGGCTTGATGGTAGTCTAGTGTAATTGATATGATTGCTTCACAGATCGCTTCTTAGTACGCTGGCCTGAATGGTTACAAAATTTTGTAGCCATTCAGCAGTACACTACTAAATTGTTACAAAATTTTTATGGCATACAGTATTACAGTCATATTCATGTACAGGATTGGAAACATTGTTACATTTTTTAAAAATGTGATAATAGGCTGATACACAGTTGGTAATGTAATTCTTTGAAAGCACAGTTATAAATCATTAATAAAACTAACATTATTAATTTTATTGATTATTAATTTTATATTAAATATCAGTCACTTTATGCCTATGTAAGGATAGGCTATCCATTTCAAGTCTTGTACATGATGTTCTACATGATGAATACTTAAGCGATGATGATGATGATGACACAAAAACATCTCATACAATTCTTGCCATACAGTTATTAGATTTTTACACAAAGGTATATACACATACACAACAGATAAGTTTATTAACTGTAGGCATGATGATTATTTACTATTCATTAAGTCGCAGTGGGTCATCATAAAGGCCTTCATCCTCCTTGTCTTCACATTGAGTAGGCTGAGGAGGAAGAAGAGGAGGAGGGGTTGGTCTTTCTGTCTCGGGGTGGCAGAGGCAGGAGAGGTGGTGGAGGAGGAGGGGGAGGCAGAGACAGTAACTTTATGGAAATACATTGTAATTTCTGTGTGACTTTTTTGCTTTTTCATTTCTCTAAAAATGTTTCTGTATGGTACCAGTCCCTCTCCCACCATGTGCTTTGGTTTCAGAGTCCATATCATAGAAGTGTCCTTGTAAAAGAAGTCAAAAGCAGTCTTAAATAATCGGAACCCTGCTGCCTGACACAGCTTCTTCTACATCTTCTTCCTCATCGTCTGGCACTGTTTTGGAAGCACTCATCTTCATCACGTCATCTTTTTTTAATTCCTCTGGTGCAGTGTCTGTTAGCTCTTGAATTTCTCCAAGATTCAGAACTTGAAACCCTTCACCCCCATCTTTTTTTGGCCGTATTCACAGTCTGTTTCATGATTTCCTTGATTGGCTCTGTCGTAAATCTTGTGAAGTCATGCAGGACATCTGAACACATTTTTCTCCAGCAGGAATTTATTGTTTCAGGTTTGATGGCTTTCATGGCTTTTTCTTTAACAATGATGGCATCTTCAGTGGTGTGATCCTTCCTCCAGACTTACGTGATGTTCTCTCCATTGGGGTCTCTCAGTGTGGATAATCCTTTCCATAGAATATTGTGTGTAATGAGCCTTAAAGGTCCTTACGAACCCCGATCTAGAGGCTGAATTAGAGACATGTTTGGAGGGGAGTAGACCACTTAGACGCCTTCAGTGTTGAATTCATGGGGTTCTGGGTACCCAGGGGCATTGTCCAATTTCAAAAGATCTTTAAAAGGCAAGGTATTTCCTGACTTCAGGGACAAAGCATCGATGGAACCAATCCATAGAAAGGCCCTTCTTTTTGTATATCCAAAGACTGGCAGCTTGTGTTTATCTTTTCCCATCAAGGTGAGCAGCTTTATAGATAAGGGCAGTCCTGGTGGTAAATGCGACTGCATTTTCACAAAACAGTAGACTTAGCCTCTCCCTTCCTGCCTTAAATCCTGGTGCTTGCTTCTCTTCCTTACTAATGTCTTTTGAGGCTTTATTTTTAAAAATTTTTTCCCCTCCAGAATAGGGCACTTTCATCTGCACTAAAAACCTGTTCAGGCAGATATCCTTTCTCCTCAGTCTGGGAACTTGTCTGCTGCCTCTGCATCAGCAGAGGCTGCTTCTCCTGTTATCTTGACAGTTTTTAAGCCAAACCTCTTTCTAAAATTATCAAACCATCCTTTACTGGCATTAAATTCTCCAGACTTAGATCCTTCATCTTCCTTTTGGTTTAAGTTGTCATATAATGACTTTGCTTTTTCTCAAATCATATTAGAGTCTATAGGTATGCCTTTCTTATAGCAATCCTGCACCCACATAAAAACTGCATTTTCAATATGAGATAAAAAGGTATTTCACAAAAAGCACAAGGTTTTTGCACCTGCCAGCATAGCGACAGCTATGGCTTCATGAATTTCCTTTTCATTTTTTACAATGGTCCTTACACTGGATTCATTTATCTTGAAATGGTGGGAAATCACAGCTACAGACCGCAATCTCTGGTACATATCAAGCAATTCAGCATCTTCTTGTAATGTCATGACTTTGCTTCTTGGGAGCACTTCCAGCACCACTAGTGGCACTTTGCATGGGTCCCATGGTGTTATTCAAGGCCTATGGTATTGTACTAAACTTGATGAAAAATACTCAAGAACCACAAGAGATCAGTTTTTCCTACAGTACGCAATTTGCTGGAGAGACAAACTGCTCAGGAGATGTTTTAAGCAGATACTTGCAACACCTGAGCTAGCAACAGGAGGTGGCTATGAAATTATTACAGAAGTACAGTATATGCCACAGTTAATTTTATGCAGTTATGATTTCACACTGCATCTTTATGTTTGGGTTTCTCTCAACTGTGAATGGTGCCATGTATGGTCTGTAAGTGTGTGTGTAAGTTTTGATAAATTTTAACTTTTTAGAGTAGATTTGTGTACATTTTATGGTAGTAAGTGATAAAATAGACTAGTATCTACATATAATTTATGCATTCATGACATACCTAACTTTTCCTTAAATTTATTGGTATTTCTAGGCTCTGTGGTTTGTCTGCGGGTTTTTTCAAATTGTTGCACATCCCCCCCCAAATTGTTCCACTATATTTACTGAAAAAATCTGCATATAAGTGGACCCATACAGTTCAATTCCATGTTGTTCAATGGTCAACTGTAATTTCTCAGGGAGATCCTCCTCAATCAGGATTGATCTTCTTGCTCCGTTATCCATACTATTTTTTTTTCACAACTCACACACACACACTGTATTTTATTTTTACAAGAGCTAAACTGACACCAAGCATTGTAAATGGTTGACTGCAACAAAAGCAACAATGATGGCAATTACCAAACACAAAACACACTCATACGATGTCATAATATTGACATTCAGTCCAGTAAACCTCCACTGTAACAGCTCCTTTACTTTGCAGTGAAAATTGATTTGTATATTTTTTGCCTCTGAGTCCTTGTGGGATTTATCTTTTTTTTTTAATTCAAACAGAAAGTCACGAAAATTGTAATCATCCTCATCAGTTCACTCAGTCCCATGCAATCAGTTTTTTTTTATCTTGATCTTTTGTTAGCACTTTTATGAATTCATCAGTTTTCCATTAGCGTTCTGAAAATGCTTGTTCAGTTCAGCAGTATCGTGAGTTACCAGAAACCTGTACTTGTCAGTCTTTTCCATGAATTCTTTGAAGATGAAACGCTTTTATAGGAATATTTTTGTGAAAGCATCAGAGTACACCCAGAACTGTCTGTAAATGACAAAAGACTTAAAAATGACCACGGTTAAAGATTTGATGAAAGTTCATAATAATGCAGTTGACAAGGAAATTTAGTTATTTCGGAGGTATACATTTTAAAGTAATAACTAGAGTTATGACTTACAACATTATACCAGAACATATAAGATTCTTAGAAATTTCATGTAATGTCTGAAACATTTATATTAATGTATTTCCATACAAATAACCCAAAGAAAGTTTAGTATTAGTTGTCTTTTTTTGTTTGTTTTTTTATACTGCAGGTTCTTATTAGTCATCAATTTTATACACATCAGTGTATACATGTCAATCCCAATTGCCCAATTCAGCACACCACCATCCCCACCCAACTGCAGTTTTCCCCACTTGGTGTCCATACGTTTGTTCTCTACATCTGTGTCTCAACTTCTGCCCTGCAAACTGGTTCATCTGTACCATTTTTCTAGGTTTCACATACATATGTTAATATACGATATTTGTTTTTCTCTTTCTGACTTACTTCACTCTGTATAGACAGTCTCTAGATCCATCCACGTCTCAACAAATGACTCAATTTCGTTCCTTTTTACGGCTGAGTAATATGCCATTGTATATATGTACCACAACTTTTTTATCCATTCGTCTGTCGATGGGCATTTAGGTTGCTTCCATGACCTGGCTATTGTAAATAGCCCTGCAATGAACATTGGGGTGCATGTGTCTTTTTGAATTATGGTTTTCTCTGGGTGTATGCCCAGTAGTGGGATTGCTGGATCATATGGTAATTCTATTTTTAGTTTTTTAAGGAACCTCCATACTGTTCTCCATAGCGGCTGTATCAGTTTACATTCCCACCAACAGTGCAAGAAGGTTCCCTTTTCTCCACACCCTCTCCAGCATTTGTTGTTTGTAGATTTCCTGATGATGCCCATTCTAACTGGTATGAGGTGATACCTCATTGTAGTTTTGATTTGCATTTCTCTAATAATTAGTGATGTTGAGCAGCTTTTCATGTGCTTCTTGGCCATCTTTATGTCTTCTTTGGAGAAATGTCTGTTTAGGTCTTCTGCCCATTTTTGGATTGGGTTGTCTGTTTCTTTAATACCGAGCTGCATGAGTTGTTAATATATTTTGGAGATTAATCCTTTGTCCGTTGATTCGTTTGCGAATATTTTCTCTCATTCTGAAGGTTGTCTTTTCGTCTTGTTTATGATTTCCTTTGCCGTGCAAAAGCTTTTAAGTTTGATTAGGTCCCAATTGTTTATTTTTGTTTTTATTTCCATTACTCTAGGAGGTGGATCAAAAAAGATCTTGTGGTGATTTATGTCAAAGAATGTTCTTCTATGTTTTCCTCTAAGAGTTTTATAGTGTCCGGTCTTACATTTAGGTCTTGAATCCATTTTGAGTTTATTTTTGTGTATGGTGTTAGGGAGTGTTCTAATTTCATTCTTTTACATGTAGCTGTCCAGTTTTCCCAGCACCACTTATTGAAGAGACTGTCTTTTCTCCATTGTCTATCTTTGCCTCCTTTATCATAGATTAGTTGACCATAGGTGCGTGGGTTTATCTCTGGGCTTTCTATCTTGTTCCATTGATCTATGTTTCTGTTTTTGTGCCAGTACCATATTGTCTTGATTACTGTAGCTTTGTAGTATAGTCTGAAGTCAGGGAGTCTGATTCCTCCAGCTCTGTTTTTTTCCCTCAAGACTGCTTTGGCTATTTGGGGTCTTTTGTGTCTCCATACAAATTTTAAGATGATTTGTTCTAGTTCCATAAAAAATGCCACTGGTAATTTGATAGGGATTGCACTGAATCTGTAGATTGCTTTGGGTAGTATAGTCTTTTTCACAATATTGATCCTTCCAATCCCAGAACATGGTATATCTCTCCATCTGTTGGTATCATCTTTAATTTCTTTCACCAATGTCCTATAATTTTCTGCATACAGGTCTTTTGTTTCCCTAGGTAGGTTTATTCCTGGGTATTTTATTCTTTTTGTTGCAGTGGTAAATGGGAGTGCTTCCATAATTTCTCTTTCAGATTTTTCATCATTAGTGTATAGGAATGCAAGAGATTTCTGTGTATTAATTTTGTATCCTGCAACTTTACCAGATTCATTGATTAGCTCTAATAGTTTTCTGGTGGCATGTTTAAGATTCTCTATGTATAGTATCATGTGATCTGCAAACAGTGACAGTTTTACTTCTTCTTTTCCAATTTGTATTCCTTTTATTTCTATTTGTTCTCTGATTGCCGTGGCTAGAACTTCCAAAACTATGTTGAATAATAGTGGTGAGGGTGGACATGCTTGTCTCATTCTTGATCTTAGAGGAAATGCTTTCAGTTTTTCACCATTGAGAATGATGTTTGCTATGGGTTTGTCTTATATGGCCTTTATTACGTTGAGGTAGGTTCCCTCTCTGCCCACTTTCTGGAGAGTTTTTTTCATAAATTGGTGTTGAATTTTGTTGAAAGCTTTTTCTGCATCTATTGAGATGATCATATGGTTTTTATTCTTTGTTAGTATGGTGTATCACATTGATTGATTTGCATATATTGAAGAATCCGTGCATCCCTGGGATAAATCCCACTTGATCATGGTGTATGATCCTTTTAATGTGTTGTTGGATTCTGTTTGCTAGTATTTTGTTGAGGATTTTTGCATCTATATTCATCAGTGATATTGGTCTGTAATTTTATTTTTTTGTAGTATCTTTTTCTGGTTTTGGTATCAGGGCAATGGTGGCCTCGTAGAATGAGTTTGGGAGTGTTCCTTCCTCCGCAATCTTTTGGAAGAGTTTGAGAAGGATGGGTGTTAGCTCTTCTCTAAATGTTTGATAGAATTCACCTGTGAAGCCATCTGGTCCTGGACTTTTGTTTGTTGGAAGATTTTTTTTTTTTTTTTTTTTTGCAGTACGCAGGCCTCTCACTGTTGTGGCCTCTCCCGTTGTGGAGCACAGGCTCCGGACGTGCAAGCTCAGCTGCCATGGCTCACGGGCCCAGCCTCTCTGCAGCATGTGGGATCTTCCCGGACCAGGGCACGAACCCGTGTCCCTTGCATCTGCAGGCGGACTCTCAACCACTGCGCCACCAGGGAAGCCCTGTTAGAAGATTTTTAATCACAGTTTGTTTCATTACTTGTGATTGGTCTGTTCATATTTTCTGTTTCTTCCTGGTTCTGTCTTGGAAGGTTATACCTTTCTAAGAATTTGTCCATTTCTTCCAGGTTGTCCATTTTAGTGGCATAGAGTTGCTTGTAGTAGTCTCTTAGGATGCTTTGTATTTCTGCAGTGTCTGTTATAACTTCTCCTTTTTAATTTCTAATTTTATTGATTTGAGTCCTCTCCCTCTTTTTCTTGATGAGTCTGGCTAATGGTTTATCGATTTTTATCTTCTCAAAGAACCACCTTTTAGTTTTATTGATCTTTGCTGTTGTTTTCTTTGTTTCTGTTTCATTTATTTCTGCTCTGATCTTTATGATTTCTTTCCTTCTGCTCACTTTGGGTTTTGTTTGTTCTTCTTTCTCTAGCTCCTTTAGGTGTAAGGTTAGATTGTTTACTTGAGATTTTTCTTGTTTCTTGAGGTAGGCTTGTATAACTATAAACTTCCCTCTTAGAACTGCTCTTGCTGCATCCCATAGGTTTTGGATCTTTGTGTTTTCATTGTCATTTGTCTGTAGGTATTTTTTGATTTCCTCTTTGATTTCTTCAGTGATCTCTTGGTTATTTAGTAACGTATTGTTTAGCCTCCATGTGTTTGTGTTTTTTACAATTTTTCCCTGTAATTCATTTCTAATCTCATAGCGTTGTGGTCAGAAAAGATGCTTGATATGATTTCAATTTTCTTAAATTTACTGAGGCTTGATTTGTGACCCAAGATGTGATCTATCCTGGAGAATGTTCCATGCGCACTTGAGAAGAAAGTGTAATCTGCTGTTTTGGATGGAATGTCCTATAAATATCAGTTAAATCTATGTGGTCTATTGTGTTATTTAAAGCTTCTGTTTCCTGATTTATTTTCATTTTGGATGATCTGTCCATTGGTGTAAGTGAGGTGTTAAAGTCCTCCACTATTATTGTGTTACTGTCAATTTTCTCTTTTATAGCTGTTAGCACTTGCCTTATGTATTGAGGTGCTCCTATGTTGGGTGCATATATATTTGTAATTGTTATATCTTCTTCTTGGATTGATCCCTTGATCATTATGTAGTGGCCTTCCTTGTCTCTTATAACATTCTTTATTTTAAAGTCTATTTTATCTGATATGAGTATAGCTACTCCAGCTTTTGATTTCCATTTGCATGGAATATCTTTTTCCATCCCCTCACTTTCAGTCTGTATGTGTCCCTAGGTCTGAAGTGGGTTTCTTGTAGACAGAATATATATGGGTCTTGTTTTTGTATCCATTCAGCAAGCCTGAGTCTTTTGGTTGGAGCATTTAATCCATTCACGTTTAAGGTCATTATCGATATGTATGTTCCTATGACCATTTTCTTAATTGTTTTGGGTTTGTTTTTGTAGGTCCTTTTCTTCTCTTGTGTTTCCCACTTAGAGAAGTTCCTTTAGCATTTGTTGTAGAGCTGGTTTGGTGATGCTGAATTCTCTTAGCTTTTGCTTGTCTGTAAAGCTTTTGATTTCTCCGTCGAATCTGAATGAGATCCTTGCCGAATCTGAATGAGATCCTTGCCGGGTAGAGTAATCTTGGTTGTAGGTTCTTCCCTTTCATCACTTTAAGTATATCATGCCACTCCCTTCTGGCTTGTAGAGTTTCTGCTGAGAAATCAGCTGTTAACCTTATGGGAGTTCCCTTGTATGTTATTTTTCATTTTTCCCTTGCTGCTTTCAATAATTTTTTTTGTCTTTAATTTTTGCCAATTTGATTACTATGTGTCTCGGTGTGTTTCTCCTTGGGTTTATCCTGTATGGGACTCGCTGCACTTCCTGGACTTGGGTGGCTATTTCCTTTCCCATGTTAGGGAAGTTTTCCACTATAATCTCTTCAAATATTTTTTTGGGTCCTTTCTCTCTCTCTTCTCCTTCTGGGACCCCTATAATGCGAATGTTGTTGCATTTAATGTTGTCCCAGAGATCTCTTAGGCTCTCTTCATTTCTTTTCATTCTTTTCTCTTTATTCTGTTCCGCAGCAGTGAATTCCACCATTCTGTCTTCCAGGTCACTTATCTGTTCTTCATCCTCTGTTATTCTGCTATTGATTCCTTCTAGTGTATTTTTCATTTCAGTTACTGTATCGTTCATCTCTGTTTGTTTGTTCTTTAATTCTTCTAGGTCTTTGTTAAACATTTCTTGCATCTTCTCCATCTTTGCCTCCGTTCTTTTTCCGAGGTCCTGGATCATCTTCACTATCATTATTCTGAATTCTTTTTCTGGAAGGTTGCCTATCTCCCAATTCATTTAGTTATTTTTCTGCGGTTTTATCTTGTTCCTTCATCTGGTACATAGCCCTCTGCCTTTTCATCTTGTCTGTCTTTCTGTGAATGTTGTTTTTGTTCCACAGGCTGCAGGATTGTAGTTCTTGCTTCTGCTGTCTGCCCTCTGATGGATGAGGCTATCTAAGAGGCTTGATGGGAGGGACTGGTGGTGGGTAGAGCTGACTGTTGCTCTGGTGGGCAGAGCTCAGTAAAACTTTAATCCACTTGACTATTGATGGGTGGGGCTGGGTTCCCTCCCTGTTGGGTGTTTGGCCTGAGGCAACCCAAGACTGAAGCCTACCTGGGCTCTTTGGTGGGGCTAATGACAGACTCTGGGAGGGCTCACGCCAAGGAGTACTTCCCAGAACTTCTGCTGTCAGTGTCCTTGTCCCCATGGTGTGTTACAGCCTCCCCCCACCCCCCGCCTCTGCAGGAGACCCTCCAACACTAGCAGGTAGTTCTGGTTCAGTCTCCTATTGGGTCACTGCTCCTTCCCTTGGATCCCAATGCACACACTACTTTGTGTGTGCCCTCCAAGAGTGGAGTCTCTGTTTCCCCCAGTCCTGTCGAAGTCCTGCAATCAATTCCCACTAGGCTTCAAAGTCTGATTCTCTAGGAATTCCTCTTCCCGTTGCCGGGCCCCCAGGTTGGGAAGCCTGACGTGGGGCTCAGAACCTTCACTCCAGTGGGTGGACTTCTGTGGTATAAGTGTTCTCCAGTCTGTGAGTCACCCACCCAGCAGTTATGGGATTTGATTTTACTGTGATTGCACCCCTCCTACAGTCTCATTGTGGCTTCTCCTTTGTCTTTGGATGTGGGGTATCTTTTTTGGTGAGTTCCAGTGTCTTCCTGTCAATGATTGTCCAGCAGCTAGTTGTGATTCTGGTGTTCTCACAAGAGGGAGTGAGAGCACGTCCTTCTAGTCCGCCATCTTGGTTACTCCTCCTGATTATATCAATCCATACTATTTTATATGTCCTTTTTAATACTCATCTCTCTCATAGTTGCTTATTTATATCTGTCTCCTTCCCTAAACTGTGAGCTTCTCATGGGTTTTGTGTTGTTTATTGCCTTAGAGCTGGTGTTTTTCATGGGGCTGACAGTGTTTGCCAATCAACTAGTGAACTTTTCTGGGTTGCCTGAATGATGGGTCTTCCTTTCTAGTCATAGAGTTCTATGGTCCTAAGTAAAAACTGGGATAGAATTTTAATTTTGTTTCTACCCCTTGTCGTCTTATGTTATCATGCTTAATTATAATCCCTTTAAGAGGACTTTTCTTACATGGATGATAAAAATTTAAAAATAAAAAAGCTTAGAATCACAGAGTTTGGAAAGCCTCCTGTGGTCACATATATTTTCCTCCCACTTAAGCGTTTGTTAACAGCTTCTCTCATGTGGCCTTTCAGTCTGTTTGGATACCTCCAGTGACAGGGAGTTCATCAGCTCTGCAGATAGCGTGTCCTACTCTTGAACACCTCTTCAATTAACATTTTCCTTATTAATTTTTTTTAAAATTTATTTTTATTTTTTGGCTGCGTTGGGTCTTTGTTGCTGTGCGAAGGCTTTTCTCTGGTTGCAGCGAGCGGGGGCTGCTCTTCGTTGTGGTGTGCGGGCTTCTCATTGCAGTGGCTTCTCTTGTTGCGGAGCATGGGCTCTAGGCACACGGGCTTCAGTGGTTATGGCACGTGGGCTCAGTAGCTGTGGCACGCAAGCTCTAGAGCACAGGCTCAGTAGTTGTGGCGCATGGGCTTAGTTGCTCCCCGGCACGTGGTATCTTCCCGGGCCAGGGCTCAAACCTGTGTCCCCTGCATTGGTAGGCAGATTCTTAACCACTGCGCCACCAGGGAAGCCCCAGCATTTTCCTTATTGAACCTGAATCTACCTTTTATATTTCTCTGTTTGTCCTTTGTTGCCATAAAATGTAATTTACTCCTAAGTGTGCATAGTATGTTTCTTTTTCTACATTTTTTCTTTATTATGCTAAACATACCGAGTTTTTTCAGTTCTCTAAATGCCAGGCTTTCCACATTTCAACCCCCAAATTACCCTCCTCTGGATTCTAGCCTTTATTTTTAAGAAAATTCTCCCCCATGACATTTTATTATGAAACTTTTTGAACATATAGAAAAGTTGAAAGAATTGTACAGTGGACACCCGTATACCCACTACCTATCTTCTATAGTTAACTTTTCATATATTTGCTTAGTCATGCACCTATCCATCTATGAATCCATTTTTTTTGAAGCATTTCATAGTGAGTTGTAGATATCTAAACATTTCAGCATGCATATCATGAATTAGAACTCAGTATTTGTTTACAGTTTTTCTTTTTAGGTAAATTTATACACATTGTAGTACAGAAATCTTAAGTGTACCATTCAGTGAGGTTCGATGTGCCTCCTCTTGTATAACTCAAACCCCTAGCAAGATAGAGATTTGTCACCCCAGAAAGTACCCACTTGCCCCTTCCAAGTCAGTCCCCACAGCATCCTCCCAGGTGCGACCACTGTTCCCTTTTCTTCTATCACAGATTAGATTTGCCTCTTTTAAAACTTCATGTGAATGGAATCATATAGTATGTGTTCTGTTGTATACAGCTTCTTTCACTTAGCATAAAGTTTTTGAGATTCATGCACATTGCTTGTATCATTAATTTCTTCCCTTTTATTGCTGAGTAGGATTCCAGTGTATAAATATACCAATTTGTTTATTTTTCATCAATCCGCAGGTGTTGATGGACACCTGGGTTCTTTCTAATTTCTGGCTATCTTGAATAAAGATAGCTCTGAACTTTCTTGTGCAAGGTTTTGTGGACAAATGTTTCATTTCCCTTGGGTCAGCTATTTAGGGGAAGAATCAGTGGTCATAAGGTAGCTGTATACTTAGTTTTCTGAGAAATTGCCAAACCCTTTTCCAAAGTGGCTTTCCACTTTACATTCTTTTTACAGTTCTAGTTGCTCCACATCCTCACTAACATTTGGATTTTAGCTTTTTAATGCCCTCTTAAGAAGGGCTTTTACAGAAATGATCACAGTCCTCTAGATAGAGCCTGAGACTGCTCTGATTCAGTGATATGCTTGCCTTCTTGGTTGTGAGCACTGTTTTGGAGCTACTGTGTCATATTGAACTTAAGGTCAAACAAAACATTGAGATCTTTTTCAGATTAATTGTTTCTGAGCCGTGTTACCTTTTTGTGCACTTAAGAAACTGATTTTTGAAAATCCTAAATGTAAGACTTTAAATTTATCCCCATTATGTTTCATCCAGTTAATTTGAGAAAACCTAGAATTTTGAATCTGTCATCAGTTGGTCTGGCAATCCTTTTCAGCTTTATATCGTTTACAGGTCTGGTAAGTGTGTTTTCTGGGTGTTTTAGGTTGTTGATGGGATTGCTGAATAGTTCAGGTCCAAAGGTAGGGTCCTATGACACACTGCTGGAGACTTCTCTCTTGACTCCATTCAGTAGGATGGGCCAACAAACTATGCATGTATCTCATTATAAAATCATCTAGCTTACGTTTTTGTGTGTTTTCCCATTAGAATTTAAGCTTCATGAGAGTAAAGTCCTGTCATGTATCTAAGCATCTAGAACTAGGGATTAAGGCATATAGTTGGTGTTCAATAAATGTTTTTAAATGAATGAGTCAATGATGGATAGATATGAGGATTTTGTTAAAAGCCTTGCTGAAAACAACTTTCATTGAATTTTCTTGGAATTCCCCCTGTGGCAAAATGAAACAAACAAGTGCCAACAGCATACCGTTTGACTTTTTTGCAGAAAAGGAAGTGAATGAACTGATGGAAGAGCTGTTTGAAACTGTGAGTAATGATCTTCGAATGAGAACTCAGAATAGTAAAAGTGGATTCTCCAGCAAGCTCTGTCCTTTGGTCTCAGGGCCTCTCTCTCCAGAAGGGTGGTGTGAACCAAGCCCATTCCCCTTTCAGTCCACCCAGGAGAGAATATAGTGACAGGAGATTTTTGCTAAGTAATAAACTTTGATTATCCATATGCAGGTTATTCTTAATAAAGTTTTCCTTGCAGGCTTTTGGATGGACTCTTCACTATCACATGTTGCATCCTTAAAGATTGCAAACTAATTTTAGATTATTCTGAGCCCGAATAATTACCTTTCTCATAAATTTATCTCTTTAAAGATATTCTGATCATTTCAAGTTATCCATGCTCTGTGTTTACCATTACAAGTTGGCTGATTGAGTAACTTTTTTCCTGGCATAATAGCTACCCCATGTGCAGGATTGTGCGAGCCCAGAAGTGAGAAAGGTTATTAATGCAAGCTCTTTCTGTGCGCCAGCGTTATTAAAGTCCTGTAAACTAGTCTTTGCTTTCCCCTCTCACTGCTAGAGTGACCTTTGCGTGCCCATTCCCCAGGAAAATCCTTCTTTTCCTTTGCCCTCAGTTTCAAGATGAGATGGGGTTCTCCAACATGGAAGATGATGGCCCAGAGGAGGAGGAATGTGTGGCTGAGCCTCGGCCCAACTTTAACACCCCTCAAGCCCTACGGTAGGCTAACCAAAGACCTTGAGACTTAGAATGGAGGAAAAGTGTACGTCTGAAAAGGTTTTGAGAAATTTTAGCTAACAATTTCCCATCCCTGACTACCTGCTGTTACTGATGTTAGGATGCAGAGTCCCTTGTGGGTGTTAGGTGTCAAGTGAATAAGTCTCCTTATGGGGCAGTGCAGCTATAGACCAAGCTGTACCTGTTTGGGAAGGGAGAAAAAGCAGTAGCTGGCATCCATAGCAGCTTCTCCAGGTGAGTGGTGCTGGAGAGGTGTGTAGGACTCTATGTGGCCAGCCACAGAAACTATCCCAAATTGTAATATCCGGTATGTCCCTTTTGTTTTTGTATTTGTCGTTAACATCTAGTAAATGTTAATGAACCTTTGTTAGTCACCAAGGCATTAATTGAGCAAACCATAAAGCACCTGAAGTAATGCCCTGGAGTCTGAAATGTGTGTACTGCCCTCTTCACTTAAATTAGCACTTCCATTGTCCCACCCAGAGAGTAGAGGCTTTAAATTTTTCCCCCCACTTTTGTGATGAGTTTCCATAGTTTATCCGTACTTTATTGCTATCCATTCTGAGTAGCAGCATACTATCGTTAGGTGACTGGCTGGATGTCAGGGTATGGTTTGTGCCATGCATGGAACAAAGCAAAACTGAAAGACACATAGTCTCTAATTAGTCCTGTGTTTTAACTTAACAGCATTACCTAACTAGAGAGCTTTGGATCCACCTGAAAGCTAGGCCTTTAGGGAACTTGCAAATTTAGTGAAAAAGACAAGGTATACTAATCATTGTGTAAAAGTCAGAAATATCAGTCATACTCCATTACAATAAATACCATAATATAACCACAACAGAAATCTCAGGAGTTCCTTTTTTTTTCAGCTTCGTTGAGGTATAATTGACAAATAAGGTTGTAAGATACTGAAAGTGTACAGCTTGATGATTTGATAAGCGTATGCTTTGTAAAAGGATTCCCCCCATCAAGTTAATTAACACTTCTATCACCTCACATATTTACCTTTTTTTTTTTTTGAGAACAAATTTCAAAATTTCTTAGAGTCTATATTTGACCCACTTATTTCACACCATATTTCATAGAAAAAAATTCTAGTGTAGCAGAGTAGAACCTGGGAACTTACTATCATGGGATTTGATCTGTAAACATATTTCAGTTCCACTAGTCAACTCTGTGTATGAATTTTTAAAATTTGGTCATTATGTAACTACTTAAAAATCCTTATTCCAATTCAGTTACCTTTCGGTATTCAGTTGATCTGTATGGGCTGCTGCTGCTTTTCTTTCAGCTAGAAATGCAAACCTAGCTTAATCTTTGATTAAGTAAAATATCACAGGGAAAGTGAGTTACCTGTGTTCCCCGTATCAACTACCCATCCAGGTAATACTTATTAAAATCAGGTGCAGGCTTTTTTTTTTTCATTATCTACATTTTTCATGTTTCTGTTCTTCTGTTCCTCTGCTAGTAATGCAGATAATCAAGAGATTTCAATTCTCAGTAAAATTGTACAGAGGACAGGCCTGTGTCTTTAGGTTTTCACCCTGTGTCAGCCCATACTCACAGTAAATACTGTAAAAGGAAACATAACTTTTTTCAACAGCCTCTGGGGATAAAGATTGTTATCATTTAACTATTGCTAAATTCTGGAGGATTTCTTGAATTATGATAACCTGCTAGTCATAGCTACTTGAGCAGGTCTTGTCCTGATTGCACAGAGTATCAGCTCTTGCTTAATCACTTGAGTGTCTTGTTCTGCCTCTACCTCAGAACTAGCATGCTAGGTATTTGGATTCTTACTTCAGCCCCAGACACAGTCTCTCTCTCTCAGGAGGTAGGGGTAGGAGGGTAGTGTTAGAAAACTTGGAGAAGATTCTGTGTCACCATTAAGAACAAGTCTGAGATTAATTTGGCTGTCAGTGTGATGAAAAATGATGGGTTCCCATTAGCTCCTTGGCTGCTTTGTTATCCAGACACTTCCCTACTCTTAGATTTTTGTTTAATTTCCCCTTCATTATGATATTACTTAGAAGACTGATGTAGAAGAATGGGTGGGGGGCGATTCAGAACCATCTTATTTGAATCTATGCTAACAACTTTGGGAGAAGATTTGGGTAGGATAGGAGTTTGCCTATCGCCTAAAGTGAGATTTGGGGATTAGCAGTAGATGGAAGTTGTTCAGACTTGCTTAGCCCACCATTAGAAGGAACTGGGTGTGTTGTGGACCCAGGGAAATATTCAAATCCAATCATCTCCCTGTTGAGGATAGGTTTGAGGAACCACTGGCCAACTTGCTAAATGAGCAGCATCGCACAGTGAAGGAGCTACTTGAACAGCTGAAGATGAGGAAATCTTCAGCCAAACAGCAGCAGGAGGTAGAGAGGGTTAAGCCCCAGAGTGAGAAAGTTCATCAGACTCTGATTCTAGACCCAGCACAGAGGAGGAGACTCCAGCAGCAGATGCAGCAGGTAAGACTCTTCTTGGTAATGTTAATATTGGACCATCCCATGGCTTGGCTCGAAGCCAAACATTAAATTAGCAGCTTTGGAAAAGTCGGAAATAGGTGTCTTGATAACCACTGAAACCACAGGACCGCAGGATCTTCATATCAGTTAGGACCTTGAAAGGTCATCGTGTTCGTGTCTCAGGTAAGAATGCATGTAAGGACCCTGATAGTATTCAGCATGATAGATTTCAAAGAATCTTTAGTAATCCCTTCTGAATTTAACAGCCTTATTGCCAGAGTAGTTTTTTCTTCTCTCTAATCTTAGTCCCTCTGGCTTGAGGTTAAACTTCCTCTGGTTCTGTTATTTTGCTCAAGTGGAACATATTTGAGAAAAAATTTCATACCAAAATACTATGTTGTTCTCATAGTCTCTCTAGAAAGCCAAACATGTATGCTAAAGTCACTAACATCTTGGTAAAGTCTTCTGGGTTCCTGAAATGACAACATCATAACATGTCACTATATTATTTTCTTTCCCTCCCCAGCATGTGCAGCTCTTGACGCAAATTCACCTTCTCGCCACCTCCAACCCCAGTCTCAGTTCGGAGGCCAGTACCACCAGGATATTTCTTGTAAGGTTTCAGATATCCCTAACTCTAAAGAATTGTGTATGCAGTTAGTTTGGAAGTCATTTCTCACAAATGTTGACTCATCATAAGCTACATTTATTCTTCTCTCCTGCATGTTTGGGTAGCTGTTCGTATGGCTTCACGTGCTTGCTGATAAAACATAAGTTACTGGTTCCCATTAAAGGACAGAGAGAGTATTCAGTTTCTTAAGACTATTCCTCTTACCTTTTTATTGGGTTCTCTTACCTTTAGATCCACTCATCTTGGGCTTTTGGTACTTCTCTTCTTTTTATTGAATTCATTATTTATTAGGCTCAATATCAGTGTTTTATGTATAAAATTAATTTTGCTCATGGCATTATGAAATATTTTGGAGGAAGGGCTTTTAATTTCAAATTTTGGGGATTTCCCTGGAGGTCCAGTGGTTAGGACTCGGCACTTTCACTTCCGGGGCCCAGATTCAATTTCTGGTCGGGGAACTAAGATCCTGCAAGCTGTAGGGCGTGGCCAAAAAGAAAAAAATTCAAATTTTAACACATTTTTGACCGGAGACGTATTATAGCCACAGGCGTTAGTTTCTGCAAAAATCCACCTGTCAGTAATGTGTTAAAATCCTATAAAAATTGCTCCTGAACTTTGGGGTAGGTAATGAGGATATTCTTTGCCTCTTGGGTAAGTCTCTTTGGAGTTTGAGTTGGCTAGTAGTCTGAGCTTCCTTCGATAGTCAGCAGAGTGTTATTTTCCCTCTTATTGTGTTCAGAGGATCATGAGAAATACTTTGTTCTTCAGAGAAACCAATGAAGACATTTAAAATTTTTATTTTATTTTATTAAGTAATGGCTCTCACTCTTGAGAATTTTAATTCTAGCTGGGGAGCTAGACCATGCATCCAAAAGGCTGAGGAACACTCAGACTGAGAATAAAACAAGAGCAAATTAGTGTATCACAAATCCCCAGATATCTGAGGACTCGGCAAAAGAACAGTCTTAATGGCAAAATGTTAATTATGGAAGACTTTATAATGATTTTTACCTGTTTTTATACTATTGTAGGAAGGACAGTTTTTCACTTAGAGGCTAAGGGCTACTGGTACTAATTTTCTGGAACTTAGATCTCCTTTGTGTCCTGTTTTCCCAGAAAGAGCTGGGAACCTTTGCTCAAAGCTCCATCGCCCTTCATCATCAATTCAACCCCAAGTTTCAGACCTTGTTCCAACCCTGTAACCTGATGGGAGCTGTGCAGCTCATTGAAGACTTCAACACACATGTCAGCGTTGACTGGAGTCCTCGTAAAACTGTCAAGAAGACTGGTAGGGGACAGATGTGTCCGCTTTAAGTTTTTACTTGCAGTGAGAGGTGGGAGTCTTATCCCATAGATAATTTCCTAGGGATAATTTCCTAGGGGTGGAGGAGACAGGGTGTTTGTAATTTCTTCCTTCTCTCTTTTATCCTCCCTTTGTGCTCATTATCTAAGTTCTAGAATTAGGTGATAATACTTGGGCTTAAGTAAGGGATGGAGGCAGTGGACAGGGCAGGGTTGTGGGGGGTAGAGATGTGGGACTCCTGCTAATAATTGGACTTAAGTAGATATGAGGGTAAGTATTAGGAGTCAGGTCAAGACAAACTGGTATCTGATAAAGTTGGAAGTTAAGTGGTCAAGTTGGGTTGTGTTTAGGTTTCTACTCACTTCTTCATTAAGATCATTTTATTTCCCATAATGATTATTAGTGATATCTCCATTTTGAGTGAAACATTGATATGGGAGTTAGGAAAAAATTAGAGATGTTGTACATTTACCATGTTCAATATTTTAAAGAAATTTGCAGGTTTGGTTTCTACTTTGCATTGGTTTAGTATTTTTTGAGAAAATATTTGCTGTTCCCTTAAACTAAATATTTGCTTCTGATTTGTTCCTAGTTTAGCAAATTAGTTGTGTTTTGCTGTGGATTTGGGTTTGTCTTTGGATTTGATTTTAAATCCCTGACTCTTATAGTTAAATTGAATATAGTTGAATTTAAGTGCATTATGTCATAGACACTGATCTCAAACTACTTTATTAGTTATATGTTGGTAATGAAAACTTAATTTGACACCAGACTACAGTTATAACTTATACATATAGTGTCCTGTGTTTTTCTTCTGGGGATATAAAAATAACATTTATGGAAGGAGAAATATGGCTGTATAGTGGTGCTTATCTCTGGAAAGGCAGAAGTGCCTGGAATTGAGAGGCTTAGACAGCAAGACAGAAATGAATGAGACTGAATTGTCTCATTCTCTTTATGGTTTTTTTGTTCCCAACCTCAGGAGGAATCTGGGAGAACTTAATGAAAGTTAAGTAAGAATCAAATAAAATAAAATTTGGAATACCAGATTTGTGAGGGAGATTAAAGAAGTTGGAATCTTATCCTGGAAGAAAGAAAGCATTGTTGAAGGTCACTTATCTTTCAAGGATTTAAAGGGGGAAGGAGGTAAAAATTTTTTGAGCATACACTATCTGCCAGGTATTTACTAGGTACTTTATAAGTGCTTATGTTACTTAGTGTGTTAAGTATTCCACACAGGAAAGAAAAAGAGAATCAACTTTTAATAGCATTGAATGGGACTCCTTTTAGGTATATGTTAGGCTGAGAAAGATTGTGGAAACTTTTGGGAGGGGGGTATGTGGGTGGAAGGGCATCACGTTAGGTAGGGGTGGCTCTATCTAAATGCAAAAATGCATTCAGAAGCTTTTGTGAAGCCGTCTTTTGTTCTAGAATTTCATTTATCAGGAATTTTTTTCTTACAGCCTATGAATTTCCCTGTTTGCCAAAGCAAGTGGCTTGGATCCTAGCCACTAGCAAGGTTTTCATGTATCCAGAGCTACTTCCAGTGTGTTCTCTGAAGGCAAAGAATCCCCAGGATAAGATTTTCTTCACCAAGGCGGAGGACAAGTAAGGGTTTACTGTGAGGTGAACAAGAGCACAAAATATCCCAAGGAGAAGACCTGTATGATAAAGAACGGACACAAAAGACAAAAAGAAAAGCAGTGTAGATGGGTGCAGTTCTGTAGTATGTGCTTGTTCCAGCAGTGCCAAATACTGCTTTTTTTAGGGAATGACATACACATTTTTGAAACATTTTAAGTTGTTTTTTGTCGTTTATTTATTGTAAAAACTTGCCTTGTAATACTGTTAGAGGAAAATTTTCAAAGGAAAACAATTTTTTTATCCATTATCCTAACCACCCCAAGACAATGATTTTTCTTTTTGCATTTCTTATATAATTATTGGCAATATAAGTGTAATTTTGTTTTGCTATTTTTAACTTAACGTCTTCTTGAAATTGTTTTTTCTATCAGATTCCATGCTGTAACATTGTCTTATTTTTGTTTCTGTATATTGTCTTTTAAGGCAATATTAATGGCCCTATGATAGTCCTTTTATTTGCCACTCCTGCCCCACCCCCCCCCCCCCCCCCCCCCGCCCCTTGTTTAGCTGTTCTGAGTGAGGCTTCACCAAGGATCTTTGCGCATAGAGCTTTTGAAAATCTTTCCAGTTTATCTCTTGGGGTAAATTCTCAAGAGTGAGATTATTCGATAAAGGTTATGAACACTTTTATGGCTCTTGATTTGTATTTCCCATCAGCAAATATGTACATAGGTAACTGTACTTGAAAATGTTATGTTGGGAGGTAGTGTTGGTGCTGTTTAATATGTCTAACATGGTGCCCAATATTCATTTTATATTAGTTTTGTTAGAGCCATTCTTCTTCCTTCAAATTTCATTTGTGTTATTAGTATAAAGTGCGTCATGATCTGACATTTATTAGTGATTTATGCCTGGTTTTTCCTCTTCTCACTTGATTGGGAACTCCTCATTGAGTCTTATTCACATAGTACTTCTTAGCACTCAGTAAATATCTGAAATTTTCTATTGAATTGCCATTAACTTGTACGAGAATTAGACGTGGAAAAAGTGGGTTATAGAATGTGGAGTTCATCTGGGAGGCTTTTCAGCGGGATGGACTGTCAGGTGAGATTGAGTATCACTGCCCCTTTCTCAGTTTGTTAGCTTTAGGACTGAAGCACTTTGAAGGGACCGAGTTTCCTAAGCCTCTAATCAGCAAGTACCTTCTCACTTGCAAGACTGCCCACCAGCTGACAGTGAGAATCAAGAACCTCAACATGAACAGAGCTCCTGACAACATCATTAAAGTAAGTGCTCCCTGCATGTTCTACTGGAGACCTCGCCTGAGTGCAGCCATTCCTTTTCTTTTGCTTAGTCTCAATGAATAGCCTTTTATTTAAGGCTAGTTCCTCCCACCTGCACACTAGGTTAATTGCCCTCTTTCCTTTCCAGGAACAGTGATTCATTATTTTCCTCTGGAGTGTCATCTTCTTCCTCTGTTTTAGATATTTCTCCTAAAAATAAAATTGTTCAAATTTTAAAATACTTCTCGAATCTGTTTTCCTCTAGCTATTCATTTTCTCTCTTTTTTTCCCACGCTAACCTTCTTCAGAGGGTAGGCCACAGTCCACTTATATCCTTCTCCTTAACTCTTTATATTCAGATACTTATATCAAAGTTATAAAGTATACTTTAAAGAATCAAATAGTTCTATGAGACTTGTCATGAAAGACAATAATTTTTCTCCCTATTACCTGCTAAGCAAGGTTTTTGTGGGTGATGGTACATTTACCTCCATATCTAGGTAGCATGCTTATAATTACTACCACTTGATTTTTCTTTTTAATATTTCTTTATTTGGCTGCTCTGGGTCTTAGTTGTGGCATGTGGGATCTTCATTTGTGGCACGTGGGATCTTTCATTGCAGCACGTGGACTTCTCTCTAGTTGCGGTGTGCGGGCTTCAGAGTGCACGGGCTTAGTAGTTGTGGCACACGGGCTCAGTAGTTGCAGCGTGCAGGCTCTTTAGTTGTGGCTCACAGGCTCTAGAGCGCGTGGCCTTAGTTGCCCTGTGACGTGTGGGATCTTAGTTCCTCGACCAGGGATCGCACCCACATCCCTGTGTTGGAAGGCAGATTCTTAACCACTGGACCACCAGGAAGTCTCCACTTGATTTTTTGGATTTAGGCCTTCTCTGTTAAACTGAAACCATGGAAGATGAAGACTTAGTTCTCTCCACACTCCTATAGTCTCACCACTCACTATAATTATATCACAGTTTTGTTTAGATTGTTTTTATTTATTTATAAATGTATTTATTTTTGGCTGTGTTGGGTCTTCGTTGCAGTGCGTGGGCTGTCTCTAGTTGCAGTGAGCGGGGGCTACTCTTCATTGCGGTGCGTGGCTTCTCATCGCGGAGGCTTCTCTTGTTGCAGAGCATAGGCTCTAGAGCGCAGGCTCAGTAGTTGTGGTGCACGGGCTTAGTTGCTCCGTGGCATCTGAGATCTTCCCAGACCAGGGCTCAAACCTGTGTTCCCTGCATTGGCAGGCAGATTCTTAACCAATGCGCCACCAGGGAAGCCCACTTAGATTGTTTTTAGAGTTTACGTTATAAGCACGACTAAAAGCTTCTCACAGCTGAGCTATGTAGTGTATCATGATACTTTGCTTTTCCTGCTGGACATTTTGTTTCTCTTGGTGTTAATAATTGCATTTTTTGAGGATGAGTGGGACTTGGTTTTATTATGTATGTATTATAAAACTTCTTCAGTTTTATAAATCTCTTTTCGGTGTGTTCAAATATTTTAGGTGTCCTGCTATCATTTTCATCTCCCTGAAGAAATCCTTCCCAGAGCGCTCTGATGCTGTTCCACTCTACCCATGTTGCTCTCTTGGCTTGCTGCACTAACGTCTTCTCTGGCTTTTTCTTCACCATCATCCTGGGGATTCATTTCACTTCTTACTTGCTTTGGATCCTTTTATTTCTGAACCCCACATCATTTTTGCCTTGTTTTAGTGTAGCACATCCTAGTACTATTCTGAGGAAGAGTGCTCGAGAAACAAATTTTTAGGTTTAAACTACTTGTATTCATTGTCTGTCATGACATGACATGACCAATGTAATTTCCTAGTTTTGCTATTGTACTATATACCTGGTTTGTATATGTAACTATTGTTACTATGTAACAAGTGTACATGAGACCTGTCTATGAATCTATAATTATTCAACACCAAAAGTTTGAAATATGTCTCTGTTCTCCCACTTCAGTGGGTCTAACATTCTAGGTTGAAAATCACTTTTATCAGAACATTTTAAGGCCTCCATTTTCTTCTAGTCTCTAGTGCTGGCTCTTTAGAAATTTGATGCCCTTTTGACGCTTAAACCTTTATGTAACACTTGTTTTTCCTCTCCCTCCGGCAGTATGTAGGATTTTTCCTTTTTCTCCAGTGTTTTGAAATTTCATGATAATATGCCTCGGTATGTGTCTAGTTTCATTAATTATGCAAGGTACTTGATAAACTTTACTTTGGAAACTCATAGGTTCCAGTATTGGGAAATGTACTTGAAATGTACATATTGATGGTTTCCTTCCCTTCTTTTGGTCTGTTCTCTCCTATGGTGCTCAGTGGTCAGATGCTAGTCCTCTCAGGCTCATCTTCTCATCTTGTCTTTCTTCTTTTTTCCCATCACTGTGTCTTTTTGTTGTACTTTCTGAGATATTACTTCAGCTTTTTCTTCTAACTGTTCTGCTGAGTTGAGTTCTTTATTTTTTCTCTCATATTTAAGATGTCTAATAGCTATTTTTATTGTTGTTCATTGAATATTATTTAATAGCAAATGGCAGAGGGAATGTGGGAAAGCAGGAGAGGAAGGAGGCTGGAGTTTTCTCTTCTATACTTGATCAGCATAGTACTCCTGCCCTCACATATGCCTCACAGCCTCAGTTCAGAGAGCATCCTTTCCACAACCCTGGCTTAATTCTGCCAGGGTAGGGGGAGAAGCTGTCACTGGGCTACATCAAACAAAAGAGGGGATTCGGGGTCTAACCGCCTCTTCAGAAGATTTAAAACCTGTCCTCATCTCGACCTGTTTTTAATTCCTCCACTTCTGGAGGTATCTGGTGTCTTATCCTTTTGCCAGTCTTTGACATAAATTTAGTTGACCCATAACTTTTCTCCACATGGGATTTGGTTTTCTTCATTCTTCTATGTGACTTACCACTCCTCCACCTGCTTTTTAGCTTTGAAAAAAAATTTTTTTTTAAATAAATTTATTTATTTTTGGCTGCGCTGAGTCTTCATTGCTGCACGTGGGCTTTCTCTAGTTGCAGTGAGCGGGTTCTGCTCTTTGTTGTGGTGAACAGGCTTCTCATTGTGATGGCTTCTCTTGTTGCGGAGCATGGGCTCTAGGCGTGTGGGCTTCAGTAGTTGTGGCATGCAGGCTCAGTAGTTGTGGCTGGCAGACTCTAGAGCGCAGGCTCAGTAGTTGTGGCTCACGGGCTTAGTTGCTCTGCAGCATGTGGGGTCTTCCTGGACCAGGGCTTGAACCCGTGTCCCCTGCATTGCTGGTCAGATTTCTTTCTTTGTTTTCTTTTTTAAATTTATTTATTTTATTTATTAACTTTTGGCTGAGTTGGGTCTTTGTTGTGGTGCGCAGGCTTCTCATTGCGGTGGCTTCTCTTGTTGCGGAGCACGGGCTCTAAGCGTGTGGGCTCAGTAGTTGTAGCTCGCGGGCTCTAGAGCACAGGCTCAGTAGTTGTGCACAGGCTTAGTTACTCTGTGGCATGTGGGATCTTCCCGGACCAGAGCTCGAACCCCTGTCCCCTGCACTGGCAGGCGGATTCTTAATCACTGTGCCACCAGGGAAGCCTGGTAGTCGGATTTCTAACCACTGCGCCACCGGGGAAGTCCCGAAAATTTTGTTGCTTTTACTTTTTCTCTCATTCTGTCTCTCCTTTTAGGCTTTTACCTTTAAAAATTTCCTTTCTGTTGTTTTCATGGGGATTCAAGAGGGAACAAACCCAAATAGATGTGTTTAATCTGCCTGTCTTAACAGTAAGTTACCCCTTAACTCCTTTTGTTTTTTAATAAGTTTATTTATTTATTTATTTATTTATGGCTGCATTGGGTGTTCGTTGCCGCGAGCGGGGGCTACTCTTTCTTGCGGTGTGTGTGCTTCTCTTCCTTGCGGTGTGCGTGCTTCTCATTGTGGTGGCTTGTCTTTGTTGTGGAGCAGGGGCTCTAGGCACGTGGGCTCAGTAGTTGTGGCTCACAGGCTCCAGAGCTCAGGCTCAGTAGTTGTGGCACACGGGCTTAGTTGATCCGTGGCATGTGGGATCTTCCTGGACCAGCTCTCCAACCCATGTTCCCTGCGTTGGCAGGCGGATTCTCAACCACTGCGCCACCAAGGAAGTCCCCCCCACCCCCGCCTTTAACTCTTTAACCTATGAGAGTGTGGATATTATCTCCACAAAGATCTTGAATTATTTCCCGATTGGCTATCCAGTGGATACTTTTCTGCTCTTATCCTGTTTAACTTTGCAGTTACATTGATACTTTGATAATGGAGTTCACACATTCCTTCTTCAGACTCCTATACTCTTATCTCCTGTGATACTAGGACTTTTACCTCAGGCTGCTCTTTCGTGAACTCTTCTTCCCCTGCTCTACCCTTAAATGTCAGTGTTCCACAGTAAATTTGCAGTGTGTGGTCTCATCCAGATTGATGATTTTTGGTGTTGTCTGTCTCTTCATAATTTTCAAATCTGTGTCTTTGGTCCGGGTTTCTCTCCTGAGCTCCGGCTCAATGAAGTCACCTGTTTAAAGGAATTCTTAGCTAAGATGCCTCACTGATGCCTCAGACTGAACTGTGTCTCCCTCTGCACCCTCCAGTTGTTGCCACTGGCACCACCACCACCAGCTAACTCCCCTCCGTCCAACTTACCCCTGCTTGGGTATGTTCTTTGTGTATGACATTACTGTCTAGCCATTTTCTCAGTCCATAAACCTAGGAGTTATACTCGACTCCTTCTGCTTGATCACTCCCGTCTGTATGTCTGTCACCAAGTCCTCAGTTTTCTTACTCCATTTCCTACTCTGTTGCCTACTGCCTTGGTTCAGGCACCTGAATTAAGTTACACCTGCATTAATGCAGTAGTTTTATAACTGGTGTCTCTAATTCTGGCTCCATTTATTCCATTCTTCAGATTGCTGCCATAGTCACCCCTATCTAATCCTTCAGCGTAGAGTTGAGACTGCCTGGCATGGCACAGAAGGCCTCTCCTGCCTGCCTCTGACTTGTCTTCTGAAGTCTCTTTGCATTCCTTTAGTTGTAGCCAGACTGATCTCTTTGTGGTTCCTTAAACACATTCATGATTTTGAAAATGAGTTATATTCTGCCCTCCCCTGCTTCATTTAGCAAACTCTGTTTCTTTAAGATTTTTCTGTAGTTGCACCTGCTCCAGAAAGATCTTTCATTTTCATGTTTGAGTTGTGTGTCATTTTTTGTGCACATCTTTATACTTTCTTACACAGAGTGTCATTATTGGTTTCTACTTGACTGTCTCTCCCACTGGTCTGTAAGCTCCTTGAGAGCAGGGATTACTTCCTTATTTGTTTGCTCAGCTTGTAGCACAGTACCTGGCGCTTATTGTCAGTGTAAGTTCAATTCCCCTCTTCATTCACTCTTAAAACTGAACAGTCTCAGTCTTGCTGTTCTTCTTTCCTTCCCTTCTAATGTCCTTCGCACCATTATTTGCTTAAAAGGCAGCTTCCATGGGCCAGGATAAGGATTAATAAGGCACTCTCACTGCGGCTACAGGGCAGGAGCAAATTTTAGATAAGATGACTGACCATGTGCTTCCTTTTCTCTGTGACCTGAACTTTTCCCTTCCTGGTGACCAGAATGGAGCACATCAGAAGATATTGAGTAATGATAAAATATTTATTAATTAGAGATTAGCTTAATTTGAAATGCAGAAGCAGTCAGCATATGCTGTTCATGGCTGCGTGTATATGGATATGTGTGTGTCTGTCTCAAACTGCTGCCCACCATACTCCCTACCCTGACAAAGGGCAGTGCTTCTGGAAGGAATGTGACTCATGCTTAATTTCTTCACGCTCAGTTTTATAAGAAGACCAGACAGCTGCCCATCTTAATGAAGTGCTGTGAAGAGATCCAGCCACATCAGTGGAAGCCACCTGTAGAGAGGGAAGAACACCGGCTTCCATTCTGGTTAAAGGTACAGCCCTCCTCCTCAAAGTATGTCAGAAGTAGAAGGTCACTTGAAACCCGGCAGAAATGTCAAAGGCTACTTTACACCTCTGATGCTTTAGTTGTAGAACTAGGACTTAAGAAATCTTCTTCAGTTGCCCTTCCTCTCCCACGTCTCCACCTGATTCTGTAACCTTTTAAAAATAGTGGTTAAAATGCTAGTTTCTTAAAGGAAATTCAGAGGAGAGTTTCTAGACTATATAATTGGAACGTAGTCTTTTTAGAAATATCTGATATCACGCAGAAAAATCCTTCTTAAAAAGATGTCTCGAGACTGTCCTGGAAAGGTACCTAATATCTAGAAAGCCCAATTATCATTATCTTTTAATATGTTTATTGGAGTGTAATTGCTTTACAATGGTGTGTTAGTTTCTGCTGTACAACGAAGTGAATCAGCTGTAGGTATACATATATCCCCATATCCCCTCCCTCTTGAGCCTCCCTCCCACCCTCCCTCTCCCACCCCTCTAGGTCATCACAAAGCATCGAGCTGATCTCCCCGTGCTATGCAGCAGCTTCCCACTAGCTATCAGTTTTACATTTGGTAGTGTATATATGTCAGCGCTACTCTCTCACTTTGTCCCAGATTCCCCTTCCTGCCCTGTGTCCTCAAGTCTGTTCTCTATGTCTGCATCTTTATTTCTGCCCTGCCACTAGGTTCATCATTACCATTTTTTAGATTCCATATATGTGCATTAGCATACGGTATTTGTTTTTCTCTTTCTGACTTACTTTACTCTGTATGACAGACTCTAGGTCCATCCACCTCATTACAAATAACTCAGTTTCGTTCCTTTTTATGGCTGAGTAATAATCCAGTGTATACATGTGCCACATCTTCTTTATCCATTCATCTGTTGATGGACACTTAGGTTCCTTCCATGTCCTGGCTATTGTAAATAGTGCTGCAGTGAACACTGTGGTACATGTATCTTTTTGAATTACGGTTTTCTCAGGGTATATGCCCAGTAATGGGATTGCTGGGTCATATCGTAGTTCTCTTTTTAGTTTTTTAAGGAACCTCCATAGCGTTCTCCATAGTGGCTGTATCAGTTTACATTCCCACCAGCAGTGCAGGAGGGTTCCCTTTTCTCTACACCCTCTCCAGCATTTATTGTTTGTAGATTTTTTGATGCTGGCTGTTCTGACCGGTGTGCGGTGATACCTCATTGTAGTTTTGATTTGCATTTCTCTAATAATTAGTGATGTTGAGCATCCTTTCATGTGTTTGTTGGCCATCTGTATGTCTTCTTTGGAGAAATGTCTGTTTAGGTCTTCTGCCCATTTTTGGACTGGGTTGTTCGTTTTTTTGATATTGAGCTGCATGAGCTGCTTGTATATTTTGGAGATTAATCCTTTGTCAGTTGCTTCGTTTGCCAATATTTTCTCCCATTCTGAGGGTTGTCTTTTCGTCTTGTTTATGGTTTCCTTTGCTGTGCAAAAGCCTTTAAGTTTCATTAGGTCCCATTTGTTTTTTTTTTGTTTTTATTTCCATTTTTCTAGGATGTGGGTCAAAAAGAATCTTGCTGTGATTTATGTCATAGAGTGTTCTGCCTATGTTTTCCTCTAAGAGTTTTATAGTGTCTGGCCTTACATTTAGGTCTTTGATCCATCTTGAGTTTATTTTTGTGTGTGGTGTTAGGGAGTGTTCTAATTTCATTCTTTTACATGTAGCTGTCCAGTTTTCCCAGCACCACGTATTGAAGAGGCTGTCTTTTCTCCATTGTATATTCTTGCCTCCTTTGTCAAAGATAAGGTGACCATATGTACGTGGGTTTATCTCTGGGCCAGAAAGCCCAATTATTTTTACCAAATTCTGGCATGTGCTAGATCCGAGTGTTCTTGTTCCCAATAGGCCAGTCTGCCGTCCATCCAGGAGGAACTGCAGCGCATAGCTGATGATGCCAGAGAGGTAGGAAATGTGACCGGAACCACTGAGATCACCTCAGACCCAGGCCTAGGAAAAGGCAGCTCGGAACTGGGGAGCGAAACTCGGTACCCATTGCTACTGCCTAAGGGTGTAGTGCTGAAGCTGAAGCCAGTTGCCAACCGTTTTTCTAGGAAGGCCTGGAGACAGAAGCGGTCATCAGTCCTGAAGCCCCTCCTCATCAGACCCAGCCCCTCTCTCCAGCCTAGCTCCAGTTCTGGGAAAACAGCAGCTAGGTCAACTCAGTCAGAAGCCCCTCCGAGCAAAATGGTGGTCCCGCTTCCTCACGTGATCCAGCCGGCCACTGTCTTACAGACAGTGCCAGGTGGCCCTCCACTGGGGGTCCCTGGGGGTGATAGTTTTGAGTCTCCAGCAGCGCTGCCTACTACGCCCCCTGAGGCCAGGACCAGCTTCCCTCAGCCTGAGCCCCAGACCCTGCTCTCCTCTGCCCCCGTGCCCAAGGTAATGCTGCCCTCACTTTCTCCTTCTAAGTTTCGAAAGCCATGTGTGAAACGGAGAGCCTCAAAGAGAAAGGGGGCCAAGGCCTCTCTCTGTCTGAAGCCTGCCCCCCTCATCCACCCTGCGCCTGTTATCTTTACTGTTCCTGCCACCACCGTGAAGGTTGTGAGCCTTGGCAGTGGCTGCAACATGATCCAGCCTGTCAGTGCAACTGTGGCGCAGAGTCCTCAGACCATTCCCATCACCACCCTCTTGGTTAACCCTACTTCCTTCCCCTGTCCGTTGAACCAGCCCCTTGTGGCCTCCTCCATCCCACCCTTAATTGTTTCTGGCAATTCTGTGAATCTTTCTGTACCATCTGCCCCTGAAGATAAAGCCCAAGTGAGTGTGGACATAGGTTGTCCTTTGGCTGAGGGGAAAAATGCCTTTCAAGGCTTAGAACCCAAATTAGAACCTCAGGAACTATCTCCTCTCTGTGCTGCTGTCTTCCCCAAAGAGGAGCACAGCCCAGGGCCTCCACCAGCAGACAGGGTGTGCCAGGAACAGTTGTCAGAGGGCAATGCCTATGGCTGGACTCTTGTGAAAACAGAGGAGGGGAGGCAGGCTGCAGAACCACTGCCTCAGGGCTTCCAAGAATCTCTAAACACTTCCCCTGAGGATTTAGAGGAAATCATTAAGATGGAACCTAAAGACCCCGGGGAGGACATCTCTGGTGGATCCCCAGAGCAGGACAGCTGTGATGAAATCAAAGAAGAACATGCTGTGGAATTGGACACTGGCTTCACAAGTGAGGAGTCAAGCGGGCCTAGAGAGGTGAAGAAACAGACGGTCCTACAACAGGAGGAGGAGAGGAGTCAACCAGCTAAAACCCCTTCAGCTTCTCAAGAGCCTGCTGATGAAGGAAACTCAGGAGATGTGAGCAAGGGGTCCCCAAGGAATGCTTCGACCTCCACTGACCCTGAAATGGTGCTTAGCAGCCCCTCAGGGAAGCCCGAAGACTTATGCAGTGTTGATGGTCAGTCAGTGGGGACCCCAGCTGGGCCAGAAACTGGAGGAGAGAAGGATGGGCCAGAGGAAGAGGAAGAAGAGGACTTTGACGACCTTACCCAGGATGAGGAAGATGAGATGTCATCAGCTTCTGAGGAATCTGTGCTCTCTGTCCCGGAACTCCAGGTGAGAGTTGGGGACTGTTCTCCAATATTTTGTGGACTCTGTAATAGGTTTAATTTACTGATAGGCTGCCTGCTTGCTTTTTGTACTATAGATAGTCCTAAAATCATTTTTGACTTTTTAAGGTATCACGGGACATAATTTGGGGCTTGAGGTGAGAGGAGAGGGAAAGAGTGAAATGTTACTTATTACATCTGACTTAAACTCATTTAAACATTAAATTGAATCACTTGAGCACAATTTAAATGACCCCCCCCAAAAAATCATAAGTATGGACCCTGGCAAAAGAAAATTATCTTCAGGCTCGACCGTTCAAAACACAACTGCTTGGGAATTCCCTGGTGCTCCAGGGGTTAGGATTTGGCACTTTCACTGCTGGGGCCTGGGTTCGATCCCTGGTTGGGGAACTAAGATCCCGCAAGCTGCGCAGCGTGGCCAGAAAAAAAAAGCAAAAAAAAAAAAAAAAAACCCAACACCCTCCAAAAAAAAATCTGCTTTCCACCCCCCAATCAGTTAATTAACCTCAGTTTTCTCCTGAAAAAGTCTGTACAGTCAGCACTTGGTCAGCCACTGTAGATAGCTCTCTTGAACACTCTTTGGGGTGTTTTGCAGGAAACAATGGAGAAACTGACTTGGCTTGCATCTGAAAGGCGCATGAGTCAGGAGGGTGAGTCTGAGGAAGAGAACTCCCAGGAAGAGAACTCTGAACCTGAGGAAGAAGAGGAAGAAGAAGCAGAAGGAATGGAAAGCCTGCAGAAAGAGGATGAAATGACAGACGAAGCCATTGGAGACCCTGCTGAGAAGCCTCCTACCACCTTTGCCTCCCCCAAGACTGCTCCAGAAGTGGAGACCAGCAAGTCCCCACCAGGTGAGTTGGACAGGCCTGAATGGGGGCGGGTCTCAGGTGGCCTCATTGTCTCAGGGACATGTGCAGAATGGCTAGCTTATAAAACAGGTGCTAGTTTCCAGAGGAAATCCTCTGGATCCCCCCTGCCAGTCACCCTTCCCCCAGACAGATGTTTAACCTGGTGCCATTGCAGAGAAGAGACGCTCATAAAATTTAAATTTGACTTTCATCAGCTGCTAGATTTGTACTCAGTTCATGCAAGTTTTTATACTGGTTCTTAATTCATCTGTCATGCATGAGGCCAAGAGTTATGTTCATTTCAGAAAGCACTGCTTATTCCTCACCAAGACATAGTCTCTTGAGAGCCCAACATCAGACCATACTCACTCTTTTTAGACTTCCATTTTCAGTATGCAGTAGCTGGGTATCTCATTATCATGCTAGTTAATGCAGTTATGCTGCCGACTCTGCATAGGCCTGACTTGACGGGGACAGACGTGCCTCTCATAACATTTTTCCAACAGCTTTTCTCCCAAGTTACTACATAATAGGGGATTTGGGTGGGGCGGTGGGATGGGGAGAGTAGAGGTTGCAGGGACAGACAGTTGTTTTCACATGTACTCTAAGGAGAGAACATCAAAGCTGCTGGAAAGGGCCGGAGCAATCATCGAGTTCGCAACAAGCGGGGCAGTCGGGCCCGGGCCAGCAAGGACACCTCCAAGCTGCTGTTGCTGTATGATGAGGACATCCTCGAGCGAGATCCACTCAGGGAGCAGAAGGATTTGGCCTTTGCTCAGGCTTATCTGACCAGGGTAGGCAAACGCTGCTTCCTGTTCCTGCCAGTTGCTTTCATTGAGACTGCTTCTATTTCAGGGGAGGTGTTTTTAAAATGAGGTATGCTTTTCAGGCTGCACAACAGCCTTCTATGCCTCTGCCTTTGTTTTCCTGGAATTACCAAAAGAACTGTGTGAGAGAACTACAAGGACACTGACTTCAGTCCTAAGCAGATTTATTATTACTGCCTTAGCATATTACCTGTCTCTTGCCCAGAAATGGGGGAAAGGTGACTTCTACCGTCATCAGTGAGGGGATAGGCTAATGAGGACCTTTACTGAGCCCTTGTCTTGAAAAGAAAGACATTTGGTACACTGGCCAGAAAATGGGCCTCAGTGATCTTTAGAGTCATGAACCAACCTGTTGGTGGCAGTGGTCCCTATCTCATTCTTTTGGTAACCACCTGGTTCCTTTATACCCCCAGCAAAGTGGAGTACTAGCAGTGATAGTCATGGTTTTTCTTGTCGCCTAATATTTTACTAACATTCCTAATTTATGTGTTATTTACCCTCAGATGGTGCCGTGCTGAAATATACATACCAAGTACTCCTTATATATCTCAGTATCGAGCTGAAACCAGGAAGGAGAGGTTAGGGTTGTGAGCTAGAGAAAAGCTTACCTGGTATTGTGGGTAGGGCTCTGGTCTCTAGAAAATGAAGGTTTTTCCATCCCCCACTGCCAGAAAAAGAGCTGTGCCTAGCTCATGGCCCTGTGTCTTCCATTAACAGATCTTAGGACCTGTCAGAGGAGTAGCCTCTGAAGGATAATTCCAGAGCTCTCTAACAGTAACTCCTCCTCCTCCCTCTATCCCATTGTTTCTTGTTGGGGCCCAAAGGAAGGGTATTGATGATTGAAAGTCCTCCTGTATAGGTCCGAGAAGCCCTGCAGCATATCCCTGGCAAATATGAGGACTTCCTTCAGGTCATCTATGAATTTGAGTCAAATACTCAGAGGCAGACAGCTGTGGATCTCTACAAGAGCCTGCAAATCCTGCTCCAGGACTGGCCTCAGCTCTTGAAGGACTTTGCTGCTTTCCTATTGCCTGAGCAAGCCCTGGCCTGTGGATTAGTAAGTAGAGGGGCAAAGACAGCACACGAGGATTCTTGGGTCAGAGCAAGACTGGGATTGAATAGTGTTGATCAGCACTGTTCCGGTCTCCTGACTGCTTCCAGTCAGATAGCCTTCCCCTAGCCCAAGGTCATGAGAGCCTCCTTCTTTTCAAGGGATGATCTTCCCAACTTCTGTTCTCTCATTTTCTTTACATGTAAAATGAGGGGGGTTTTCCTTTGTTTCCAGTGGAGACCTTAGGTAAATCATATGCCCTTTGCTTCTCACTGTTGTGCAACAGGCATTCATTCAACAAATATTTATTGAGTACCTACTATTTGTCAGGCAAAGTTCTAGGTACTAGGGATATAGTAATTATAAAAGACTAAAATCCTTGCCCTCATGGAGCTTATGTTCTCATGGAACTTATGTTCTCATGGGGAAAGTTAGGTGATAAACAGTAAGACATATATATTGTAAATATATATATATATAAAATAAAAATGATAGTGTATATATAAACAGTAAAATATATATAATGCTTTATAGTGAGAATGTTGCAGTTTTATACACGGTGGTCTGGGAAGGCCTGTATGGTAAAGTGACCTTTGAAATGTTGGAGAATAAGTGTCTGAACATGAGGAATATCCCACTAGTTCTGGGTGTCTGTCAAGATGGATAAACACAGGAATAAAGGATATAATGAGATTATTTTGAGAGTCTTAAAGCAGTTAAATGGTAATGGTATGATTATACATAATCTTCCCTTCCTGTATTATTATGCGGATCAAATGAGTATATATGTGAAGGTTCTTTGTAAACCGTGAAATGTGTCTGATCTCACAATCCATGAAACAGTAAGCAGCTTGAGATGTATAACTCTTGAATCTTTCATTTACATCTTAGTTTTCTTGGGTTGGTAGACCCCAGTGACCCAAGGTGGATAGATGCTAGAGTCTTTAAAAAAAAAAAGATCTCACAGGGAATTCCCTGGTGGTCCAGTGGTTAGGATTCGGCACTTTCACCGCCAGGGCCCGGGTTCAGTCCCTCATTGGGGAACTAAGAGCCCACAAGTTGCGCAGCACGGCCAAAAATGATCTCACGGTTGTAAACCAGAGCCTTGTTATTCCCCATGCCCCTAGCATATTTTTCTTGCTTCTTACGCTTAGAACCCTCAAGTCCTGCGCACACTGTATAGATGACTCCTCTTTTGCCCTCTTTCCACTCTTGTAGTTTGAGGAGCAGCAGGCTTTCGAGAAGAGTCGCAAGTTTCTTCGGCAGCTGGAAATTTGCTTTGCAGAGAACCCCTCACACCACCAAAAGATTATCAAGGTCCTCCAGAGCTGTGCAGACTGCTTGCCCCAGGAGATCACTGAGGTATTCTTTCCTGTCCTACTTCCTTTCCATTGTCACCTGGGCTTTAGGCCCTTCATTCTCCCTTCCCTAACCTATTCCATATCCTCTTGCTTCTGAGCGGTGGACTTCGTGGAGGGGATGAAGAAGGCAAGGAATTTTTAGGCTTACCTAAAGCATAAAGCACTGGGGTGGGGTGGTTGTCACCTGAAACCAAAGCCTGACTGCTCCTCACAGGCTTAGGGGTGCCGTAAGTGCCCTGGAAGGGAAGTTCGAGGAAGGAAGTGATGGTCTGCGTGGCGGGTATCGGGAGGATTGGGCTGCTTCCTTGCTCTGCCTTGAGTTAGTGCCTGAGCTGGACATCAGTAAGGCAGGGATAGAGAGTGGTGTCACTGGGAATCAAACCTGTTAATAATACAGGCATACCTAGCCAAGACATGGAAGCAACCTAAATGTCCATGGACAGAGGAATGGATAAAGAAGATGTAGTATATATATACAATGGAATATTACTCAGCCATAAGAAAGAATGAAATAATGCCATTTCCAGCAACATGGATGGACCTAGAGATTGTCATAGTAAGTGAAGTAAGCCAGACAGACGAAGACAAATATCATGTGATGCCGCTTATATGTGGAATCTTAAAGAAAAAAAAAGGTACAAATGAACTTATTTACAAAACAGAAATAGATCCACAGACATAGAAAACAAACTTATGGTTACTAAAGGGAAAAAGGGGGCGGGGGAGGGATAAATTAAGAGTTTGGGATTAACATAAACACACTGTATAAAATAGATAACCAACAAGGACCTACTGTATAGCCCAGGGAACTATACTCAATATTTTGTAATAACCTCTAAGAGAAAAGAATTTGAAAAAGAATGTGTGTGTGTGTAAACTGAATCACTGTGCTATACACCTGAAACTAACACAACATTGTAAATCATCTATACTTCGATAAAAAAATATACAGGCATACCTTGGAGATATTGCAGGTTCAGTCCCAGACCACCACAATAGAGTTATTATATAGAGAATATTGTTATAGAGAATATTGCAATAAAGTGAGTCACACGAAGGTTTTGGTTACACAGTGCATGTAAGAGTTATGTTTAACTCTATACCTCACTATAGACTCACTATACCTTAGTCTATTAAGTATGCAATAGCATTATGCTCTAAAAAATTTACACATGTTAAGTAAAAAATGCTCACCATCTGTAAATCAACTGTACTTCAATTAAAAAAAAATGCTGGGCTTCCCTGGTGGCGCAGTGGTTAGGAATCCGCCTGCCAATGCAGGGGACATGGGTTCGAGCCCTGGTCTGGGAAGATCCCGCATGCCGCGGAGCAACTAAGCCTGCGAGCCACCACTGCTGAGCCTGCGTGCCACAACTACTGAAGCCCGCACACCTAGAGCCCGTGCTCCACAACAAGAGAAGCCACTGCAATGAGAAGCCCGTGTTCTGCAACGAAGAGTAGGCCCCACTCGCTGCAACTAGAGAAAGCCTGCACACAGCAACCAAGACCCAACGCAGCCAAAAATAAATTAATTAATTAAAAAAAATGCTAATCATCATCTGAGTCTTTAGCAAGTTGTAATCTTCTTGCTGCCAGAGGGTCTTGCCTCAGTGTTGATGGTGCTGACTGATCAAGGTGGTGGTTGCTGAAGGCTGGAGTGGATATGGCAGTTTCAAACAACAAGGAAGTTTGCTCCATCGATTGGCCCTTCCTTTCATGAATGATTTCTCTATAGCCTGCAATGCTGTTTGATAGCATTTTACTTACAGTAGAACTTCTTTCAAAATTGGAGTCAGTCCTCTCAAACCTTGCCACTGCCTTATCAACTAAGTTTATGTAATATTATGTAGTATTATTATATAATATTCTAAATCGTTTGTTGCCATTTCAACAATCTTCACAACATCTTCACCAGGAGTAGATTTCAGGAAACCACTTTCTTTGTTCATCTGCAAGAAGTAACTCCTTATCTGTTCAGGTTTTGTCATGGGATTGCAGCAATTTAATCCCATCTTCAGGCTCTACTTCTATTTCTAGTTCTCTTGCTGTTTCTACCACATCAGCAGTTACTTCCTCCACTAAAGCCTTGAACCCCTCAAAGTCATCTGTGAGAGTTGAAACCAACATCTTCCAAACGCCTGTTAATGTTGACTATTTTTACATCTTCCCATGAACCACGAATGTTCTTAATGGCATCTGGAATGGTGAATCTTTTCCAGAAGCTTTTCAATTTCCTTTGCCCAGATCCATCAGAGGAATCACTATCTGTGGCAGCTGTAGCCTTATGAAATGTATTTCTAAAGTACTAAGACTTGAAAGTCAAAATTACTCCTTGATCCATGGGCTGCAGAATGGATGTTATGCTAGCAGGCATGAAAACAACATTAATCTCTTTGTACATCTCCATCAGAGCTCTTGGGTGACCAGGTGCATTGTCACTGAGCAGTAATATTTTGAAAGGACTCTTTCCCGAGCAATAGGTTTCAACAGTGAGCTTAAAATGTTCAGTAAACCATGTTGTCAACAGATGTGCTTTCATCCAGGCTTTGTTGTTCCATTTATTTATTTATTTAATAATTAAAAAAAATTTTTTGGCTGCGTTTGGTCTTCATTGCTGTGCGCAGGTGTTCTCTAGTTGCGGCGAGCAGGGGCTACTATTCGTTGTGGTGCGCGGGCTTCTCATCACAGTGTCTTGTTGCAGAGTACGGGCTCTAGGCACGTGTGCTTCAGTAGTTGTGGCACGAGGGCTCAGTAGTTGTGGCTCATGGGCTCTAAAGCGCAGGCTCAGTAGTTGTGGCACATGGGCTTAGTTGCTCCACGGCATGTGGGATCTTCCCAGACCAGGGATCAAACCCGTGTCCCCTGCATTGGCAGGCGGATTCTTAACCACTGCGCCACCAGGGATGTCCCTGTTGTTCCATTTAAAAGAGCAGAGGCAGAGTAGATTTAGCATAATGCGGAAGGACCCTAGGATTTTTGGAATGGTAAATGAGCACTGGCTTCAACTTAAAGTCACTGGCTGCATTAGCCCCTGACAAGAGAGAGTCAGCCTGTTCTTTGAAGCTTTGAAGCCAGGCATTGACTTCTCCTCTCTAGCTATGAAGGTCCTAGATGGCATCTTCTTCCAATAAAAGGCTTTTTTGTACACTGAAAATCTGTTGTTTAGTGCAGCTGCCTTCATTAATTATCTTAGATCTTCCGGATAACTTGTAGCTTCTACATCAGCGCTTGCTTCTTCATCTTGCACTTTTATGTTGTAGAGATGGCTTCTTTCCTTAAACTTTATGAACCACCTCTTCTAGCTTCAGAATTTTATTCTGCAGTTTCCTCACCTCTCTCAGCCTTCATAGAACTGAAGAGAGGGCCTTGCTCTGGATTAGGCTTTGACTTAAGGGAATGTTGTCACTGGTTTGATATTCTGGTTTGATCTTAAGACTACAAAAACTTTCTCCATATCAGCAATAAGGTTGCTTTAGTTTCTTATCAGTTGTGTGTTCACTGGAGTAGCACTATTTAATTTCATTCACAAACTTTTCCTTTGCTTTCAAAGCTTGGCTAACTGTTTGGCACAAGAGGCCTAGCTTTTGGCCTGTCTTGACTTTAGACATGCCTTCCTCAGTAAGCTTAATCATTTCTAGCTTTTTCTTGCGGTACGCGGGCCTCTCACTGTTGTGGCCTTTCCCGCCGCGGAGGACAGGCTCCGGACGCGCAGGCTCAGTGGCCATGGCTCACGGGCCCAGCTGCTCCGCGGCATGTGGGATCTTCCCGGACCGGGGCACGAACCTGTGTCCCCTGCATCGGCAGGCGGACTCTCCACCACTGCGCCACCAGGGAAGCCCCATTTCTAGCTTTTGATTTATAGTGAGAGATGTGCGACTGTACCTTTCACTTGAACAATTTGAGGCTTCGTAGGGCCTAAGTGTTCAACTGAAATTGGCCTAATTGTCTCAGGCATAGGGGGTCCCAAGGAGAGGGAGACAGATGGGGGAACAGTTGGTCAATGGAGTAGTCAGAACACATACAGCGTTTTATTTTTTAAGTTCTTCACTTCTCATATGGGTGTGGTTCATGGTGCCCCCAAACAATTACAGTAGTAATGTCAAAGATCACTGATCACAGATCGCCATAATAAATATAATAATAACGAACAATTTTGAAATACTGTGAGAATTACCAGGATGTGACACTGAGACATGAAATGAGCAAATGGTGTTGGAAGAATGGTCCTGATAGATTTTTTTTTTTTTTTTTGCGGTACGCGGGCCTCTCACTGTTGTGGCCTCTCCCGTTGCGGAGCACAGGCTCCGGACGCGCAGGCTCAGCGGCCATGGCTCATGGGCCCAGCCACTCCGCGGCATGTGGGATCTTCCCAGACCGGGGCACGAACCCAAGTCCCCTGCATCGGCAGTCGGACTCTCAACCACTGCGCCACCAGGGAAGCCCTGTCCTGATAGATTTGCTCGACACAGCGTTGTCATGAACCTTCAGTTTGTAAAAAAACACAGTATCTATGAGGTGTAGTAAAGGAAAGACACTAAAATGAGGTCTGCCTGTACCCCTGCTTTGTAGGCAAGTAAGGAGGGAGAGGAAGTTTAAGAGTTCTTAGCTATCAAAGAGAGGCTTCTGTGTGTCTCCCAGTTAACTAGGAAAGTAGAACCCAGAAGTATGTGGGATTGATTTGGAATGGTGGCCTAGAGAGGCTCTGGAGACTTTATCTTTCCTTCTGCAACTCTCCCCAGCTCAAGACACAGATGTGGCAGCTCCTCAAAGGCCATGACCACCTACAGGATGAGTTCTCCATCTTCTTTGACCACTTGCGCCCAGCAGCTAGCCGTATGGGTGACTTTGAAGAGATCAATTGGACTGAGGAGAAAGAGTATGAGGTACAGGCTGTGAGGCTGCTGTAGGGTTGTGAAGGGGGAAGGCCATGTGTAGGAGGGATATCTGCCCAGAGTCTGTGTTGAGTGGCACCAACTCCTCCCCAGTTTGATGGCTTTGAAGAAGTGGCACTGCCTGATGTGGAAGAGGAAGAGGAACCTCCCAAGATACCCACAGCCTCAAAGAACAAAAGAAGAAAAGAGATTGGGGTCCAAAATCATGATAAGGTACACCAGGTTGTTGGGGATTATCCATCTTTCATGAATCAAGCCTTGAGTTTTCTGTCTGAGTGGTTCTCTGGCTTAGGGTGGTGCAAAAGCCTCTGTGATCTGAGGCAGTCATGGAGCAGGAACCAAAGGTCAGGCTGCTGTGGACATGCAGAGCCCATGGGAAGAACGGTGCAGCTTCTGAAGAGGTCCCACCCATGATTGCCTCATTAGAAGGATCTGTTTCTCTAGCTCAGAGCTATTTCTCTTGTCGCTGGGTCTTCTTCCTTTCTGTTCTTGTGAAAAAATAGAACCAGGATTCATCATTTTAATAATAATGACAACAGCTAATACTGAGCTGTGTTCCAGAGTATCACGTGTCTCTTATATTTTACATGGACTATTCACTCGTTGAACTCTCACAATAACCCTATGAAAAGATTGCTCTTGTTTGCATTTTATAGAAGAGGAAACGGAATTACAGAGAGGGGCCATTGCCAGGGTCTCATGTTTAATCAGGGGCAGTGCTAGGATCTGAGCCTGCGTTGTCTGGCTCCAGAGTCTGCTTGTACTCACTGCTGTCTATTGCTCTTCAAGAAGTAGTCTTTTTAGTCCATTTCCCTTTACTACATGCCTTGTACTCTTTCTTCGGGAAAACTGCTTCTTAGTAGCTGAATGACCTTGGGCGATTTATTTAATCTCTCTTTGTTTCAGTTTCTTCATTGTCAGTGGGGATAGTAATGGTACTTATGTCTTGGGTTTGTTGAACAGAGTATCATTGAGTGAGCCTTCCATATGTACAAAGCCCTCTCAAGGGGATTGGAGGAGAGGGGAGAGCTCAGGGAACAGGGAGACAGAAACAAAGACAGACGAGTGAGTAGATCATACCTCATGAGGGAGCTCTCCAGTGACTTTGCCTCAAGATGATATTGCACTTAAATATTTCTTGAAACATCTGGGCAGCTGGGATATGTCAGTCTTTGGGTCATTTACAGATTGTTTCAGGGATTCATAGTAGGCTTTAGTTGAGTTTGGGCATTGATTTCCCCAGGCAACGTGAAGAGATGGTGTATAATGAAAGAGAAAGGAAGCGGGGAAGGGGGTCAGGGGGCAGGCTTGTTCAGGTGGCTCACAACTTAGCTCCCTCTATTGGTTCCAAAAATGCTTGGCAGTTAACCAAGCCCAAGTGTCTCCTAGGAGGCTGAGTGGCCAGATGGGGCCAAGGACTGTGCCTGCTGCTGCCATGAGGGAGGTCCTGACTCCAAGATGAAGAAGAGCAAGAGGAGAAGTTGTAGCCACTGCAGCAGCAAGGTGAGGAGGGAACTGGTACCAAGGGGTATCGGAGCTGCCTAGGGCAACCCCCAGGTTGCCTTGCTGTTTGGGGTATTGTTTGCTACCACAGATGTGTACCTTATTGAATTCCTAAAAAGATTACATGGGGATAAGTAATATGCCGTACGCATACACATTAGTGTGTGTATGCAAAATAAATAGAATCTTTAAAAATATATGTATAATGGATTTTGCTTTTTAAAGAGAATCTTGTAGGTGAAGCTTTTGGAATACGGAAGAATCAACCAGTTCATATATTTCCCTCTTAGATTTTTTTTTTTTAATGAAACAAACCTGTGTGAGGAAAATAGCCTAAAGGTAATGCTGGTTCTCTAAAGTAGGGTTGGTTGGCAGCAGAAATACAGTCCTTGGTTAGAGGATTGGTAGAATCCAGCACTCTTTTTTGGGCCATTTACAATTGTTGGAGCAGGCATGCATGTTGGTTGACTTGCTGAGCATCATGGCAAGGTTTCTTCCTTTGGTCGGCCCCTAAGACAAAAGAGGTCAGAAGACCCTTGACCCAGAAGGCCATCTCTGCAGGTCTGTGACAGCAAATCCTACAAGAGCAAGGAGCCCCATGAGTTGGTAGGCGGCAGCCCCCATGGAGAGGCCAGTCCCGTGCCTGGTGCTAAGGAAGCTGGGCAGGGCAAGGACGTGATGGAGGAGGAAACCCCAGAAGAGCGAGAAAGCACGGAGGCAACCCAGAGCAGGACTGACAGGAGTACCAGAAAGGGAGAGATGCCTGTTCCAGGTGAGTGAGCCAGCTGCCAGCCCAGCCTTTCTCCCTTTATTTCTGTCTCATTCTCACATACTTCAAGCAAGAACGTCTTTGAGCCTGGATAATACTAGTCTTTTCTTTTTTTTTTTTTTTGCGGTACGCGGGCCTCTCACTGTTGGGGCCTCTCCCGTTGCTCCGGACACCCAGGCTCAGCGGCCATGGCTCACGGGCCCAGCCGCTCCACAGCATGTGGCATCTTCCCGGACCGGGGCACGAACCCGTGTCCCTTGCATCGGCAGGCGGACTCTCAACCACTGTGCCACGAGGGAAGTCCTATTAGTCTTTTCAGGGATGGACTACCACCTCTTTTACTAATAAACCAGTAGGAAATCCTTACTGTCCAGCCTTAATTTTCTTTCCTGTGGCCTCAATCCTCTTGCAGAAATAAGAGTGCTACAAATCGACACAATCCAGCATTTTCTTTTTTTTTTTTAATATAAATTTATTTATTTTTGGCTGTGTTGGGTTTTTGTTGCTGCGCACGGGCTTTCTCTAGTTACGCGAGTGGGGCTACTCTTCCTTGCAGTGCGCAGGCTTCTCATTGCGGTGGCTTCTCTTGTTGCAGAGCACGGGCTCTAGGCACACGGGCTTCAGTAGTTGTGGCTCGTGGGCTCTAGAGCGCAGGCTCAGTAGCTGTGGCTCACGGGCTTAGTTGCCCTGCGGCATGTGGGATCTTCCTGGGCCAGGGCTTGAACCCGTCTCCCCTGCATTGGCGGGCGGATTCTTAACCACTGCGCCACCAGGAAGTCCCAGCATTTTCTTCTTGTGTTCCCATTCCTGAACCCCTTCCCCTTGTCTCCATATCCTCTGTGGTCTGCATTCCTAAAGCCTCAGCCATTCTCAGCTTTGGCAGTCGGACTTCATATCTTTATATAAGCGACCCTAGCCCCCACCCTCACCTCACTCTTGGACCTTAGAACTTTATCACGGTAGCTTGCCAGAGTGACCCCGTGGTAATTTGTGTCCTTAGATGCATTGTTACACTGTCCATACCCTTAGATCCTTATTTTCCTCCTAAACAGGATTGGCAGCAGGGAGCACTTTGCTGTCTCCTCAAGAAGTGACTTTTACAGACCAGCTCCTCCTCGATGGCCCACCGCCCTGCTCACCAGAGACTCCTCAGCTTCCCTCCAAAACTGGAACTGTGCTGTGCGCTGTTAGGAGTAACCAGGCTGGGCCTGAGGTTCTCTCCTGCCCCAGGGCATCCCCCAGACTTCAGGATGAGGGCGAGGGCCATAAGCCAGGGCATGAGTCACAGGCTTCCATGCTGGTCTGGAATGCTTCAGAAACTGAGAAATTGCCCGGAACCGTTGAACCGCCTGCTTCCTTCCCGAGTCCTGTTTCCTCAAGGACCGCAGACTTAGGGGGAAGACAGGTGTCTGGGAAACCAGATACTCAGGAGAGCTGGCTGCCTTCCAGTAGAGCTGGGGTGACAGCGGACGGGGTGTCTCCTGTCCATGGATCTTCTTCATTAGGTACTGACACCTCAGAGACTTCTCCCAAAGCCCCTAGAGGAGGTTTGGCTAAAGACAGTGGAATACAGGGAAAGGGTCCAGTGGGGGAGCCACAGACGAAGGCCACAGAAGCTACAGTGTGTGCCAACAACAGCAAGGTCAGCTCCACAGGGGAAAAGGTTGTCCTGTGGACAAGGTAGGTGGGGATGGATGTGTGAGCGTGTTTAGAAAGTGCATGGAGCACACCCATGTTACTGGTTTAGATTAATTGCCTTATGTGGATTCCAGGGAAGCTGACCGTGTGATTCTGACCATGTGCCAGGAGCAAGGAGCACAGCCGCAGACTTTTAGCATCATCTCCCAGCAGCTGGGAAATAAGACCCCTACTGAGGTAAGTAGGGGAAACTGCTAGAGCTTCAAGCTCCAGAGGAACCAAGGAAAGGAAGAGGACAGGTTGGCCAACTCAGAGGTGATTGGTGATTGTAAAGGTCTGCCCTGAGGAAAACCTTGGCTTGTCAGCGTGGTTAGTCGTAGCTCTAGAAGAGAGAGGGCATTGAATTTTGAGGTAGAAGCCCCAGGGACTGCATTCTAGTTTTGTTTTTAGAAGGAATGTGACTTTGGGCAAAATGTTTAGCCTTTTAACCCGAGCTTCCTTATCTGTAAGGAGGGCACAGCCCTCACCGCCTTACTGTGTAGAACAAACAAGACTGTTCAAGTTGGTATATAGTGCTTAGTAAATGTTAAAATGTTACTAACTTCAGAAAGGTGAACGCAAGCCTCCTCCTCTCCTCCTAGGTTTCCCATCGTTTTCGAGAACTCATGCAGCTTTTCCACACAGCCTGCGAGGCCAGCTCCGAGGATGAGGACGATGCGACCAGTACCAGCAATACAGACCAGCTGTCTGACCACGGGGACCTTCTGTCTGAGGAAGAGCTGGATGAGTGAGACCCTGGGAGCGTGAGGATGTCATCTGCACAGGATTGAATCCAACAGGCACCCTGATCGGGGGAAGGGTGGCTGTACTTTGCTTGTAAAACCCTTGAGCTCAGCGTGAGGAGCTGGCGGAGCAGGGGGCCAGGGACAAGGACAATGGCAGGCTGGGGGTTGGATGGCCCTGCCATCCTGTGTGTCTTTTATGAAGACCTTAGAAATCTACGTTGTAAAGGACATTGAGGGAGAGTGCAGCCCAGTTCCTTTTCTGTGTGTTTTTTTCTTTTCTTTTTTGTCTGGTGGTACATATTTATTGTTGTGTGATCTGATCACAGTGTTTCTAAATGTGATAAATGCGTATGTTGGTGTAGCCAGTCCAAAGACACTGAGCTCCTGCATCCAGCAGTTTTTATTGTAAACTAGCTCTTTCCTTTTCTTGGAGCTTTAGTCCATGAGGCTGTCGCCACTCTGGTAGCACTGGGCCAGGCTGCGTAGCTCCTGCAGCGTCTCCTCTAGGTCATCCTGTTCCACTCCAGCGTCCATGAAGCTGGCCCAGCGCCGCAGGTCGAGTCTGGCGAGATCTTTGGCCAAATCTCCCAGGGCCCGGTTCAAGGATGAAGAGGAGCAGAGGGCCCCGAGCACTGGGATGCTCTCCACTGCTGCGGAGGGAGGGAAACGGGAACCCTCTGAATGGACCACTGTTCTACCCTCGGTCTGTTGCACACACAGGGAAGTCTGGGCCTCTGGTAGACTTGATTATATAGTAAACTCAATAAATTTTGTGTCCTCTCCCCTTTGTATACCAGCACTCCAGAGGAAGAACACTTCTCTCAGGAGCCATAGGGTGAATAAAGGAGTGTTAAACTGGGAATTTCCCAAGTACCTTATCCAGGAAGGGGTATAGTAAAACTCTCCCATGCTTGAAAACCTCTTGGTTTTCTTCACCTCCTACATACCTGCCCCTGTTGGGGGACCATCCAGAACCAAACCCTGCTGGCTGAAGCTTGAGGAGAAGAGGTAGGGGTAAGGAGGAACCACCTTACAGGGAGTCAGCAGCAGATGAGAAGAGCTGTGGGGCAAGAGGACAGCAGCTGAGTGAGAAGAAGTCAGGGGAGGTGGCAGGTCTGGGAGGAGAGCGGGGGCAAGCATTATACTGACCTCCTGACTCGAGGCTGCTGCTGCTGCAAGTACTGGGCCAAGACTTCTTCCCCGGTGGTGCACGCATGGAGGGGGGAGGGCAGGGGTGTCCCTGGGGTGAGCTGACTGCCAGAACAAAGCCAAAACAACCTTTAATCTGTGGCAGCATGAATGAGAAACTAGGACTTAGGTTCTCAGGCCATCAGCTGATCGGGATGCTCACAGCCTTTGTTTTCTTTTTTTTTCTTTTGCTGTACGCGGGCCTCTCACTGTTGTGGCCTCTTCCACTGCGGAGCACAGGCTCCGGACGCACAGGCTCAGCGGCCATGGCTCACAGGCCCAGCCGCTCCGCGGCATGTGGGATCTTCCCGGACCGGGGCACGAACCCGCGTCCCCTGCATGGGCAGGCGGACTCTCAACCACTGCGCCACCAGGGAAGCCCCTGTTTTCTTTTAAGTGGCCCAGAGGGAAGGCGAGCAGGGCAGTGCCATTAGAACACCCAGAGGTATGTGAAAAGGATGTGAAACAAAAGTCTGACAAGGGCTCCTAAGGACCACCAGCCCTCACCTGGTGTGGCATGCTCTGTCTAGACCCCTCAGCACCACGGACTGGGCAAAGCAGCACGTTCCAGAAGGGTCCCCACATGCAGACAGTGGGGTCCATGGGGTGGCCTCTCCAAGCTGCATCAGCGTATCAGGGAGGGACTGGCTTGGAACTAAGGGGAAGGGGATGGTTGCTCCTGCTGTGACCACCTAAAGATAAGGAAGAAATCAAGTTATAGAGCTTTTTCTCAGCTCTGACCCATCTCCTCACAAAGCTTAATACCTTTTTCCCAGAGAAGTTCAGCATATCAGCCAGATGAACCATGGAAACTGGTGAGGAGCATAGGCGATAAGGAACAGTGACTGTGTCCAGGGCTGTAGCCAGGATGGCGCCACAGTGGAAGGGCAGAGCGGCCTGTAAAGAGGATACAGAGAAGAGCACTTGGCCTTCTGGGTGTGGAAAAGAGAGTGTGGAGGCAGAATAGTAATGGCAGAGAGGCCCGCATGCGTTGGGACAAAGCAGGGGTGTGTTTGGCCCAGGGCTGGATAAGCATAGGACAATGTCATCTAAGAGGCCACATCAGAGCCGAGTTCAAGCTGAGGCTTCAAGAATAGAGCCAGTAGCAGATAAAGGCTGACTTGGCGAGCGTGTGCGCGTGCGCATGTGTGTGTTGCCCTGTCACTAGCTGCAGTCAGAACAAGAGCATGGAGCCTTACATCATATTGCAGGTGAGGGAAGTTGACAGGTGGCTCAGGTTGCAGCCCCAGGCTCCCACCCAAGGATAAGGGGCAGACCAGAGAGCTGTGAGCAGACAGGTGCACCAGACCGAAAGCTGTGTTTAGCAGACGGTAGATGTTTTTCTGGGGCTCCTGGTGAAAGAAATGAGAGTAGTTTGTTTGAACCAACTTTCTCACTGGGCTATCCTCATTTCTCCCTCCTTACCCTGTGACCGTTTCTCCCCACAAGAACTACTCACCCCGAGGCAGTACGGACCAGGGAGCAGGCCCCAGGTTATTATTCCCCGCCCTGAATACTCGTCTTGTAGCAACTCTGCGGCCTTGGCGCCTACCCCAGAGAAGCCATTGTGCAGGTCACACAGGATCTGGAAGCCCTGGAGAGAGGTGAATGGCGAAAGTCAGCAGGATGAGGGGAGTTTCTACCCAAGTGCCCGCGATGCCACGCAGCTACCTGCAGGTAGTCGCATTCCTCCACGTAGAAGTGCAGCCTGTCCTCCAGCTCTTCCAGGTACTTGGGTTCCTTCAGGATACTCTCCCCTTGGCCAAAAGCCTCCAGGCGACCTGCTTCCCTGCCATGCATAAACACAGTCCAGGATTTACAGGACTCCCCCACTTCCATCCCTCCGCCCAAGAGCTCTTGTATTGGAGGAGGGCAGGGAAGATGGCCTCAAGAGCCTCATCCAACATTAGTGGGGACCCAGTTTCTTGCCTCACAGCCTCTGGGGCCCTCCATACCCATCATGGTTGTACTTCTGAATCATACAGATGCTCCGGGGATGGAGATGGACTCTGAGAAAGTCTGACCAGACTCTGATGCTGCCCTCTGTGGGGAGAACTGGTTTTGGAGTTGTAGCGGTGGTGAATGGTGGGGGACCTGAAGAAAAAGCAGAGGAAACGTACCTTTCTCCATGTTCCTGCTCTGCCCCACTCCCCATTTTGCAGTATCTGGAGAAGTCTCACCTTTGCCATTGGGAATGGATTTGACCCTCCAGATACCATCACTATTCAGCACTCCCTGGGCGGGATGAGAAAATCTACATTTAGGTCCAGGCCGTCTAGACGCAAAAGTTGATTTATCCTCCCTGATTTTGCTGGCCACACCCTACAACTTCCTTTCCGTTCACGTACTCACAGTCCTTTAGTAGGAGAAAAAAGTGCTTTTCCTCAAAATACCATTCTAGGGCATTTAAGATGGCTAAAATTCTCTTTTTCTCTGCCCCAGTGGAGGCACTCTGGTTGTAGCACTGGGCTTAAAAGTTCAGGGCAGAGGCCCTCACCTCTGCACTCAGGAGGTCCTGGAGATAAGGGTTCTTGGGATAGATTTCCTCTTTGTGTGTGGTGAGCTTCCCTTGCCTGAAAGAAATTGGAGATTGATCATAGTGTCAGTTTCCCTGAGTTCTCCAGCTTGCTATGCTCCTTCCCAACTCCTTTCCAAACATCACAAGTACCATGCTATTGCAGCATCTAGCTGCTTGTCCTTGTAGAGTCCACCTTCTTGTTTTAGGGAGCTCAGACTACCTGTACAAAAATAACAGACAATGTTAGGTAAAGCCCTGTCCCTCCAGTCGTTCAGCTAACCTTCCTCTGATCACCTGACAACCTGCTGTCATCATCACTCCAGCACTTGGCCCTTCCAAGCTTTCTTGATTAGACATGGGTTGAAAAAAACCCTTGCCTAGGAGAATGTAGATTCCATCCTTCATTTCCCAGCTTAGTCCTTAGCTTTGGGACCTGGGCAAAGACCACACCCAGTGGTTCTACGGGAGCGCCACAGTTCATCTCACTGTGTCTAGGGACAAGTAGACCATTCCAGAGATAGCTCTTGAACGGAATAAAATTTTGCTTTCTTGCGTCCCCTCAGGTGTTGGCATACTGTGGTTAGCCCTCCTTGGGGCTCCTCATCTCTGGTCCTTCAGCCTAGTATAGTCGGGGTCAAGGATCTTGACGCGAACGGATGCTAGAGACTCCACACGCGAAGGAGAACACTGGGAATTGGCTGACTCCAGCCACCACCTAACCCTTCAGATCCATGAGTATGAGTCTCGGCGTGTAAGTCTCTTGGCCGTGTAACGTCCGGCCGGTCCGGTACAGGACGTCGGGGCACAGCTCTCCCGGCGGTTCTTTGGCATCGGTCGGCCTGCACAGCGCAGCATCCTGGGGAGGCACAGAGGAAGGACTGGACTCGGGTGGCGAGAGGAACAGGCCGGAGGCAAGGACTGGAGATCCGGAAAGGTTCAGCTGAGGCAGCCGCCCAGAGACCTTACCTGCTGGTTCCACCAGTGCGCTCCCACGAAACCCGCAAAATGTCCCAACTGCAAAGTGAGCACCTCCCGGGGACCCCCCGCCATGCTGCGCGGCTCCGCTGGGTAGCACAGCCACAGCCTGCCCACTCGCTGCTCCTTGCCGATTGGCTCAGCAGGCTTGTGGGTGGGGCCTCAGTCCCGGCGTCCTATTGGCCCATAAACACATCCTTTCCCATAGGATAAACGATTCGTTGGGCTTTAATGACCCCGCTCTTCATACCCCGCCTCTTCCTGGCGTGGAACAGTCTTGCTTATCAGTCGTTGTTGTCGAGGGGCGGGGCGCAGTGGCGCAGGCCGGAAGTTGTGGGCACTAGGGCTCAAGCGCCGTGCTGGAGCGTTCTTGGTGCTGGGTTCTCTGCATCCCCCGTGGGGTTCCTGGTGCGGCTCACTAAAGATTCTCCTACCTACTCCTGACGGCTCTTGCAGCTGTTGTGCAAGGATACTTCTGCTGGCTACTTTTTTTTTTTTCATAGGATACTTTTTTTTTTTCATAGGATACTTCTGCTGGCTAATAGCGACTCAGGCAAAAAATAAAACCTTGCCAGAAAACTAGACGCTACCTTAAAGCCTCACATGTGTCCTCTCCTTCCTGTCCAAAACTCACAGCCTTCCTGACTTCTAACCCTGTGGACTGGCTCGCTCTATCTATGTATATAATGTAAGTCAATCCGAGTACATATTCTTTTGCGTCTGCCTTTTGCTCAATATTGTTAACTTCTTCCCTGTTCTTGCATATACTTATAGTTCATTTTCATTTCTTCAGAATGCCATTGTAGAAATATACCTCAAATGATCTACTCTGCTGATAATGGACTTTGGAATTGTTTCCAGTTTGGGGCTATTAGGTGCTACAGTTAACATTCTTGTGCATGTGGACATGCACACATTTCTGTTGTGTATATACCTAGGAGTGTAATTGTTGGATCATAAGGATGGGAATGTGTGAATATGGTAAATAACACCAAACTTTTCTAAATTTAGTTTCACCACCAGTGTAGGAGTGTTTGCAGGTGATGTTCCATAACCTTGCCACCATTAAAAATTTTTAGTCCATATCATTGGTTTTAGTTTTCCTGATTAGTGAGATTGAGAGCACCTTTTTATGTTTATCACCATTAGAATAGCCACTTTTGTGAAGTGCATGTTCAAGTCTCTTGCCCATTTTTCTTTTGGGTCATCTCAACCATTTGTAGGAGTAAGTACTTTATTCTGAATACAAGCCCTTTGTCAGTTACTTGTGTTGAAAATATCTTCTCCCACTGAAGTATATTAACTCTCCTGCTATGATTGTCTATCTCCTTGTAATTTTGTCAGTTTTTAATTTCTTAGGCTATGTTATTACTGCATACTACTTTACAGTTTTATTTTCCTGATGGATTGAAACTTCCACCATTATAAGCTATCCCTCTTTTTCTCAAATAATGCTGTTTTACCTTAATATCTACTTCGATAGTAATATAGATGAACCAGCTTTCTTTTGGTTAGTGTTTGCACAGTGTATCTTTTTTTGACTCGCAACTTTAATTTGTCTCTTGAAGACAATATACTATACGCCAGAAGCAAACACCAAGTGGGATTATACATGCATGTGCTTTATTGGGGAAATGCCTGTGTGGGAATGTCTCGGGAAACCAGAAGAGGCTGGGAGAGTCTCAGACCCTGATGAAGGTATGAACCCGTTGAAGAATAGAGGGAAGGAAGAAATCTGACTGCAGTTTTTTTTCTTTCTAACACCCTTATTGAGGTATTATTTATATACAGTAAATGATATTGAGGTGTCACTTACATCCATCTTAAGTGTATGATCTTGTAAATAAAGAGTTGTGCAGTCATCACAATTCAGTTTTAAAGCATTTACATCATCCCCAAAAGATTCTTCCTGGGGAATTACAGGTAAACCCTGTTCCTACCTCTAACACCAGCCAACCACTGATCTACTTTTGCCGTTATAGATTTGCCATTTCTGGATGTTTCATATAATCATACAAATGTATTTTTGTGTGTTTGGAGTCTTAGCGTAAGGTTTTTGAGTTCCCATGTTGTAGTATGTATTAGTATTTTGCTCATTTCTGGTTATCCGTTTACAAGTAGATGGATATTTGGATTATTTTTACTTTTTAGCTATTATGAATAATGTTACTATGAATAGTCTCATGCTGCCTGAACACAAGTCTTTGTGTGGACATATTTTCATTTCTTTAGGGTAGATACTTAGGGGTGGAATTGCTGGGTCATGTGATAACTTCGTGCTTAACATTTTTAGGAACTGCCAAACTGTTTTCTAAAATTATTTCCATTTTATATTTCCACTGGAAATGTTTGAGGGTTCCTTTTCTTTTTCCCTGCACCCCGCAGCTTATGGGATCTTAGTTCCCTGAAAAGGGATTGAACCCAGGCCCTTGGCAGTGAGAGCACCGAGTCCTAACCACTGGACCGCCAGGGAATTCCCATGGAGGGTTGCTTTTTCTCCACATCCTCCCCAACACTTGTTATTATTGTCTTTTTGATTTATAGCCATTCTAGTGGGTGTGAGGTGGTATCTTACTGTGGTTTCGATTTGCTCCTAATCAGTAGTGATGTTGAACATCTTTTCACTATCCTGTCAGCCACTTATATGTCTTGTCTTTTTTTAAGTTATTAATTTTTTAAAAAAATAAATTTATTTTTGGCTGCGTTGGGTCTTCATTGCTGTGCACGGGCTTTCTCTAGTTGTGGCGAGCGGGGGCTACTCTTCACTGTGGTGCACGGGCTTCTGCTTCTCATTGCAGTGGCTTCTCTTGTTATGGAGCACGGGCTCTAGGTGCGTGGGCTCAGTAGTTGTGGCTTGTAGGCTCTAGAGCGCAGGCTCAGTAGTTGTGGCGCACGGGCTTAGTTGCTCCGTGGCATGTGGGATCTTCCCGGACCAGGGATCGAACCCGTGTCCCCTGCATTGGCAGGTGGATTCTCAACCACTGCACCACCAGGGAAGTCCCCAAAATTACTTTCTTAATTTCATTTTTGGATTTTTCATTGCTAGTATAGAGAAATACAATTGGTTTTTGTATATTAATCTTGTAGTATTGTTGTGACCTTGTTGAACTTGTTTTGAGTTCTAGTAGATTATTTTGAGATTTCCTAAGGTTTTCTATATACAGGAATATGTCATCTGAAAAGAAAGAGAGTTTTGCTTCTTACTTTTCATTCTGAATTCAGTCCACCTGAGTGATGAAGAAAAGCCCCAAGAGACCAGCTGTGCAGCAGGCTTAGCATGGAGACAGAAAAAATTGGGGCATGAGGATCAGGTCTGCAGTAGAAGGATCTTAAGAAAAAAAGGGGACTGGATAGGGTTGATTATGATAGACTATTTGGGAAAAAATTAAGAATCCATATTTAGCAAATTGCAAAAGTAATGAGGCAATTCTTCAGTAAGGATTTTGTACATAAATGATAGTATAGTCATACAGCTTACTATTCCACATTCATGAAAGAGAAGAAGGCATATTGATTATGAGCTTGGCCTTCCAAAGATGGAAGCCAATTTCCCAGCCTCATTTACAGTTAAGGATCAGGCTTGTCAATCAGATTCAGGTCCTGTCCAGTAAGTATCTGGTAAGGGTAAGAGCAGTGGCATCTTGCTTTTTTTGGGAGGCAGCAGCACTGCAATTTCTGGGGGCTAGCTGCCATTATCATTAGTATAGGCTGCAATGTCAATGTTCATAGTAGCACTGGTGACTTTATCACAGCAGACCCTCCCCTGTTGTGGTTAGGATGTTGTCTGTGGCTGCTGAGCTTGTGACAGTGTCCCTCTTGGAGGTTCTGTGTGCTATTTCCTTTTCTTTTTAAATTCCTTAGAGCAGGCACTCGATTTATAAGAAAAACTCCTGGCAGGTACAATTTCCAAGATACCTGGAAACACCAAGGTATAGAAGAGTAAGTACACTATTGTGTTTAAAAAAACGTGTATTTTTTTAGAATTTTGTCTCTATAATTTGATTGCCTCTAGAAAAGGGAGCTGAGAGAAAACGAGCCTGATTTTCTATGAAATGTTTTTGTATGGTTTGAACTTTGTAACCCATACATGGCAAAAATAAAGGCATAGTGAAGCCACTGAATGACATTAAGGGAATTGCATGATGTGCTGTGTTTAGAGAGCTCACTCAGGCAACCCAGTGAAAGACTGGAGGGAGGAGCCACGGGTAGTTGGCAGAGAAACAAATTAGCAAATGATTATAGTAACTCAAACAAGAAGCGATGGGGTTATGAAAGGCAGTGGTAGTAAGGATGGAGAGGAGCTCCATCTGAGCTCCTGAAAAGACAGATCTCAAGGCTTGACTATCTGTATTGGGAGGCGTATCGGTCAGGGTTCAGTCAGAGAAGCAGAACTATATTAAAAGGGATCTGTTAAATGGATTCAAACTTTCCAACTGGTTAAGCAGTCTCTATAAGGCTGTTATCTTTGAATTTGATGCTAGAACATCAGTCTAGCTAAAGTGTCTGGGGACTGGGTCAGGGATGGAGGTTTTATTTTTGACAGGGAATCCTTGAGGAGGATAGGGTAGGGGCAGCTGGCTCTCTAGTGAAAAATGCTGATATACATTCAGACTCTCTTCTCGTAGTAATTGTTCAAATAAAGCATTAATAGAATCCAAGTTATAAATAGTAGCTACCTATCATTTATGGGGGCCTACTATGTGTGAGGCACCTGACATTTATTATGTGATTTAATTCTCACAAAATCCCTGAAAGTTTGGCATTATTATTACCTTTACATAAGGTGAAACAGAGATAAGGTAAAATTAGAGAAGGAAATAGGCTCAGACAGTTAGCTAATAAGCAGCAGATCTGGGAATCAAACTTCTCACTCTTTGGAACCAACAACCTGGGTATGGTGAGAGAATCAGACTCTTCTGAAATTGATGAGTCAGTGTTTTCTCATCTCAGAAAGATGGTACACAGACAGTACTATTCTACATGGATTAAAGATGTTAATTCACTACATACAATGTATGCTGTAGGGGTTTAGAACTTCTTTCAGGAACCTGTAGAAAGGGGCTGTACTATACAAAGTTGCCAGACTCAGCTGGAGTTTGAAGAAAGTTCTCAGGGACCATTGATAAAAGAGTAAATAGGAAGTGAATGGACTGGGAGTGAGAAGTTCAGGAGATTGAGTCTCAATCTCCTAAATTGAATAAAGTCTGGAAAATTTCTGTAGAATTTAGTCTCAACAAGCAGAATGCCAAAGAAATTCAATTTGGCCAATCTGAAGGCTCTTTCCATCTTATAAATATAACACAACACTTTAAGAAAGATAATTTAATTTTTTAGGAAAAGCTACATGATTATTTAAAATGTGAAAACCACAACTAATAAACTGATGTTAGTTTCAGGACATCTTATTGCCACCACAGTCACATCACAAGGAACCCACTGCAACGAAGGCTGGGAGCTGACTGCAGTCCTGTCCAATCCCATAAGTGCACGTGCCTGGCTGCTCTTCTTGTGTACTGCAGGACTCCCTCATCTGATTGGGTCCATTAGAAGAAAGGTCCATTGTCTTCCACGTACCTTGTGACCATGGCTTAGAGGTAGGCACAGAGCCGCTCCAGCTGCCCAGGATTCCTATTACTTAGGAACAGCAACTCCTTTTTCCCTTCTTCTGTATGAGCTAAAATGGAGCCAAACAGAAAACTGGCAGTTTTCTCCTGTAGCATTGTGTTACTTAGCAAATTCTGTAGTCAAAGGCTACGTTATCCAGACTATGTTCTGATATAATTAGCACTCCCAAAACCTCACTTCTAGGCCCTTTATTCCATCCGCCAGTATTATTTTTTCTATGCATAATTTCCTTTTCTGTCCCTATTCCTCCAACCAGCATCTATCTCTCCCTCTGTTTCAAGATTATCCTCTGGACTTTAAGGACTGTCAAATCTCTCAAGGCCCTTTTAGAAATCTCTCCATTGTGCCTCCTAACTCATCATGCTACAGCTGCTTTATACTCTTCCCCCTATTCCTTTAATAACCTATTCCAACTGCAGCTAATTCTCTATTACCTAGTAACAGAACCACCTTTATTTTTCCTCTGCACCCCGCCCCCCAACAGACCCACACCCACCCAGAACTGAGGGCAAGGGTTAAATGAGCAGCTGGAACACTTTCATCTACAAGTACTAGGACAGGTATAGCAAGGATTTGGTTTGGTGCTGGAGTAGCCTCTCACACAGCATCAGTTGTTCTGGGGGTGCCCTAGCATATGAGCCTCTCAATGCAAGTGTGCTGAACGATGAATAAATGTGACAGAGTGTGGCAGCAACCCAATCACCTGGGTTCGGTCTCACCTCCTCTGTTAGCATGAGCATCTTATTCTAGACTAACGTGAGAATTTTAGGGAGAGATATAATGTCTCTTGTAAATCGAACTTTAACCAACCCCACACCTTCTGTACCATCTAATTAGCCAGAAAGAAGTCAAGATAAAGGGAAAAAAGATGAAGTACAAATTACAGGCTGCTGCTGAGGGAAGAAGAGATCAAGGCTCTGACTCAGTGGGATTCTTCTGTGAGAGGAAAAAGCTAAGCAACTGACCTTTCTCATGCTGAAGCCAATTGTTCTCCAAATAATAGTGAATACAACTTTCAAATTCCTTTGGGTTATAGTTGGAAACCAGGATGGGAATAAAGGGATCCAGGGCGTCAAATCCTTCCTGGAGAAGAAAAAGGATAAAGATACAGTATTTGTTAAGTGACAAATCAGTGTTTATTTAAACACTTTGAGGATAAGGTCTTTGAGATTTTGTTCTATTCTCCTCTACTCCACGTTCTCTGGGGCTGGCTACCCTTGCTCTACATGGCCACAAATATACTTAAAAAAGAGATAACGCTTGAGGCAAGGGGCGGTGGGGGGCGGTGGGGGGAATGCCACTTATCTGAGAGTATACACACATAATCATATACGTGTTTAAATTTTTTTTACAGTTCTAACTTCAATAGTCAACAACAGTTTTGATAGTTCATATACTCAAAAAAATTAAAATGACAAGGATGGGGGAAAAGATCCTATATAAACTAAAACAAATGAATCAAATTGTATTTCAAAGTTCAAACATAACACTGAAGGGAGGAGAGAAACTAACCCAAACTAACTTCTGAACAGAATATTTGAACAACAGACCCTTAGGCTAAAGATAAAAACTGCTCTAAAAGATATTGAGCCTAAATAAGACAGAAGTAAAAAAAAAAAAAAAAAAAATTTGCCCTCTAGTTCACAGCTTATTTGTATAGAGGCAAGGGTTAGCAATTCTGAAACTACTTTTACTATAATCTAAGATTGAGCTAATATGTAAATACACTGTGAATGAGAGATTATCGTTGGAGAAGAGGGTTACAAATATGGAAAGGGTGAAGGATACAATGAATGCTGGGATGCTAGCCTGGAACTAGAGGTATCAGATTTATGGTTTTTTAATATAGAGAGACAGATACAGATGTGTGTGGATGTGTATATATAAACACATATATGCATATAGCACACATACATGTATGTTTGTATATATGAATAGTGCATATATCTACTTACTAACTCTGCTGGAGGGCCTAGAAGAAGTGACATCCACATCCCAGTAGCAATAAGTATACCTAGCACTCAGGTCTTGGTTTCTAAATACTATTCTCCTCTAAAACGAACCAAAGCTCCTTGAAGAAATGGCTGATTTTAGGGCTAGGGCATGGAAAGTACAAGATGAGTCTGGAACATATTCCTTTTTTTTTTTTTTTAAATAAATTTATTTATTTATTTTTGGCAGCGTTGGGTCTTTGTTGCTGCGCGCGGGCTTTCTCTAGTTGTGGTGAGCGGGGGCTGTTCTTCGTTGCGGTGTGTGGGCTTCTCGCTGCGGTGGCTTCTCTTGTTGCGGAGCACAGGCTCTAGAGCACAGGCTCAGTAGTTGTGGCGCATGGGCTTAGTTGCTCTGTGGCGTGTGGGATCTTCCCGGAGCAGGGCTCGAACCCGTGTCCCCTGCATTGGCAGGCGGATTCTTAACCACTGTGCCACCAGGGAAGCCCTGGAACATATTCTTGTGTCAAAAGTAAAGAAGTGCTTAGAAATGATGGGGACAGAGGAGGAAAGGTAGGGAGAAAAATGATGCGGACATGTTAAAGGGACAGAGAAGCCAGCTTGAAGGGCTCCTACTGGCCAAATCTGGGATATCTTAAGCAGCAAACTAAATAATGATAGTAATTATTTAATGGGTTCTAAACCCATTAAATAAGAATCCACATGTCTATATTGAAACAAATACACAAGGGAGAAAGGAAAATTCTTAAATATAAGAGAGGGCCAACTGATACATTTAGAAGTAATGGTGGAGCTAGAAAATATCCATCTTGCAATTATCATGATAATTGATTTAGGGAAGAATCACCGATGGAAACTAAAACTAGTAAGGGGAAGTTTGAGAAGTAAAAGGATATTTACCTAGTCTCAAAGTATATCTCCACAAGATACTTATTCATTACAAAAGGAAAAGAGTAACTTTACTGAGGAGAAATCAGGTGGAGAGCACCTTAACTAAGTGTTCAAAGTATATATTGCCAGTAACAGGAGAAATAAGTTCCATGTGCTTTCTGATATTATGCACTGAGAAGACACACTATAACTTCTAACATCACGTATAGTCAGGAAAAAACAGACAACCCCATAAAATAACCCATAAGATAACTAGCATGTACTCTTCAAAAACAAAGATATAAATATTAAGGTTATAAAAGACAAAGACTGAGGATCTGTCTCAGATTAAAGGGGACTAAAGACACCTGACAGTTGAGTGCGGTGCATTATCCAGGACTTTCTTTTCCTGTAAAGGACACTGGGATAACTGGCAAAATCAGAATATATTCTATAGATTAGGTAACAGTCAATGTTAACTTTCTGATTTTGAAAATTGTGCTGTGGTTATACATTAGCGTATCTTTTTGTTTTTTTTTTTTTTTTGCGGTACGCGGGCTTCTCACTGCTGTGGCCTCTCCCGTTGCGGAGCACAGGCTCCGGAAGTGCAGGCTCAGCGGCCATGGCTAACAGGCCCAGCCGCTCCGCGCCATGTGGGATCCTCCCGGACCAGGGCATGAACCCATGTCCCCTGCAACAGCAGGCGGACTCTCAACCACTGCGCCACTAGGGAAGCCCTAGAATATCTTTGATTTTAGGAAATATGCATTATTTAGAGATAAAAGAGGGCATCATATCTCAGGTTACTGTCACATTATTCAGGGAAAAAAAATAGATGGAGAGAAAGAGTAAAGCAAACATGGTAAAGTGTTAACATTTTAGAAATCTAGCTGAAGTCACAGAGGAATACCATTTTTCTCCAAGTCTGAAATTATGTCCAAAAAAATATATATATATGTATGTATATTTAGACAGAATGACTATCTAAGGGTAAACAAATTTTCCAGTGATTTGACCTTTCCCAGCAACTCCTGGGGCAGATAGGCTTTCCGGGGCTTAAAGAGAGACCCAGTCTGGCTCACAGTCAACACAATGGCGCCTCCTTGCTGAAAGAAAGGAGAAAAAGCTGAATTTGAAAAAGACAGAAAAATGCATTTTAATCATCTGCAGTTTTTTTTTTTTTTTGCCATATGGTGGTATGGCAGTGTGATCTAGCACAGTTAACTGGCAACTAATTTGATTATTAATTCTCAATTTGACTCTGACAATAAATTGCTACATGATCTTAAATTTATCAAAATCCTTTCCAAAGTTGATAAGAAATAAAAACACCTTCAACAATTGCAGCAAAGTGAAATTATGCCAATATTTCAAAAAAAATGGTTTTGAATAAGTGTACTCCAGTCAAGTGGAAAGATAAGAAAACAAATATATAGATTTAAAACTTGGTACAGTTATGAGAATTAAATAAGATATAAGAACTTTCTGTCCATAAAATTAGAGACCGGTAGGTATTAGCAATGAGGCAGTTGAACATCTTTAAAACGAAAATACATTTCTTTCTGAAATCTGTTAGGTATCATGTGCACTCACCCAATCATTTTTTACCATTTTCCTCAGGTTGTAAATAAATGCTAGTTCTTCTGGGGCAATCTGCACATCGGTCAATGTGTGAGACAGAGGTGAGAGGGAGGAGAAGGGGAGAAAAGAGGGAGAGAAGAGAACATTACTTGCTCTGCCCGGATGCTCCCCTGAGATATCTGCACTGACAACAACTAGAAAATCCTCAGCTGGGAAATCTCTGGAGGACTCTGCACTCTCACTGTCGAGGGCCTGGGTTCAATTCCTGGTCAGGGAACTAAGATCCCACAAGCTGTGCTGTGAGGCCAAAAAAAAAAAAGAGGAAAAAAAAATCCTCAACTACTACATAACTATAGTACCTGAAGGTACCTCTGGAATAAGCTACATGGCCACTGCTCCTCAAACTGCCATGCTTCTGGAGATTAAAAAGAGTTACCAAGGGAGAAAATACCCACTACCCCAACCCACCCCCTTCCTTGATGCTTCTGATCGTCTCTGCTTAGACCAGAGAACATCATTTTGAAAAGAGAATAGAAAGAAGAAAATTGACAAAGAAACCACAGCTTTTGTTGTCATGCTCTTGGTATTCAGTGGATGATGGAATGTGGCATCATCTCCTTCTGATACTATTTTCACTATACATCTTATTTCAAATATTCCAAGGCAAGAAAATATACTGCATGGTCTAGAAGGCTATGTCCCAGCCTACGTATATGATGGGTTCTGAAATCAGAGAAACCAAAATAGAGAAACTCAGTTTTCCTACCGGGCTTTTATCTTCTCTTTTCAGTGTGGTCCTTCCCCAGAGAGCATTGACTCCATCCACTGCCACCAGGAGGCGAAAAATACCCAAAGAACTTTGCCTCTTTAGCTCTTTGAGCACAATCCCAACTGCATCTGTGGCATTCCTCACCCGCGTTATGCCCTGTAGGGAAAGAGAGACAGTGGCTTGCAGTCCTACAAGAGGCTGTCTCTGGTTAGACATAGTACATGTTCAGTGTCTTTTTTTATACCTGTTCAACTACTTCTCCCAGGGGACTGCCTTTCTCAGTGCTTTCTCGCTTATTCCAGACATACTTCTCTTGAACTTTTATCTAAAAATAAAACAAAGACCAAAAAAGGCCACTTAGCCTAAGGATGAACCCATCCCTAGCTAAGAAGGTAGGGTAGGAGGCTAAGGTTATTAGCATTCTATTTTCATCTATTTTTCAAGCCTTGTAAGAGAGCTCAGCAGGGAAGTGAATGCTTTCTAGCCCATTTCTGCCTGGAGCTTAAAAAAACACACACAAAAAAGTAAGGGATTCTGACTAAAAAGGCCCAGGATGAAGCCTTGGCACGTGCATTTTTAACAAGCTCCTAGGTGATTCTGACTTACATCCAGAGTTGAAAATCCCTGGCCTAGAGACTGTATCCAAGCATCACTAGAGAATAATTTTACGAATATGTTTCTGGTACCTAAGAGATCTAATCTGGAGAAAATTATGTAGTTGAAATGTGTCTTAGAGGATTTTAGGCTGTCACCTTGGAAAAGTCAATGAAGCAATCTGGACTTCACTTTGCTACCCACCAGATGCGACTAGCTTACTGCTGCCTCTTTATTTTACATGGATAAATGAGTTTCAGCGTGTGAACTCACTGTGAATAAAATGTATGAAAGAAATACAAAATGGTATAGTTATCCCAACTACAATATTAGTTCTCCATAGTCTACTGGTACTCAGGGCACAAAGAAGATAAAAATCTTAAAAGATTGTCCAGCACCAAACTTCTGGGAGTCTAGTCACCTGACTCAAGAAATGCTCATTTGCAGTTTTGAAATTCTTCAGCCAGGTTGAAGCCTCTAAAGGTTGATCAAAGCGCTGTTTGTTGTAGGTGGACTGCAGAAGATCCCGGCAGTTTTTCACCCAAAGATGAGCTAATCAAAAGGCAAAAGAAAACAAACTAGGCAGGAACTGACTGTATTCAACTCAAAATACTCTATGCTTCTTTAAGTTACGGGAGATGACTTTAGTTTCCCATATATATTTCTTAAAGCCTTCTTGCTTCAGAGGTTTACTTTTTGGTCTGGTCCATCTTAAATATTATCATTACACACAATACACAAATAAATGGATTAAAGGTCACCTCAGCTTCCTGGCAGTTTTTAAAGGCAGAAAATGTGGATGCAAACAACACTGAACAAAACAAGGAGGGATATATGAGAAGTATGAGAGTTTAAGTTTTTAAGATCCATGCTGACAACCTAGAATGCTGACAAACAGTACCATGTCAAAGGGTCTAAGGGTACTCAAAGTTGTTGGCTGATGGCAATAAAGCTTGTGGTGAACACTAAGGGGGGAGTTTATGCTCTTGGGCATTAGCTATCAAAGTGAGGATTGCTGCGCCAAAAAATACTTCATTCTAATTATCAAAAGGTTCCAAAACTAACTCAGACCAGCCTGTACCTGGAGCAAAGACTTCTCCCTTAGTTGTCAGAGCCCTGTCAGAAAATTGAAGCCACAATGTTACCACAGTAACAGAATAACTAACCCCAACATAGTGAGGGAAGTTCTTACCATCTGGAATATGCAGTATCAGCCAATCCTGTTTTGCACAGAAATGAATACTATGGCAAAGACTGAGGGTTTTTCCTGTTCCCTTCTCGCCATCTAAAGCACTTGCTGTTAAAGAAAACACCACCTTCCAGTAGTTGGGACTCCACGCTCCCAATGTGGGGGCCCGGGTTCCATCCCTGGTTGGGGAACTAGATCCTGCATGCCGCAACTAAAAGATCCCGCATGCCAGAACTGAAGATCTTGCATGCCGCAACAAAGATCACGTGTGCTGCAGCTAGGACCTGGCACAGCCAAATAAATAAATATTTTTAAAAATAATAAATTTATAAAAAAAGAGAAAGGAATAGTAGTTTCTTTTTTCTCACCAGGAATTGATTTAGGAATGGATGTGTGATGTAATTCTGGGCAATATGAAATGAGGGATGTCTGATGGAAGCTTCTGGGAAATTTTTCTTTGTTTTAAAAAAAAAAGAATGCAAGAAAGGAATGTTTACTTTTCTGGCCTTTGGACATGGCTCTGTGAAGATGAGATGTTTGGAGCTGCTGTAACCATTTTGTCAACATGAAGAAATCAACCTGGAGACAAAACCTAATATGGTGAGGATGACAGCAGAAAGATTAAAGGAATCTGAGTTCTCTCTTTTTTAAAAGAATATTCATTTGTTTGTTTTGGCTGCACCCGGTCCTGGTTGCAGCGCGCAGGGTCTTTAGTTTTGGCATGCCTGTGGGGTCTGGTTCCCCGACCGGGGATCGAGCCCGGGTCCCCCTCACTGGGAGAGCGGAGTCTTACCCACAGGACCACCAGGGAGGTCCTGGAATCTGAGTTCTTGATGACCTCAATGAACTGCTGAAATAACCAAACCTGAGCCTAAACCTGATGTTCCTGTTCCTTAGGCAAAAATCATTTATTACCTAAGCCATTGTGAGTTGGACTTTCTTCTTACTCAACTGCAAATGAAGCATCTTAAGTGATAAACTAAAACAGGAGAAACACAACATGAGATGAAGAATTGGGTCATTTTAGAGATGAGCCACCAAAAGTTGGAGTATGTTAATATGCTATTTAATATGTTCATACCTAATTCTTTTAAAAAAAGCTGTTTTGACAGTACCACTAAAATAGATTACTTATGTCTTTTAAATTTAGGACTGCAAAAATCTCCAATTAGAGCAAGGAGTAAAAGAAACAAGTTCCTGAGGAAAATAAATTTAGTCAATTTTCAAAATATTAGAATTTTCATGCACTCTTACTACAGGAGTGTCAATTCTGACTTAACCCCTTCTGGCTAAAAATAAAGGTATTTTCTTAATTAAAAAAAAAAAAAAGAAAGAAAGAAAACACCACTGAAAGGGACACTTCAACTGTCAACAAATAAAGCATTTCTTCTTTTCCCACATTTGAGGAAGGAAAGCATTGGCTCAGATAGCCCAGGCAAGCAGGAAAGGATACAGAAAACGTATCGTACAGCTGGATGAGCAAAATTGGTGTTTTTCAGGTAATGCAGAAGCTCTAGGGCTGGTCTCCTTACCATCAGGCAAGCTTCATTGAATGTCTTCACCTAACAAAACAGGGAAAGAGGAAGGAGAGGGTGGGGTGTGGAACTTCTAGCCAGTTCTTGGTAATATACACTGAGTCCAACATAGCAACCATAGCATCAAATTGCCTATTTTTCATTTATTCAGTTAGGAGAGGTTGGTATTGAATTTGAAAATTTAGCCATGTAATTTAGCTAAAAATTGAAACACATTATCCCGCACCAAGTGTGTAACATTCAGCTTTTGATTATTTCTGTAAATGAAGCACAGATATTACATCAGTTAATTGAAATTTACAAATAATCCAGACATAACTATGTAACCTACTTAAGGTTGATATAAATATTAAAAGCGTGTAAAATGCTTAACAAAGCATCTGACACATGGTAAGCATCAAATAAATGTTAATTCTTTTAAATTTACTTTTAGCTAATTTTTCTTTTAAATTAAATTTAATTAATTAATTTATTTTTGGTTGCATCGAGTCTTAGTTGCGGCATGCAGGATCTTTCGTTGCGGCACGCAGGATCTTTCGTTGGCGGCACGCGGGCTTCTCTCTAGTTGTGGCTCGTGGGCTCCAGAGTGCTTGGGCTCTGTAGTTGCGGCACGTGGGCTCTCTAGTTGGGGGGGCAGAGGCTCAGTAGTTGTGACGCGTGGGCTTAGCTGCCCCATGGCATGTGGGATCTTAGTTCCCCGCGTTCCCTGCATTGGAAGGCAGGTTCTTAACCACTGGACCACCAGGGAAGTCCCTTTAGCTAATTCTTATAACTGTAGCCACCTAGACTTTTCTCTAGAACTTATATACATACCAGATCAGGAGCAGGTGTGACCAACTGCCCCACAGCTATGAGGCCATACCTGACACCACCAGTATACAGATACACCAGAGAACTGGCACACAAAATTCATTCCCTTTATGCCATCAGGAATAATTTGGTGGAAAAATTTGGGAAGCAGTGATATGTGTGAAAATGATTTGCAAATAAAGTATTTAATAATGTCTACTGATAAGAATAAGTACCTAACAAATACTATTCACAAGTATATCAGATAGGGATTAAGATAGTGTTGGTATTTTTTAAAGAAATCCTAACCAAACAATTGAATTGGAGAAGGACTTTGACAGGTAAGTTCAAACTTAATGGAAAGTGAAACCTTCAAAAACATGATACAGATATTAAAACAGAAATGCTGTATTAGGCAATATGACAGTACTAAAATACACAAACAATGGTGAGGGAGTTGGCCTTTACATAAATGGAAATTATGGAAAGAATGTATGAGTAATTCCTTCCAAAGCACTGGTGGTTAACCATTCTGAAAGCAACCTGCAATAGTTAAAGTTAGGCCCTCAGAACTATGTTAGAGATTGTACTACGAATGTCTTGGGACAGTTTAAAGATGATTTCTTCTGACCGTGTCCTATTTCCAAACTTAACAAAATTTTTGATGACAAGCTGTCTATGGCCTAGAATTAGCCCCTTTACTGGTGTCTCATCTAACTTCTTGAAATAAAACACATTGAAGAAATGACATCCTCTGGTTTCTAAGCTAAAAATCACCTGCACAGTCAAGTTTGATATTTCAATAAGAAGGAATAATTTCCGAGGCTGAAACTAATTGAGCAGGAATTATCCAAAAGAACCAATTTTCCCAGGGACTTCCCTGGTGGTCTAGTGGGTAAGACTCCATGCTCCCAATGCAGGGGGCCTGGGTTCGATCCCTGGTCGGGGAACTAGATCCTGCATGCATGCCACAGCTAAGAGTCTGCATGACGCAACTAAGACCTGGCACAGTCAAATAAACAAATAAATAAATAAATAAATGTTTATTAAAAGTGTTAAAAAAATTTTGCCAACAAACTCTGTTTGCAGTTAACTATGAATTCTTTCAATGGCTATAAAGCAATCCAAGATTACATTCTTTGGGTTGAATTTATGACCACAAAACTACATTTTCTGAAAACCCATGAGACTGAAGAAGAACAATGAATGATGCATCTAATCCAAATATCATTTCTATTTGGCTCAAAAATATATTATGTTTTTGCTTTTCTATACATATAAACTATTTTCATGATATTTTGCTAAGGCAAATATTAAATTCATTTTTAACAATTATTTGAAGTCTAAAGTTTCTAGAAATCTGTTGGGTAACACAAGGAAAAGAGTGGAATATTATTTATTTACTTAAGAATATTTTGCCTGGCTCCAAAAAGGATTTAAAGAGGTTAACTGCAGATAAGCATTTGCTTAAAGTAATTATAACAACAGCACTATTCACAAAAGATAATCAATAGCTCAATTTATCTGATTTGTTTTTAAGATTCAAATTAAATCTTTTATAGTTTTCTACTCATTTAATTCCACCCCTCTGCTATCAACAGCTTGTGTTATAAGCTCCCTCCAATTCCCTCCCCTGTTTTGAGCACCTGCATTACAAAGCGAGGAGGCAGGCCATGGGAGAATACAGTCTTCAGATCTTGGAAGGATATGTTGTAGTGCTGACCCTCATGCTGCTCCCCATGCCTCGCCTAGGAAATAAAAATGCAAACAGGTATAATGGATAGAGTGACAAAGACTTTGAAAAAGTGTCAAGGGCCTTCTAGACTGTAGTGAGGAAACACTTCTCTCTCAGAGCTGGAAAAGATATTCTTTCATTTCTTAGACAAAAAATGCTCGCTGTTGTCCCCAAGTCCACAGTGTATATATAAAGCTGATGTTGGCCTGAATGATGAAGCCAGTTGCTCGGCAACATAAACCCTAGATGTGGAAGGAGCAGAGACAAATCTTGCCATCTGGATTCTTCTGTGCTGTGCATAGAGATGATCCAGTCACGTGACAAGATCATCTGCATGCCACTGTTGCCATAGAAACCTCTGAGGAACTGGCAGATAAAGGGACTACAATTACAGGGAAAAGCTGAAAGGCAATTCAATGACTTCATTCACTTATTCTATTTCATTTTGTGCTTGTGAAAGTAGATGAACGCTAGAGACATAAATAAAACACACCCTGCTGAGATGGTGTTTTGGGTAATGAGTTATTTTTTTCCCTTCCACAAGCACAGCATATGTTAAGTTGGGGCAACTCAGAGGGCAGGGGTAGGGACAAAAAGGGAGAGAAAAGCTATTGGTTCCCTTCACATTTAAGCACAGACCATACAACTGATTTCATTTATAAGAGGCAACAATACTACTGAGGAAGGAGAAATCAGCATTTAGCCTAATGGGACCTGAAATAGAAAATGCAACACTGGATACTGCTGGAATCCTGGTTTCTACTGATAAACTTCACTTTAAATACTGCTCTTCTCAACAAATCAAGTTAGTTCCCTCTCCAGACACTAGGAAATCCACTTAGAAAGGTGGAAGATAGTACCAGATTGGTTATTAGGAAAACTATGTGGTCCTAGGCAAGTAAGTTGATTTTGTTAGGGTTCTCCATACCAGGGTTGTTAAACTATGGCTGGCTACCCATTTTTGTAAATAAAGTTTTACTGGAACACAGCCAGGCCCATTTGTTTATGGCAGAGCTAAGTAGTTGTGACAGAGATCACTTTGGCTCATATGCCTAAAATATTTACTATATGATTCCTACAGGAAAAGTTTGCCAACCCATCATACACTAAGATCAATAATAACTACTAAATTTAACTTCTAAGGAATTGAGTAGTTAAGTACCTACTCTATACCCAACAAAACCCTTGGCACAAAGTGAGTTCAATGGTAGGAATTAAACCAAAACAGATATGGACTGACCTGTCTGAGCTATGTTACCATAGTATTAGATAGGGATGGGGAAGATCAGGGTTCCAGAATGCTGTCTCAGGTACTGTCTGACTATATGTAAAAATCTGCTTAGCTTCTTTCAGTTTCAGTTTTTCTTATGTGTAAAATGATGGCAATACAAATTATAAGCCCTGAAAAAAACCCATATACACGTTAGCAACTCACCGGATCATTCTCACTGGTGCGGGAAATAGCTCTGGGACTCTCAATTGCAACCTGGTTATCCAGGTGAGCAGCAAGGCATTGGGGTGCCTGGGTCCCTATGTGCAAAAAACGTCCAGGGTCCAACTATAAAAGAAACCATTTTAGTGTTTTACAATTAATAGGCTTTTTACGCTTGCTACAACACAGAGGTTTTAAGCCATATCTGCCACAGGGAAAAATATCACTATCATGCATTTTAGTTTTATGTAAAACAGATCCTTGTTATTATTTATAATTCTCTAAGTCCAATCACATTATTCATACTCTGAATCTGTTCCAGCTTGTGTTGCTATGTCTGGGCTCTGTCCCATATGGAAACAATTCCGTTAGAGATTGTTCAGGAGCATAGCTCAGCCATTAACAACCTAACTCAGGAAACTTCATTTAATGCTCTTGCCTACAGTGATGAATGGTGGCCAGTATTGTACAATTCCCAGCTGTCTAGTAATCCTAGTCACCTCAGTTATTAGGGGATTAGTGCAACGTTCCTATTTGATAGGTATAATTACACTCCTTGCAACAATTTTCTTGCTAGCTGTGTCCTGAAATAAAGAATCTTTCATTAAGAACATGTAACGAGGGAGTGAGTAAAGCATCCAGCTAAGTGAAAATAAACTGCTCTACAGGCAACTCAGTGAACTGCACATGGAAACCTCAGAACTGGGAAAGGTTTGGGGAAGAGGATGAGATTTCAGGAGATAAATCTGAGAAAATGCTAACTGGAGAACTCCCAAGCTGAGTTTAAGGATAACAGGCCTTGTGTATAAGTGAAAAGATGCCAGTTACAAGAGAAAGATTAGAGTATGAATCCAGTAGAATGAGGAAAACAGGGTTGTGAGAGATGGCTGTAGAAAGGGAGCTGCTCGCTAGGTCAATAGATAGTATGAAAGCTGCCTGTATTTATATTTAGTCTCACCAAGCAGCTTCATGAGTGCAGAAAATGTATATTATTTTTGTACTACCTCTCATAACATTTATAACCATTTAACAAGACCTTTGACTCCCTGACAACTTTTTAACTGGTATCTTTAAATCTTTGACTCTTCATCTTTCACAGTCCAGAAGATTTGTCCTCCCAAATAGGTTTAACATTCAGCTAATCAAAAAGTTTGGATGGTTCCCTATTAATGTCAAAATAAGTCTCAAAGTCCTTAGCATGATAATTAAGGCCACTGCTATAAGTTCAACCTCCTTTTCTAGTCCTACTCCTTTATAAACTCTATACTCCAGCCAGCCAACCATGCTAAAACATGTTATTCACTTTCATGCCTTTATATTTCTGCTCATTCTATTTCAGCTTCCCTCTCTCCCTATTTAAATCTTACTCATCATTTAAGACTCACCTCAAATGTCATATCCTCTGTGAGGATTTGCCAGACACCTCCAGGCAAAAGCAATTATCTTTCCCTCTCTATAGATAGCACTTTCTTTGTATTGCATGCATTTTTACTCTGCCTTGAACTACATTCATGGCTTTTGTTAACTGAGTACCTATAAAATGCTAGGCAACAGAGTGTTATACACACATTATTTTTGAGCCAAGAATCCTAGAAGATAGGTAGAATATTACGCTGTTTTATTATGAGGGAAATCAAAGTTCAGGGAAGTTAAATAACTTTGTCTAAAGTCACAGAGTTGGTAGGTGATGAAATCAGAATTCAAATCCAAGTTTGTGGGACTCCAAAATCTTTATCCTTTTTATTGCATCATGTTATCTTACACACAAGTTTGTCTCCCATTTTAGGCCACACACACTTGAAAGAGAAAGGAAAGAGAAGGGATCAGGTTTTATTCATTTTTGTATCTCCTTCTCCAAGTACCCAGTGCACCACAAATACTTCATACTTGTGCCCTGGAATAAAAAAATCTTTCTTAGAGACATGATGAGATGGGGGAGTTTGTAAAGCATCTAGCTAAGTGAGAGTAAACTGCACTACACTGCAACTCAGTGAGCTGCACATATAAACCTCTGAACCAGAATTTGCATATTTAATGTAAAGTAATAGGGTAAAGTAATACAGTTGCTCCAACACTGTCTGCGAATGCAGAGACAGCAATGTTTATCACATGTACTCTATACCTCCCAGCCTCCCTTGCAGAAAGATTGGGGTCACACGATTAGTTCTGGCTAATGAGCTATCAACAGAAATAACTTGGGTCAATTCTAGTCAGAGCCAGTTAAGAGTGGGTATAAATTCTCTTTTTTCTCCTGCCATGGCAACCTTAAAACCTACATGCTGAGATGGCATCCCAAGATGACAAAACTGCATCCCTAAGTCTATCCCCTCCCATATTTGCCTGCAAACCATTTTTTTTGGCAGCACTGCACAGCACGTGAGATCTTAGTTCCCCGACCAGGGATCGAACCCGTGCCTCCTGCAGTGGAAGTGCAGATTCTTAACCACTGGACCGAAAAGGAATTCCCTCCCTGTAAACCATTTTGGAAATATAGCAACATCAAGAGCAAAACAAAACATATACACACAACACAAACAATATCATGTGTTGAGTTAAGCCAATGAGAATTCAAGGCCTGTTACCTCCATAGGATCTGAACAATACACCCTACAATGTTCTCAATTCTACTGGAGAGAAAGCATCATGTCTCTAAATAAAGTAGCAGTCAAGTGGAAAATTAAAGATATTCAAGGACCACAGGGTGGTGCTATTTCTACAAGAAACCTTTGACTTTTTAGTTAAATGTTTTTTGCAGCAAATTAAAAGCTAGCAAAATGGATTCCTTACTTCTTCGTGTCATATATGGCATCACCCAGCTAGTCTCTTGTCTCCAGGGAAAACAACCATATGTACAACTGCCTCTGCACCGTTCCAGAATGAAAATCATGCAGTTCTTGAAAGAAGGGCATTCACGAGCCAATAAAGAAGGTAACTCTAAACTAATCTACAAAAAGCATAAAATCTTCTCACTGACATTCCTCTGTACTTTGGACTCAGGTCTTTCTTGTCTGCTATAAAGGAAGAAGAAATTGTAGCCTTTTAATATAATAAGTTGGGGCCAGAATCCATCCCTTTGTTGATCTTTGCTTTTTCATATTGTTTTATAAAAATGGGTTATTTTATGTACATAGGTTTGTCATGAATCCCTGGAAAAAAGGTGAATCCTATAAGAGGAAGGGCTCCTTTTTAAGGAAATCTAATCTGTAATTAAATGATCAGATGGAAGTGACTAAGCCCTTCCAGCTCAGTTCTCATCCTTTAGGACATAACTCTGGTAGGATTTCTTCTGGACCCTACTAATCCAGGTTAGGTGCTTCACCATGCTATAACAATCATTTATTCATGATCCCACTACTGGACTTCCAGGTCCTGAAGAAAACATGGACCATAAAATGCAATACAGCACAGTGGTTAAGGCCACAGGCTATGAAGTCAGACAGACCTGGTATCTAGTCTGGGTTAGACAACTTCACAGCGTGTTACCTCAGGCAAGTTACTTAGCCTTTCTAATTCTAAATTTCTGCATCTGTGAAACAAAAATATTATCTACCTCAGGGGTTGATCATGAAGACTAAGAGAAATAAAGCACTTAGCACAGTGCCTGGCACATAATGAATGCCCAACAAATAGTAACCACTGGGACTTCCCTGGTGGCACAGTGGTTAAGAATCCGCCACGGGTTCGAGCCCTGCTCCAGGAAGATCCCACATGCTGCAGAGCAACTAAACCTGTGCGCCACAACTACTGAGCCCATGCTCTAGAGCCCGTGAGCCACAAGTACTGAGCCCGTGTTCCTAGAGCCCGTGCTCTGCAACAAGCCCACGCACTCCAAGGAAGAGTAGTGCCTGCTCGCCGCAACTAGAGAAAGCCTGTGCACAGCAACGGAGGCCCAACGCAGCCAAAAATAAATAAATAAATTTAAAAAACAACAACAAAAAAGACCCAAATAGTAACCATTATTAGTGAAATGAGTCATCTTAGAATCCTGAGTATCTGCCATAAGGAAGGTGCTGAAAAACTATTTGCTAAATAAATGAGAGAATGAAGTAAAGCAACAGAATAGTCTTTCTTACATATGATTTTATTATTTTAATCAACTATCAACTATCAGAAATCAGCAACTTAGGGCTTCCCTGGTGGCGCAGTGGTTGAGAGTCCGCCTGCCGATGCAGGAGACATGGGTTCATACCCTGGTCCAGGAAGATCCCACACGCTGCGGAGCAGCTGGGCCCGTGAGCCATGGCTGCTGAGCCTGTGCGTCCGGAGCCTGTGCTCCGCAATGGGAGAGGCCGCAGCAGTGAGAGGCCTGCGTACCGCCAAAAAAAAAAAAGAAATCGGCAACTTATTTTTTTTTAAATACTTCATGAAGGGATGATAATCATTGACCCAAATGGAGAATAATGATAATCATTGACCCAACTGCACTTAAGCTTATTTATCTCCTTTAAAAAAAGTCAGTTCTCCTATGATAGGGTAAATTCCCAAGCGCAACTACTCTACTAAGATCTGTTATTGGATTTTTAGGGCAGTTGGGAGTGAAGTGTATGGGCAGAGAAGTGGAATTGTGACTGTTTTTTTTTTTTTTTTTTTTTTTTGCGGTACGTGGGCCTCTCACTGTTGTAGCCTCTCCCGTTGCGGAGCACAGGCTCCGGATGTTCAGGCTCAGCGGCCATGGCTCACGGGCCCAGCCACTCCGCGGCACGTGGGATCTTCCCAGACTGGGGCACGAACCCGCGTCCCCTGCATCAGCAGGCGGACTCTCAACCACTGCGCCACCAGGGAAGCCCGTGACTGTTCTTTTGAGCAAAACTAGTCAGCTGAAGTTCTCCAGAGCATTTTATTCTGGATACAATCAATCCAGAAAAGAAATCCACCTAAAGACAGTTTACACAAAGCACTTAAGTCAGTCAGGACTCACCTTATGGACGCTGGAGATAAGCCTTGTCATTCCTTTCAGCATTATCCCTGCACTTTTAAAAAAAAGTGAAAAGGTAAGCCACAACTGGGAAAAGATATTTGCACAACGGATTAGTATCTAGAATAAATAATGCCTTTAAATTGATTTTAAAAATGAGCAGAAGACACGAACAGATATTTCACAGAAAAGGGAACACAAGTGGCTAGTAAACCCATGGAAAGAGTTCGACCCTTATGACAAATCAGGGAAATGTAAATTAAAACCACCACAATGAGATACCATCCACAACCATCATATTAAGAAAAATGAAAAAGACAACAGCAAATGTTAAAGAGGCTGTGAAGCACTGGGAAGTTTCCTACACTGTCAATGGAATTATAAATACAAATATCTTGGAAAACAAATTTGACATTATCTGTAAAGTTGAAAAGGTACATGTCTATGGCCCAGGTATTCTACTCCTTCGTATTTATTTTAGAAAAACACATATACATGTACACTGGGAAATATGTATCACAATGTTCATAGTAGTAGAATATGAATTATCAGAAACTGTAAAAAGCCCAAATGTCCATTGATAGAAGAGTGGATAAACGGAGATATGGTCACGCAATAGATGCCATACAAAAGTAAAAAGAATAAACTGCAGTTACATGTAAGACATAGATGGATCTCAAAAACTAATGCTGAGTGAAAACTGTAATATACAGAATGATATAATTTATATGAAACTCAAAAACTTAAATCCTAATTATCTGGAGAATACACATATATGTAATAAAACTGAAAGAGAAAGGCAAGAGAATGATAAGCACACATTTAGAGTAATGCTTACCCTTAGGGAAGAGGTAAAGGGACAAGATTGGGGCAGGTCACACAAAGGAATTGTAATGATCTATTTCAAATGATGGATAATAGATATGAGTATTTGCTTTATTATTTTTATACCATGTGTGCTATATTTATTCATTTGTATGTTGGAAGTATTTAACTAAAAAACCCTAATCATGTGGGAGCTAAAAAATGTTTAAAATACTTAAATGCAACTCTCAATATTCACTAGTAGACAGCATAACTAAATCAAATCTCCAGGTAATCACCTACTTCATTTTGGCTAATAATTTTCACCTTACATCCAAAATCTTTAAAGCAGCAGCAACAACAGTGTTACACCCATTTATTCAACAGTAACAACAACAACAGAGTCGCACCCATTTATTCAACAGTTACTGAGCACCTATTATGTGCCAGGGCCTGTGAATAAGATGGTGAACAAAGCTGTTCAGTCCCTGACCCAACAGAGCTTATAGTATGGTTAAGAGATGACACAAACTCCTCTGAATTCTATCTCCTTTTAGTTTTCAAGTTTACTATTTCTTTTAGAAACTGCTTATTTTCCCATCAACCTCTTTCCATTTTAAGAGTTTGTGGAAGAACAGCTTAAGACCACTCAGTGGCTGTTCCTACTCATTCAGTGGCCTGAGCAGTGGGAGCTGCAAACCAGTCTTCAGTGGCAGGCTGAGCACTCCGGTCTTCAGCAGGGAACTGCTGAATAGGCACAGGGAGCACCTGCACACCTTCGGACCAGGCTGCCGCCTCAGGTTGAGCAGCAGTGAACTCAGGAGCTGGAGCAGCCCATTCACCCTGAAATTCCTCCTTGGTCACAGTCTTCTCAGCTGCCACCTGCTCTTCCTTTTCAATCTCTTCAGGAACTCTGTAGAAGTAGAGATCAGGCATGACCTCCTATGGGTGTTCACGGGAGATGGTGCCACGCATGCGCAGAACTTCACATCAGACTCACTGAGTGAGCTCCCTTGTTGTTGCATGGGATGGCAATGTCCACATAATGCAGAGGAGAGTCTGTGTTACACAGAGTAATGGTGGGCAGGTTAATGTAAAAGGCCTCTGTGAGAGACTGGTCAGCCCTGGGATCAGTAACCAACCAGAAGCCTCGGCTCCTGGAAGGCTGCCTGGATCTGGTTAGTGAAGCCTCCAGGAGTGAATCGGCCAGCAATAGGAGTAGCTCCAGTGACAGCAGCAAACTTCAGCACAGCTTGCTGGAGGATATGACACTGACATCAGCTGGGTTTTCAATGGCAACAATGGCACCAGCTGCCAAGAGAAGCTTCTCTCAGGTTCTCTTCAGATTTATGATGTAGATGCCATCACTGTTCCTTTTGTAGATGTACTGTTCCATTTGGAAGTCAAGGTTGGTGCCACCTAAGTGGGTTCCAGCTACAAGAAATTTGAGGACATCCTTCTCCTTCATTTGCAGGACATCAAGGGCTCTGGACATTGTGAAAGTTTCCCTTTAAGTTACAAGGGAATCCAGAACAACACCGTACGGACCCCGTCTGGGTAGCGCGGAAAAGGCAAGTTTACTTTTTAATAAAGATGCAAAGCATTCCTTAATTCAGTCATTCAAAAATGTGTTTTGTGTTTTCACGTGCCCACACTATACAGACTACACAGTGGTGAACAAGACTGGCACGGTCTCTACTGGCCTGCCTCACATTTACATGTGGGATTGCAGGGCTCCTTTGCTGTGTTTGAAAACCAAAAGTTCTAGAGCAGCAGTTCCCAAAATGAGTTTGGTGAATACTAACTAGTCATAAAATGCACCAATGTTCTCTGGCCAAAGAAATTTGAAAATGCTATATAGTTATTCACTTCTTGAATAATTATAATATATGCACATATTCACAAATTTAAAGGCTTTGGGGAAAACTATAGTTAAGAGACTTCATTTTAATCCAATTTACTTGGCCTTGGAACCCTTGGAACTTCCCTTGTTGCAAAATACTATTAATAACATTCTCTTGGCTGCTAGTGGAAGGGCTGCTGCTGTGCAGTAAGGTGGCGACTGTGAGCATGTGCCCAGGCGTGAGGATGAATTCTACTAGGCCACAGGCAGGGTTGAGGTCCCCTCTGTTCCCTGTTCTTCAACGGTTCTCCTTTGTTCTGCCTTACACTGCCTCTACTGCTCTCCACCACTGTCCGATGCCCACCACCACCACCTGCTGCCTAATCCAACCGTGCAGAGAAGAGCTAACAGAGCAAGTCTAAGACTGCTGTCCTTAGAAAGGCCTGGTTGCAAGTTTGCCCTTTAGCTGGTGTCTCAGAACTTGGATTTCAGGAGAGTTCCCACCATTCCCAGAACTGGTAAGAGTGGGTCACTGTGCCTCAACTATTTATACAAACAACATGGTTTACATTAAACACCTGCTTTCCTTCTGAGAGTCTGGAAATTTACTACATGCGAGGCTGATAATGACTATATGACCAGCCCCAATAGAAACCGTGGGCACTGAGACTCTGTTGATAGTTTCCCTGGGTGGCAACATTTCACGTGTTGTCACAAGTTTTTGCTGAAGGAATCAAGTGTGTCTAATGTGATTCTACTGGGAAAGGACTCTTGGAAACTTATACCTGGTTTCCTCCAGATTTTGCCCAACGTGCCTTTTCCCTGTGCTGATTTTGCTCTGTATCCTTTTGCTGTAATAAATCATAGCTGTAAGTAGGACTATGTGCTGACCTCTGAGTCCTCCTAGGGAATCACAGAACCTGGAGGTAGTTTTGGCAACGACTGACACAACCACCCAGTGCCCAACACTACCCAGCATCGATCTCTACCTTATACCCACCATCACCTGGTACCCAACACCACCATCTTTGACCAGCTCAGTTTTCTTAACCCCAGTTCTTCTCAATCCTCCCCTATTTCAATTACTTCAACTCCCTGCCTCCAACACTGTCCTCCCCGATCCGTGATCAGCTAACTCTCATACCAATTCTAACCCTCTGTATCAGCTGATTTCCAACCCTAAGCCCTCTACCTAACCTCAAGTCTCCCAACTTCCGAACTACTCAAGACCCCAATGCCACTCCAACAGGATCTGGCCTACCCAACCCAGCTCCCTAGATCTTCTCAATGTGCCCTGGTACAACCACTGTTATGAGACAGCTGTGGGCTGCAGCTCTGGAGGGAGGTAGTGTCCTAGAAAGAGTGGGTGACATGGTCCTGAGGTCACTACTTCTTCCTCCAGGTATGCCTGTGGTCATTGAGGCCATTACTCTGGCTATGTTTTAGAGATTATGGGAAATGCTGGTCAGGAAAATGTGACTAGCTTTCCATCTTGTATCCTGTCATCTTGTATCCATATTACAACATTGGGTCTACTAGCCTCCATCCTTGAACTTCTCCAATCCATTCTTTCCACTGAAGTCTGGCTCTTAAAACCCTTCAATATTTTCCTACTGCTTTTAAAGGTAAATTACACACATACACACACACACACACACACACACACACACACACATACACACACACACACGGCTTATATAACAATAACAGAAGATACTTTAAGAAAAAAGGGGGGGGTGAATCTCAAAAGTCTGATCTCAAAGCAGACAATCCAGACTAAACCACATTTTCCATGTTCTTTAAAATATCCGTAAGTAGAAAAAAATCCTATTGACAGGCCAAATGAAAGCAGAAGAATGGAATATTTGCTCATTCTACATTCCAAGACATATACAAATCAGGGCACTGCAAGAAAAAGGTTCAAAGCCACTAATACTATGAAAAAATTGAGTAATGATTTCTCCTTTCGGTTTTTTCATATCCTTTGAATGTCGATTTGCAGAGTACAAGTTAACCACATTGTAACTGGAAGGCAGATAAAGGACAGGTTTCCTATTAAAACCGACTGATGGGGCTTCCCTGGTGGCGCAGTGGTTGGGAGTCCGCCTGCCGATGCAGGGGACACGGGTTCGTGCCCTGGTCCGGGAGGATCCCACATGCCGCGGAGCAGCTGGGCCCGTGAGCCATGGCCACTGAGCCTGCGCATCTGGAGCCTGTGCTCCGCAACGGGAGAGGCCACAACAGTGAGAGGCCCGCGTACCGAAAAAAAACAAAAAAACCCAAAAAAACCCACTTCTCTAATATTGTTCAACTGTCATCATTCTGAGACTCTACCTGTTGTCTATTTCTACTATTTCAAGGAAGCAGAGTCCTCCCTCCAATCCCAGTCATTCTTTGTTTAAAGGGTGGATAGGGACTTCCCTGGTGGTCCAGTGGTAAAGAATCCGCCTTACAAGGCAGGGGATGCGGGTCCGATCCCTGGGCAGGGAACTAAGATCCCACGTGCTGCGGGGCAACTAATGCCGCGTGCCTCAACTAGAGTCTGCGAGCCGCAAATTACAGAGCCCATGCGCTCTGGAACCCACACGCCACAACTAGAGAGAGAAAACCTGCATGCCACAACTAGAGAGAAGCCCGCACGCTGCAACGAAGATCCCGCATGCCACAACTAAGACCCAATGCGGCCAAAAATAAATAAATAAAAAATAAATCTTAAAAAAGAAAGAAAGAAAGTGTGGATAAAACAAATCCCAGAGACAAATAATTCCTTAGTCTTTAAACCCTTTGAAGTGTTTTCAGGTACACTTGTAAGGGACATTTACTCACTATTGTATTTAAAGTTCTGTCACTCTTCTGACAAAACTTTCTGGCTAGTGTTAGAGCTCTCTTTCTTTAAAAAGAAAAAAAAAAGTACTGTCACATAGGCCAAGTGTACACTGAAAAGGAAGTCAGAAAAAGCCTGTACCAAACTTAGAAAGGTATCCCAAAGGCTATATGCTAACACTTCAGTGGTCACAAAAATCATAGATTATTTTTTAAATTAAACATTTACTATTGAGATATTTATATATTCACAGGCAAGTGAAAGAAATAATACATGTTCCATGTATCCTTTACCCAGTTTCCTCCAATGGTAACATCTTGCAAAACTATAGTACAATATCACAACCAGGATATTGACCTTGATACAGTCAAAATACAGAACATTTCCATCACTTTAAGGATCCCTCATGTGGCCCTTCTACAGACTCCAGCACTTCCCTCCCACAACCCTCCCATTCCTTAACCCATGACAACCACTAATCTGTTCTCTATTTCTGTAATTTTTTCATTTCAAGCATGTTATATAAATGAAATCATATGGTATGCAACCTTTTAATATCAGCTTTTTCCATTCATCATAATTTTCTGGAAATTCATCTAGGTTGTGTGTTACATGCATCAATAGTTTTTCTTTTAATCCTGAGTACTATTCCATGGTATGAATGTGCCTGTTTGTTTAACCATTCATCCATTGAAGGACATCTGGGCTGTTTCCAGGTTTTGGGTATTACGAATAAGCTGCAATGAAACATTTGTGTACAGATTGTGTGAGGAGAATCAAATTCTTCAGGTTAAGGTGATCTAGTTCAAGAACTGAATTAATGCTACAATGATCTGAATAATAATAATAGTATTTTTCAGAAACAGGCTCTATATTAAGCAATTTATAGGCACTGTCTCACAACACAATCCTATGAAGTAGATATTACATCCATGTGAAAATAGGGATGGACAGACTAACTTGCCCGAGGGTATATAGCCTAAAAGTGACAGTTCTGGAATTCAAACCTATGTTTGACTCTGCAGCCTTTGCCATTAGTCACTGTGTATATTGTATTATCAATTATCAAGTGCCTGAACATTTCCACTGATGGGGAACTCACAAAGCAGTCCTGCTTTTATGTAAAGTTCTTTCACAATCTGAGGTGAAATGTCTCCTTGTAGCTTCCATTCACTATCCCAGCCTTTCTCTTTGGTTTTACAAGCTACCTTCCATGTGATAAACTGAAGGTAGTTATGTCCCCTATTTTTTCTTTTCCAGGGTAAATGTCTTCAGTTTCTCAAAGCAATCATCATACAAGTCCTTTATATTACTCATCAATACTCTTCAGCTATCATCTATCTTTTTTTAAAATAAATTTATTTATTTAATTTTTGGCTGCATTGGGTCTTCACTGCTGCACGCGGGTTTTCTCTAGTTGCTGAGAGTGGGGGCTACTCTTTGTTGTGGTGTGCGGGCTTCTCACTGCGGCGGCTTCTCTTGTTGCGGAGCATGGGCTCTAGGCGCACGGGCTTCAATAGTTGTGGCACACAGGCTTCAGTAGTTGTGGCTCGCGGGCTCTACAGTGCAGGCTCAGTAGTTGTGACGCATGGGCTTAGCTGCTCCACGGCATGTGGGATCTTCCCGGACCAGGGCTCAAACTCATGTCCCCTGCGTTGGCAGGCGGATTCTTAACCACTGCGCCACCAGGGAAACCCTCACCTATCGTTTTTAGATTTTATATTTTCAAGAGTAACTATTTTGTTATTCTATAACACCACTGTTTCATTGACAACACAGCTTACTAACATCATCAGTTCTTTCTTTCTTTCTTTTTTAAACAAATATTATTATCTAACAAAATTGCAGCAGCCCTTTTAATGGAAATTGTCAAGCTGATCTCAAAATTCATATGAAAATGCAATGGACTCAGAATAGTGTATAAAACCTTGAAAAATAAAGAACAAGGTTGGAGGGCTCACATTCCTGATTTCAAAACTTACAAAGCTACAGAAATCAAGACAGTGTGGTATTAGCATATGCCTATAGATCATATATGTCTGACCCATATGTCTACAGATCAATGGAACAGAGTTGAGAATTCAGTAATAAACTCTTATATCACAGTCAGTTGATTTTTAACATGGGTGCCAAGAAAATTCAATGGGAGAAAGCACATTTCTTTTCAAGAAATGTTGCTGGGACAGTAGAATATCTACATGTAAAAGAATGAAATTGGACCCCTACCTCACATCACACACAAAAATTGACTCAAAATACATCACAGACCTAAATCAAAGTGCTAAAACTATGAAACTCTTCAAACACATATAGGAATAAATCTCCACGACCTTGGATTAGGCAATGGTTTCTTAATGATGCCAGAAGTAACAAAAATAAAAAAAATAGATACTTGGACTTCATCGAAATTAAAAATTTCTGCTTCAAAGGATACCATCAAGAAAGTAAAAGACAGGAAATCCTATGGCAGTCCAGTGGTGAGGACTCAGTGCTTTCATAGCCAGGGCTTGGTTCAATCCCTGGTGGAGTAACTAAGATCCAGCAAGCCTCTCAGCGTAGCCAAACAAAAAAAAAAAGAAAAGAAAGTAAAGGACAACCCACAGAATGGCAGAAAAGATTTGCAAGTTATATATCTAATAAAGGACTTATATCCATAATATATTATACAAAGAACTCTTTACAACTCAACAATAAAAAGAAAATGTAACTCAAAAATGGGCAAAGAACTTAAAGTTTCTCCAAAGAAGATACACAATGGCCAATAAGCACATGAAAAGATGCTCAACACCATTAGTCATTAGGAAAATGCAAATCAAAAACACAATATGATACCACTTCACACTCACAAGGATAGCTAATATCAAAAAGAACAGACAATAACAAGTAATGGGGAGGATGTAGAAAAATTGGAATCCTCATACATTGCTGCTGGAATTGTAAAATGGTGCAGCCACTTTGGAAAACTGTTTGGTATTTCCTCAAAAGTTTAAATGTGGATTTACCAAATGACCCAGCAATGGAGTCCAAGCTCGCTCTGCTCGCTGCATGACAGGTCAACAAGTCGGAGACAAGGTGTTGAGGCAAGGAATATGACTTTATTCGGAAAGCCGGCAGACCAAGATGGCAGACTAAAGTCTCAAAATAACTATCTTATCCGGGTTTGGATGCCAGTTTCTTTCACAGCACAGAGAAGGGGAGGAGATGAGGAAGTAAAAAGGCCATAAGTTTTGCAAATATCACCTGGAATGGCCAGCCTCGGGGAGGGGAGGTGTTAATTTCTTCTTTCTTGTAGCCATCCACAGGTGGACAGGGGCCGGATGTTTCCCTGAACAAACCAAATGTTTCCCTTTGGTTTAACATTCAGGCATTTGGGGCTGGTTCCCCGAGGCAGGCCATTATGTATAGACAGTATCCTTTTAGTGAACAACAACAGCGGAAAACAAAGGTTAAAGTAAAAGAAACAGATCCAACATGCACTGCTGCTGTAACAAATTACCACAAACTTGGTGTCATAAAACAACACAAATTTGTCATCTTAGAGTTCTGTGGTTTAGAATTCCAAAATCAAAGTGTCGGCAGGACTGTGTTCTTTCTGGATGCTCTAAGAGAGAATCTGTTTTCTTGACTTCTCTAGGTTTTAGAGGTTGCCCTTTCATCTTCAAAGCCTACAACAGTTGGTCAAGTCTATGTCCTACTGCCTCACTCTGACAGAGTCTCTGGTCTCCCTCTTCCACCTTTAAAGAACTCTTGTAATTACAGTGGGTCTACAAGATAATTCAGGATAATCTCCCTATTTTCAGGTTAGCTGATTAGTAACCTTAATTTCCTTCTGCCATGTAACATAATGTGTTTACTGGTTCCAGGGATTAGGACACGGACATCTTTGGAGAGGAACCATTATTCTGTTTTCCATACTATCCTTGGTTCAAATAATTCAGGGTTCATTCATTCAATAAGGTCATTTTATTGAGCACTTAATATATTTTAGTCTCTGGTAGGCACTGGAGCATAAAAGAACTGAATACGATCTTATTTGTCTATAGTTAGCTGACAATTCATGAATCAGTGCAGTTACCCAAAGCTAGTTAAAGACAGAGACTGTAAGTAACTTTCTTTATATACAAGTGTAGTGGAATTCCATTAAAGGTGTTTTTTCTTTTTAGCATATGCAATTATGTTGCTAATGAGAAATTTACTATGAAGGCAATGTGGTATAGTGAAAAAAGTTAAGTTTTTAAGAGACAGGCAAATTGAAGTCTAAAGACAGTTACCCAACTTCTTTGAGCCTCAGCCTTCTCATCTGTAAAATGGGGGTAAGATGATCTATTTCAAAGTGTTGTATAAGGATTAAACAGGAACACAAGTTCTCTTGGCATGGTATTCCACAAATGTTAATTCTCTTTCTCTTCTCATATTTTAAGTATCTAACATTCATTTCAACATTTCCATGACTTGCTTTGCACTTGACTACAAAAGAATATAAAAGAAACGTTACATAGTCCCTGACCTCAAATTAAAAGTGTTCTTGGTAGGGTAACACACCTGCATACATGACACAATTAAAAAAAAGATCAATGGCTCCTAAATGGCTCCATGAAAAAGTTGGGACTTAAGGTTAGGAAAAGCAAATATATAGTGAGGTAATTAAGGCGGATTTCCCTTTAAAAAAAAAAAAAGCAAACAAATAAAACCTGATCCATATTTTGAAATATAATATGTTAAGGGGGAAATTTAGGAGTGTCTACTTGAACTTTAGAGCTTGAATAGGCCTTTGAGATTAAGCTTGTACAGTGATTTTCAAACTATTCCCAAATCCCTACAAGTCCACAGATGTGAAGGAAAAGGGAAACCCAAGTGGATCCCTCACCTAATTTATTCAGTTTACCCACTGGGTGAAACTAACGATTACTAGAATAGAAGAAAGCTTTGGAATTATCTGTGTATTTTAATAGTCCATAGTTCTCCTGAATTCAATCATCAAGAAAAAGTAAATGTTCATGCAGAGTTTTGTGAAACAAGTATCAGTAACCACGGAAATCTGACAGACCTAGTTTTGCACTGTTTTACCAACGATTTGGAAGAATAGAACACAAACTACCAATTACACCCACAAACTTTATCAACATCAAGAGTACTGTGAACGATAACATTAACTCTCTGCACTTTCCCTGTGCCTAGGAGCTAGTTCTACTTTACACATATTTTATTATTTTACTACACACCAACCCTGAAGGCAGATTTGGAGTTAACTAATTTTTATGTTCAGTTTTTCGTTTCTTGTTGATAAGGAACTAAGAAGAAGAACTTTCTGAAGGACACACAAGACACGGGAGATCGAGTCCAAACCTAAACTTGAAATATATGGTGTCCTTATCCTCTAACATAAGGCTGCCTAATGAGGTTGAAAATGCATCATCCATCCACGAGGTCTGTGTAAAAGTGCACAAAAACATCATCGCGTACAGACAGTGGTGTGAAATTCGAAAATCTAAGCTGGGTTTAAAAAAAAAAGGAAGAAAGAAAAAGCCGACCACTGAGCCGGTTCCTTCTTGGGTCCTAGGTCCGCAACACAGAGCCCGGAGGGAAGCCCCCTAGGAGGGTTGCCGGCCCTACTGTCCTCACTCCCTACCTCATGGAGGCTGGGAGTCCCGCTCCTTTCCCTCATGGGTACAACCCCCGTGGCGGTTCACTTCCTCACCGAGAGTCGCGGACCAGCTCTCCCGACCCGGTAAACCGCAGACACTGTCAAGCGTTGGCTGCTCGGCGATCGTCCCGCAGCAGAGACTCAAGCTCGGGTCGTACGGCAGGAAGCTGCTCAACGCGCAGCCGCCGCGGCCTCCAACCACCGGCCAGCGGAGGGGCGCTAGGCCGCCCCCAACCAGCTCACTGCGGCCAGGACGAGGCAGGGGAAGGGAGCCGCGGCGTCGCGGCGCCGCGGCCAGCGAGGTAAGTAGTCATAAGTGTCTATCCGCCACTCGGGGTAACTCCTGTCCTAACGGCAATCTCTGCCGTCTTCGCCTGTCGTTTTCTCCCCCGCTTCTGCAGCCGACAGGAATGGAACAGTCCCGCGGGGGGATTGTGGGAGGCGCACGCGCGAGGGGTGGAGGGTTTGTGGGGGGGGGGCCGGCGGAGGAGGAGGCGGCGGCGGCAGTGGCGGCGGTTGGTGGCAGTGGGGGCGGGGAAGGGGGGGAGGAGAGGAGAGGAGGTGGAGGAGGAGGCTTGGGCTCTCGCTGCCGAAGGTACGCGTGAGGGCCCGCGGTAGAGCTGGCTTGACAGGGGCCAAGGGGAAGTGGGGGACTGTGCGAGGAGGCGCCCCAGAGCGAGTGCGTACTGGCTGGCGGGCGCGCAAGGCGGCCGAAGGCGGTGGTTGGTGGGAGCAGCGAGCGACGAGCCCAGATACACTCTGGCGCGTGCGGGCGGCCGTGCGCGCTCCGCCGCCCGGGTCGGGTGAGGGGGGAGGACGAAGGGGGAAAACGCGAGGAGGGAGGAGTGGGAGGTGGGGGGGCACGAGGCTCCCTTCGCTCCCTCCCTCCCAAGGAGCTGCCGCCGCCGCCGCTCTGCCGCCGCCGCTCCCGCCGCCATTTTGGGTTCGCTTTGCGGAGGGGGAGACGATCCTCGTCTCGGTTGCGGGACCCGCCTCCCCTTAGTTTCCCCCGCTTAGCCCCACGCCTTTCCCCTCTCCTCTCTCGCATTTCCGCCAGTCCGCTCACCCGGTGGCCGCCTCCTGACAAGCGGGAGGGATCCGCTGTGGACCAAGGGAAGCGGAGGAGCCTGGTGGCGGCCGCCCCCTCTTCCCCACTTCCCTGCACTCTCATCTCTCTCGGCCTCGGCCTCTGACACGGTGAGTAGAACCGCCTGGGGAGGCCTTTGGGCCTAGGTACTCCCTCAGCGACTTAGTCCTTGGCTTCCTGGGAGCTACTGTCATCTCCCGGACCTGGACCTCCGGGAGAGCGGTGGTAAGGATGGGGGAGGGGAGAGTAGGGAAGGGGATCCTGAGCTTACCGGGAAGTCCCTCCTGGCGGGGGTGAAGGGGTGTCCCTGACAGGCGGACTCCTGGCTTGGGGGAGGGGGCGGGAAAGTAAGCGAGTGGAGGCGGAGTCGCTGTGCCCCTGACAGGTTAGTTTGTTGTGGAGGTAGGATTGGGGCATCCCCCATAGTCCTGTTTGTTTCGTTTAAGGGATAAGAGCGGCAGGAGGAAAGATCTTCTGAGGGTAGTTTACGTGTACGATCAGATCTGTGGTGTCCCTGACACGCTGAACTGTATGTAGGAAGGATAGAATGATCTCAGTGTTACAAGTTTAATAAATGTTACTGGCTAATTTGTGCATTGAAAGATATGTTTTTGGTCTAGAAGACAGATGGTATGTTGGTGTATAGCGGCTGTGTTTGTGTGTGTATGCGAGGAAGGAAAGTGTTCCGGAAGAGTTTGCTTGTATTTGTATAAGTGTAACGGAGTTCCACTTATAAGTTAGTTTATTTTAAAAATAAAACTTGGGGTGTTCCCTGCTGGTTGATATGTATGTGTATTTTAGGGTTTGGGAGTGCCTTAATACTTGCTGGGAAAGAGAAGTCATGGCAGTATTTTAGAAATACAGCATGTAAATGTGGGGTCAGGGATGGGAGAAACTTGTCATAGCCAGTTATTCTTAAGAATAGTCTGTTCCTCAGAATAGGGTGAACTGTGTAGATGTGAAGGCCCAGAACATTTTTACTTGAACAATTACTATGAGGGTATAAAGAATGGATGGCCTTCTTGTTGATCTGAGTTTATATTAACACTTTATAATGGAATAAAGCTTTTTTATTGTTCAGAATGCTCTTGCAGTTTGTTTGTGATCCTAAATAAATCTCTGTGAGAATGGTGGGATGGGTGTTTCCTCCCATTTTACAAAATAGCAAATTGAGGCATAAAGAGATAATTTTTCCAATGTCATGTGTTAAATTGGTGACAAACTTGGGTCTATAACAGATATTTTGACTACTAATTCAGTAGTATATTCACCATACCATGGCGTCTCGGGAGGTCTTTGTCAGGCAGATCTGAGTTTATTGGAAAGATAGGGGCATATTGACTGGTTGGATGGTATTCGGTAGAGATCAGTTGTGTCAGACAGAACATAGGTTGTCCTTGCCAGGTTAGCCTGTGAGAAATGGGTATTCCATGACTCTGTTACTTTCTGCTTATGGAGGAAGCATAGCATTTCTGACACTTTAGCTTGTATGTTTGAGGGAGGCATGTTTAACTTGTACCATAGCAGCTGCATGGGGGCTGACAGCTTAACTTTAAGGGAGGAAGGATCTTCTTTCATTCATTCAACAAATATTTGTTGAATAACTCTTCAATAAATGCTCCCTGCCTTGGGGTGGGAATAATCAAGGTGACCCTGTTGAAACAGCCTGGGTACATATGAGGGGATTTGTCTTTGACAGTGATAAATATTGAGACAGTGATACGTATTGAGTCGAGTGAGGCTCACAGGTCAGTGTGGAGTTGAAACTAGAAAACCTTCCTAAAAAGCCTATTCAGTTTGGAGGGAATTTAGATCTTCCAGACATTTTAATATGGAAGGATACAGGTGTATTTAAGCATCTAACAGGGTGACCAGTTTGTGGTACAGTGTGCCACCTTTTGCATTTTCTTTTGGCATTTCCAAGTAAACTGTTTTTGGGATCTGGAATTGTTGATGTTTGTGCCTGTGGATATTGGAACTTTTTGGCTTGGCTGAAGAAATTCTTCCAGAGGCTAATTTTGTACTAAGGATCCCCTCTATGAATATGAGGGAAGAATACTTGAATTAAGCCAACTTAACTATTTCTTGGAAAATGGAATGTTTTTGATTTGCTAGATTAGCAGTTCTTAAAAGTTTTTTGGGGTCACTTATTCTTCTGAGAATCTGTTGAAAAAACCCTCACTGTAGAAAATGAGCATGAGCACAGTCGCACGAATTAATGCATACAAATTTCAGAAACTTAAATTATAGTGAAGTATTAATAGAACCAATTTATATTCAGGTCTCATTTAAAAGCTTTTTTTTAAAAAAATAGCTTTGTTTGGGGGTAGAGATGTTGGTATGAGTTTCAGGTGAGAGGTTCTTTGACAGTGTTTGAGCATGCTGACGATAAGGAGAACTTTAAGATCTTTGTTTTTTATTCTTTGTTTTTTATTCTTTATTCTTTGCAGATTGATTTCTCCAGTGTTAATACATGATTCTGAATTAGGTGATAAGAGAATATAACACAAATGTTTATAGCTTTATTCTTTTTCATTATAATAATTTGTATTCTCAAACTCATCTCTTTCCAGTTTTGCATTGGGACTGAGGTGTTTTGAAGCTCATCTCCTGGCATTTATCTTAGTTATAACAAACGTTATTGAGTTATTTTTATGCAGGGGACACAAAGATGAATAATATATGGCTTCTGTCCTTGAAGCTATTCTAATCCTGTTGAAGCTATGAATTGCGTGATAGTGGGGGCTTTCTAAAGGGCAAGGTGGATTGAAGCATGTTCCTAGAAGTTGAGATTTCATGACTTAGTTGCAGAGAGGTTTTGCTATTATTCTTAGGAAGTTACAAAGTCTTCACATTCTGTATGCAACTTTGTAGCTTAAAAAATGTGTTTTAATATCATTTGATATTTTGGGATGACGAAACTCTTTGAAAAGGAGGCAAATGTTGGTAGCATTCCTGATCTTGTCTTGGATATATTTCTATAGTGAGTTTATGTAAAAAGGTCTTAATGTCATTTTGGATATGCATGTATATAGACAACACTTCTGGGATGAAATCCAGTAGCTATTTGACAGACTACCCATGAATCTAGTACTGAAAATTAAAAGTAATTACTGAATTTTTAAAGAAAAGAAATTCAGAAAGGTGTTTTAATAGTACAGATTACAGGATTCAGTAAGATAATGGAGATATCTTAAGAAAAATGGTCTGATTGTCTCTTTATTGTCATGTCCTCTGTGTAAGAATGTCATGTAAATTTGTGAAAAGTTTAATACTTCCTGTAATTTTTAATTTGGGTAGTTGGTTCATGGGTTGTTTTTTTTTTTTTAAATAACATGTCATATGTGTGTGTAGTGTGTCTATATCTGCATATGGATAACATATGTATATAGTCTCCTATAATGTATGAGATACTTCACAATTTAAAAAAACAATGCTTGCAATAATTACAAAAAATACACAGGATCTTTAAGGATCGAGAATAGGAAGTGATTTTCATGTCCTATTCTTGAGTTGTATTCTAAAATGTGGAGTATAACTTCCCTATATCTTGCTAATAAGCACTGTGTCTTTATAGTATTAGCAGTACCACTTGAGGCTTTATTCTAAGTCTTCCATGCCTTACAAATAAAGAATCTGGACACATTCAGTCCTGCCTAAAATGATCTACCTGCACACAGTGGAAAAGTTTTACCATATGTGTAGGTGGTGCGTCTCCATTAAATAATTTCATATTCTTGAGTTATGCATGTTGATCTGAGTGTTTTAAAGGTAACATAACACCTTATATTACTTTATATTATAATGCACTGTGAGGTCTGCTTTGTGCCAGCCTTTCCAGAAGCATGAGATATCTTAACCCTGGCTATCATAAGAGAGGGAAACGAAAGCAGTTTTTGTTTTGAGCTATATTGCTAGTCTTTTTAAAAAAAATCATCCTTCTTTAAATTACTTGTAATTTATTTGGTTTATATTCTTTCGTTTGGAGAGGTTAGATTTTCATACTTATGATTTGTCGTCTTAGTTAATGATAATTGTCGTTTCATGGTTTAGAAATCACTTTCTTAAAAAAAAAGAAATCACTTTCTTAGTGACTGTCTCATTGGGGGTGTTGATGGCAGTGTGTTTTTTTTTTTCCTTCTATTTTTTGGCCACACCACCCAGCTTGAGGGATCTTAATTCCCCAACCAGGGATTGAACCTGTGCCCCCTGCAGTGGAAGCTCTGTCTTAACCACTGGACCATCAGGAAGTCCCGGCAGTGTGATGTTGACACAACATGATAAATTATGGCTTCAAGTAATGATGAAATTTAACTAATAATCTTATTGCTATTTCAGAGTTCTGTTTCCTTCATTGAGCATCTAACTTTTTTATGTTTGAAGAGTATATAAAATTTTGTTTTTAGCATTAATAGTTTTTGCTTTCCATAGTTTTTAGTCATTTGCTCTCAGACATATGCAAGTTGATGACAGGAGTGTATACTTTTTTTTTTTCATTTAATTTTGTTCCTTTTTTTAAGTGTGGAAAATTTCTAACATATACAGAAATGAAAAGAGTAGTATAGAGTTCTCATGTACTTAACATCCAGCTTCAACAGTTATTCACACCCAGTTATCACACTATATCCCATCTACTAGCCTCTCTTCCTCCTCCCTCGCTTTGCTTATTTTGAAGTGAATCTTCCAGATGTTATATCACTTCATCCATAAATTCAGTGTGTACATTCTTTTAACTCTTAAGTGGGGAATTATTTCCCCATAGTTAGGTTTATATAACTTTTCAAATAAACTATCTGATGATAGTTGGAACTTCACTACTCATACCAAATACTTGCAATCTGTATTACCTGTCAATAGGAATTCCCTCTGCAAACTAAAAGAAATGAGCTGAATAGAAATTTACCTCACTGTCTTTAGATGTTTGCATTGAAAAATGCAGTTAGTTGCTATGTTTCCTAGAAAAGTTTATCAGCTTTTTTCAAACACACGAGTGAGAAATAATGTCTCTTAGTTCTTTTGTTTGTTTTGTTTTTTTAGTCATAGTGACAAGATGCTGAAAACATTTCCTGGTTGCTCTTGGTTCCTCTTGATTTTCTAACTGGATCTAGTTACCACAATGAAATCAGATGATACTGGTGATGTTGAATAGGAGCTGAAATTGGTCTAAAATCAACTTGCTTTATAAAGAGAATGAAATACACCTTGTTTTGAGTTTTGAAATTCTGTTTGTGGATGTTTGAAAATACATATCAAAAAAACCCACAAAATACATTTCATTGCTTAAACTGCTAAATATGAACCATGTTACAGAGCATGGTTATGATGAGTAGAAATACTGTAGAACAAGAAAGTAAATATTCCTATTGAGTTATGAAGATGAAACAGAGTATAGAGATTTGAAGTGGTTGCCAGTAAAGTAGAATATAGATGTATATCCTTTCCTTCCAGAAAAGGCTGACAGATGAATGTGAATTCCATCACTAATGAAAATTTGGTCAACTTATCTTTTGTTACTTCTTTTGTTATAGTCCCACAGTAAATAAATCATGAATTTTGCCTTAATCTTCTTGTTTTACATTTTGTTCTATCTTTTCTACACTTGATACCAAATCACTCCTCTCATTCAGTTTTTTTTTTTTTTTTTTTTTTTTTTGGGTACGCGGGCCTCTCACTGTTGTGGCCTCTCCCGTTGTGGAGCACAGGCTCCGGACGCGCAGGCTCAGTGGCCGTGGCTCACGGGCCCAGCCACTCCACAGCATGTGGGGTCTTCCCGGACCAGGGCACGAACCCGTGTCTCCTGCATCGGTGGGCGGACTCTCAACCACTGCACCACCAGGGAAGCCCCTCATTCAGTTTTATTTGTCCTAAGACCACAGGTGGACAGTGTGTCAGATTATAAAGGAGCTATATCATGGCTTCTTGGTGTAAATGACATTGAGAATGTGGTAGAGACATTCCTTATGATAAGGTTTCTTAAATTCAGCACTGCTGAAAATGAAAGCCCTAGAGTTTAAATAGTAACATTTAAAGCTTAACAGGGCTTAATGGAAAGAATTTAAAAGATTGTCTTCGAAAGAAAAACTACTAATTCTGACATTTGAGAAAATGGAGGAGTGAATTAATCATGTATAATCATTATGGGTTGAACAATATTTTATATATATAATATATGTATATGAGGATACAAAGATTGGAGAATAAGAATCTCAAACAAGTAGAGATTCCATGTATATGATTGATAACTAAATGGTAACACAAGTTGGAAAGTTAAAGTTTAGGTGCAGAAGCGTATCAAAGAAAAAAGAGCAATCACCTTAAGACTGCAATTAGTTAGAGATTTAAGTTAATTATAAAAATAATTCTGAGTGTGTGTTTAAGGGGATAAAACCCCCTCAAGTGTAGAGCAAATCAGCGTTTAATTTCTTCTGAACAGTAATTCTTCTGTTTGTTCATTGATTCATCCATCATTCAGCCAACTAACATTTTTTCAGTACTTACTCCATTAGCATTTCTGTGCTTAGGTGTTGGGAAAAAAATTAGGATTTTTTTTTTGGTTTGTTTTTTGCCTGAAGCGAGTTGTGAATCTAGTAAGAGGAACATCATGTTAACAAACTTAATATATGATGTAATACATTTCTCCCAGGTAGAGAGGGGAGAAAGTTATTAAGTCTGTGGGGAGAAAGGAAAGGTTAGGGATGGCTTCTGACCAGTGGGAAGAGACAGGTTTTAAAGGATAAATATGAGTTATTCAGTAAGGTATAGCAAGAGCATTCTAGGTAGAGGAAGATCATCTGCAAGGGTATGAAAGTGAATATATCATAGCAGAATGAGTTCAGGGGACTGTAATTTGAATCACTATAGAACTTTCCACCCATTCCCCTATGATTTCCTGTGTCTTCAGTGCTATATAAGGTTGGCCTTTGTGCTTAGAGATCATCAAAAAAATAAAGATTGAACTATGTTCAGTACACTCTACTTACACAAAATAGTATATTCTTACAGTTAAAGGTAATTTTAACAAAGATTCAAATGAAGAAAATAATTGGTTCTCTTTTAGTTACTCAGAAAATTTTTACTAGAATACACTCCTTCAGCATTTTAATTAATCGGACCTTGTCTACAGTAGTTACCCAGGCAAATAAAATAATGTGTAATTGCTTTTCTTAATAATGAAAAATCTCCCAGCCTCTACATTGGTATATTTCTCCTCAATTTGTTGCAAATTTCAAATAGTGGTTAAGACTGTGGACTCTAAAATCTGATTGAGGGATTTTCCTTGTGGTCCAGTGGTTAAGACTCTGCGCTTCCACTGCAGCGGGCACGGGTTCAATCCCTGGTCGGTGAACTAAGATCCAGCAAGCCACGCAGTGTGGACCAAAAAGAAATCAAATTGAGTACGCTCAGATTCCAGTTTTGCTACTTACTATGTAACCTTTAGCAAAATAATAAAATACTTATGGTCTTTGGTTTCCTTGACTGTAAAATGATGGTAATACTTGTAGCAAAGGATTGTTGGAGGATTGTATGAGGTAATATGTGTAAGTTCTTAGCTTAATTTGTGTCATGTAGCAAGTGCATAATACAGATGTGCTGTTATTTCATTTCCTGAAAAGAGAAATTTTTTAAGGAAAGCAAATGACTTCCCTTATATATATTTCCTATAGGAGGTAAGAATATGTAAAATATATTTGTGAAAGTGTGTATAAACAACTTATTTACATGTATACATGTTTTTTCCTGATTCTTGGTTTATCTTATTTTCCTCACATGTGAATTCTACTTTTGTTTTTTTCCACTTAACTCCAGGTTAGGTGTTTGTGTTTGGCTTCATTTTACCTTCTTACCAAATCAAGGATTTGTCTCCAAAGTGAACAGGAATATATCTCACTGTGTGAATATTTTGGGGTGGAGAAGAACCTTAAGTCTTTGAACAGAATTGGGTTTAGTTATGACAGTTCTCTTTTTAAAGCTGATCACAGGACTTCCCTGGTGGCGCAGTGGTTAAGAATCCGCCTGCCAATGCAGGGGCTACGGGTTCTCGCCCTGCTCTGGGAAGATCCCAAATGCTGTGGAGCAACTGAGCCCATGTGCCACAACTACTGAGCCTGCGCTCTAGAGCCTGTGAACCAAAACTACTGAGCCCATGTGCCACAACTACTGAAGCCCACACGCCTAGAGCCTGTGCTCTGCAACAAGAGAAGCCACAGCAATAAGCCCGCGCACCGCAACGAAGACCCAACTCAGCCAAAAATAAATAAATAAATTTATTATTTTTTTAAAAAGCTGATTAGTATTTCCTTTGAGTTTTAGGAGCCCAGTATAGTCTTCTAAAGCAGAACCCATGTCTTTTATTAAACCACCTCATTTGATTGAGAAAAAAGACCAACGTGTATTCACTGAGTGATTATTATGTGCCAGGCACTAGGATACGGTCACGAACAAAATAAGGTCCTTGGGCATTTTCCTTTTCCTTCTCCAGGACAAGATCTTTCAGTATTGATTTAACATATTGCTACCATCATATTACATGTGGTTCAAGCAAAACTCGTTCTTAAGGTATAGTAAAGATTTCTTGGGATACATTATTTTATGCCAGAGCAAACCAATTCTAGGAAAAAATCTCTAACTCTTGAGGAATCTTTATCGTATGCCTGTGGTTTATCAAGGCAGTCCATTGGACAGTTAGGCCTTTGGGGTATCAGTGGGTTAAGTCCTCTGTTCAGAGTCAGATAAAAACCATCATTCTGCCTCCTGTGCCTTCCAACAGAAGGCGTTCAACAAGTATTGATTGTATACAGTTGGCCCTCCATATCGTTCTGCATCTGTGGATTCAGCCAACCACAGATCAAAAATATTTGGGGGAAAAGAAATTCCAGAAAGTTCCAAAAAGCAAACATGAATTTGCCTCATTCCGTCAACTATATAGCATTTACATTGTAGTATTTACAGCTATTTATGTAGCATACACATTGCATTAGATATTATAAGTAATCTAGAGATGGTTTAAAGCAGCAGTCTCCCACCTTTTTGGCACCAGGGGCTGGTTTCGTGGAAGACGATTTTTCCATGGATGGGCTGGGGATGGTTCAGGTGGTAATGTGAGCGATGGGGAGTGGCAGGTTAAACTTTGCTCACTCACCCGCTGCTCACCTCCTGCTGTGTGGCCCGGTTCCTAACAGGCTGCGGACCACTACGGGTCTGCAGCCTGGGGGTTGAGGACACTTGGTTTAAAGGATAGAGGAGGATGTGCTTAGGTTATATGGAAATACTATGCCATTTTGTATAAGGGACTTGAGCATCCCTTAGGTTTTGGTATGTGTAAGGGGTCTTGGAACCAACTACCTGCAGATACCGAGGGAGAACTGTACTTTATGCCAAGTACTGTGCTAAGCCCGGGGGATAGAGCAGTGAATAATGATAGGCAAGAATCACTGCCATCATGGTACTCACTTTCTAGTGAGTGGTAAGATAGATATTGTATACATGGATATGATGTCATAGCATTCCAGTGATAAGTGTTCTGTTTTTTTTTTTTTTACTATTTATTTATTTGGCTGTGTCGGGTCTTACTTGCAGCAAGCAGGGTCTTCGTTGTGGCACGCAGGATCTTTTAGTTGCGGCATGTGGGCTTTTAGTTGTGGCATGTGGGATCTAGTTCCCTGACCAAGGATCAAACCCAGGCCCCCTGCATTGGCAGCACGGAGTCTTAACCACTGGACCACCAGGGACGTCCTTCAGTGATAAGTGTTGTAAAGGAAATGTAAACAAGGTAAGGGGATATTAGGTAGTTAGGGAAGTCCTTTGAGGCAGTAGTATTTGAGCAGAAATCTGAATGATACGAAGGACCCCATGAATCTATCTGGGGCATAAGCATAAGTGCTGAGGCAGTAGTGTGGTGTATTTCAGAAATGGGAAAGAGCTGGGACAGAGTAAACAATGTAGGGAAGAATAATAGAAAATAGGGAAAAGAGGTAGCCAGGGCCTAGATAATGTAGGGACTTTTAAGACTTGACTAAGTGTCTAGGTTTTATTCTGGACTTGATAGGAAGCTCTTGTGGGGTTTTGAGCAGGGAAATGACTTGGGCTAATATATACACTTTGGAAGGCAACAGTAATGCAACCAGAGTGATCAGTCAGTAGGAGGTTGTGATATTTGAGGCAAGAGATGATTATGAGTTGAACCTAAAGTGTTATCAGGGAGATGGATTTGGGGATATATTTTGAAGGTAGTAGGGAGGATAACCTGGATTGGATGTGTGGTCTGAGTAAAAGAGTAAGTCAAGAATGATTCCAGTGATGGCCTTAACATTTGGATGCTATTTACTGAGATGACGAACACTGGGAGAAGCAGGTTGCGGGAATGCAGATATTAAGTTTGGTTTGGATATACTGACTTCAAGTTTTCTATTAAATGTTTCTGGTTGAGATATTGAGTAGGGCAGTTGGGTATCTAAGTCTCAAGGTTGGGGCAAATGTAAATTTGGGAGTTGATCAGTGTAGAGATGCTGTTTAGAGCCATGGGACTTCATGAGATTACCTGGATAGTGAATGTAGAGAAGAGATGAAGTTCTTGGACTGAGTTGTGGAGTATTCTTGACACTTACTAAAAATGCCAGGGTTGAAAGAATCTTTTGATAATTTTAGGGATAATACTTTGCTGACTAAGAAAACCTAGCAAGTACTAACTAGTCAAGACATAGAGACAAAAATAAAATGGTTGAGGAACAAGTTGCTATTCTTTTATCTGTTAAATAGCTCTTTGTGTCGCAGAGCTCAGAACACTCATTTTATGTGAAATTAAGAACCAGAGTGCCTATTTCTACTTGGTTACTCTGAAAAGATGGCCAGAATAGTCATTAGGTTCCTAGATATCTGTTGTGGAGGGCAACATAAGGTAAAACAAATAAATACAAGTTTATAAAGTAATGAATGAGGTGTCAAAAGAGATGAAGCTGCTTACTCATTAACAACCATTTCTAGCTTTGAAAATTTACAGAGTAAGAATGAGATCAAGCTGTCTCCTAATTTCTTATGTAGCCTATCATTGGGCATTGTTATACCTTCCTTTTATTAAGCTGGTTTTTCATCTGTGCACTTAATTAGTCAACATACCTAACCTGCTAGAATACATTTGTAAGATGTAACTAATACTTGTAACTCTTAGGGGCTTAATATCATTTAGGTCGACTTACTGCATTTTGCAGGACATGTTTTTCTGGATGTGGGTAAAGATCTATGTAAATACATTTGAGGTATCAGAAATTGGAAGGAACAGAAATGACAGACAACAAAAGCAATCACAGTGTATAGGTTTTTTGTTTTGTTTTGGTTTTTTTTTGGCTGCATTGGGTCTTCGTTGCTGCGCGTGAGCTCTGTCTAGTTGCAGTGAACGGGCTACTCTTTGTTGCGGTGCCCAGGCTTCTCATTGCTGTGGCTTCTCATTGCGGAGCACGGTCTCTGGGCACGCAGGCTCGGTAGTTGTGGTTTGCGGGCTCTAGAGCGCAGGCTCAGTAGTTGTGGTGCATGGTCTTAGCTGCTCCACAGTATGTGGGATCTTCCCAGAGCAGGGCTCGAACCCATGTCCCCTGCATTGGCAGGGGGATTCTTAACCACTGCGCCACCAGGGAAGTGCCTATGTTTTTTGTTGTTAAAAACCTATCAGGAACCCTCTTAGCTAATGCATGAAACATATCCTCTTGCTTGAGCACATGACTTCACACTTGCCGATCCACCTCTACCATTAGGAAAATGTAGGGCCCATCTGTTGAATTGGCACTGTGCCTAAAGGCTGGTAGTTTTGGACTTCGTCAGTCCAGGAAAAGGAATTAATTCCAGAACATTAAGGGGAAACTTTTCTAGTAACAACATATTCCCTGGAGTTTTTCTGATCTCTTGTTGCTGTTTTACAGAAATCACCAGAGAATTAAGGATCCATATCATGTATGGATCCTAAGTCTAAGTCAGAATTATCATTTGTATATATTAGAGAGCCTGTTCTCTTCCATGTAAATGGTGTCCTTAAGAAAACATTAACAAAAATTTCCAGATAGTTAGAGGCAATCTTCTTAAGTAGAATTGAGATGTTTAAGAAAGTAGTATGATTGGGATTCAGATAAGCCTCGAAAAATATTTCTAGATGAATCTGTTCCACACAAATTTGGAAACTATTGACTGAGACTTAGAACTAGGTGATTAAAAGTGGCTACCTCCAAGTTTCTTGTTTCATAAGCATCTTAATTATGCATGTTATGGAATGACAGTTGCATTATTTACTTGTTCTTCAACAGGAATTGCATTTAAAAATGGACATAAACTCACATGGGATGGTGGTGGTTAGATGGTGGTTTAAGTAAATCTTTGCTGTACTGTCTGTTATCTGGCCACCTTCTTTTTCTCTTCACCATTTTGATAATGCAATAATTTATGGAGAATCATTAGTTAAAGCAACATACCAGTGTTAGAATGGCAGACTGGGTATAAGAAAAGTAATTCTCCAAAATCAGTAAAATGGCAGCAAAGTGATAATCGTGACCCACCCTGATTGGCTTCCAGCATACAGTTACCAAGCCTCCCTAGCTATATCCCACACACATCTCTGAAATGCATGCGATTTCTGAATCCAAACCTGACCATGTGCCTTGGCAGGACACACTCTTTAGCACTCTTCAAGATCCTGCCTACCTCTTTAGCTTTGTGTCTCACTGGGCTTCCTACCCTTGTGCTTCAGCTGTTTGGAACTGTCATCATTCCCATACACGGTTCGTTTATATCTCCATGACTTTCATGTTCCTCCCAGTGCCTGGCCGCTTAGAGAACACCCACCCAACTTCTGAGACAAAGTTCAAGTTGATGCTGTGAAGCCTTACCTGGGCACCTCCCCTCTTTTGGTGAACAGTATGCACTCATTTGTCTTTGGCATATACCTAGGAGTGGAATTGCTGGGCCACAGGGTAAGCATATTTTTATCTTTAGCAAATACTGTCAAACAGTTTTCCAAGTTGATTTTATGACTTTATAACTTTATCAGGCTCTACATCTTCCCCAGCTTTTGGTGTTGCCATTCTTTTAAATTTTAGCCGTTTTGGTGGGTAATAGTATTTCATTGGTATTGATTTGCATTTCACTGATGACTGGTGAGTTTAAGCAACTTTTCATGTGTGCGTTGGATGTTTGGACATCCTCTTGTGAAGTACCTGCTCTTAATATATATTCTGAATGCAATTCCTTTCTCAGATATATGCGTTGCAAATATCATCATCCAATGTATGGCTTCCCTTTTCACTCTCTAGGTGGTGTCTTTTGATGAACAGAAGTTCTCATTTTTCATAAAGTCCCATTTGTCTTTTTTTTTTCCTGATCTAGTTTGAAGAGGCATGTAGTTGTGGGTAGGAGGAAATGGAGAATTACTTATTAATAGGCATAAAGTTTCTGTCAAGCAAGATGAATAAGCTCTAGAGATTTATTGTATAGCATTGTATGTATAGTCAACAATAGTGTATTGTACACTTAAAAATTTGGTAGATCTCATGTTAACTGTTCTTACCACAATAAAACAAAATAATAAAAAGATAAAGAGGTGTGTAGTAGGTGGCAGTCTATTGAATGGAAACAAAAAGGAGAGGAATACATTAAGGAAATAGCTAGTCAGTATTAAGATAATGGAGTTAGAAAGTACATCCAAAAGCTATTGGGTTAGTTTTCTCAATTTCATGTATATATGAACAAGACTTGAGAGGTGTGTGCTTATGGTACTTATGTATATTTCAAATCTTTTAAAAATATGTTTTTATTGGATTTGTGTTTAATTATAAAACTTACACAAATTCTGTAACAGGGCAAGGAAAAAAATATTTATAAACAAGATTTTTCCCGTTTACTTCCAAACCTTTTCCCCTAAAATAACCAGTGCTATCAGTTGATGTATAATCATTCATATTTATTTCTATGTGCATACAAATACATATTTTTTTCTACTCTTTACAAATATGAGCTCATGCTTGCATTTTTACTTAAAAATAGCATACATGGCTGTATATTTGTGTGTGAGTATATATATATTTAACTGTTTTTGTGTATGTAGCACATCAAGGACTGCTATAAGTATCCTTTTATTGGTGCTTTTATTTTTCTATGATAGAAAAGATCACTTTCCAAAATGATGGTGGCCACTAGTGCCCTCTTTCCCACCTTGCCAGTATTAGTTGTTATCAGTCTTAAATTTCAGCCAAAGTGATGAGTGAAAAATATCTTAATTCACACCTCCCTGACTACCAGTGAGGTAGATCATCTTTTTATGTTTCTAATTATTTCTATGTCTTCTGTAATTGCCTGTGCATATCTCTGTATGTCTTTTCTTACGTACTACTTTATAGAATAACTTTGTATGTTAGAGATATTAATCCTTTTTCATGTTCATTATATTTTCTCCCAATCTGTTGTTTGTCCTTGATTTTGTTTACATCTTACATCACGGTATATAATGCTTTTATGTAATCAAATTGGTCACTTTTTTTCCTTTATGGTTTCCTGATTTGCTTAAGGTTTCTCAACCATAGGCTATAGAAATATTCACCAATACTCTTCAAGTGCTTTTATTTGTACATGTAGCTCTTAAATCCATGAGGAAATTATTCTTTTTTTAATTAATTAATTAGGCTGCATTGGGTCTTCGTTGCTGTGCCTGGGCTTTCTTGTTGCAGTGAGTGGGGGCTACTCTTCGTTGCAGTGCACAGGCTTCTCATTGTGGTGGCTTCTCTTGTTGCGGAGCATGGGCTCTAGGTGCACAGCTTCAGTAGTTGTGGCATGCGGGCTCAGTAGTTGTGGCACGCGGGCTCAGTAGTTGTGGCACACGGGCTTAGTTGCTCCGCGGCATGTGGGATCTTCCCGGACCAGGGCTTGAACCTGTGTCCCCTGCATTGGCAGGCGGATTCTTAACCACTGTGCCACCAGGGAAGTCCATGAGGAAATTACTCTTGTGTTTAATGAGGAATGGTTCTAACTTTGTCTTCTCCAAGTAGATAACCAGTTAGGTCAGCATGCAACAAAATACCAAATAACTCAGCTTCTTGCCATATTGAAATCTGTTAATTGAAAAAGGTTTTTTCAGGACTGCCACTAGTCCATAATCTGTTTTTATGTAAACTAGGAAGGGAATCCCTTCCACAAGAAACTTTATTTTGATCCACCAGAAAAATGTTAAATAGCTTTATTGAGATATGATTCATGTACTATACAATTCACTAATTTGAAGCATACAGTTCAGTGGTTTTTAACATATTCATATAGTTAATGCAACCATCTCCACTATCTAATATTAGAACATTGCATCTTGGTACCCATAGTCACTCCCCATCCCAGGTATTCCCCTTTTACCCTAGCCCTAGGTAACCACTAATCTACTTTCTGTATGGGTTTGCTGGGTTTGGACATTTCATACAAATGGAATCTTACAATGTTGTCTGTTGGAACTGGCTTCCTTCATTTAACATAATGTTTTCAAAGCTCATCTATGTTGTAGCATGTATCAGTACATCTGGCCCTCCATATCCATGGGTTTCACATCCGCACATTCAACTAACCATGGATTGAAAATGTTTGTTGGGGGGGGCTTCCCAGGTGGCGCAGTGGTTGAGAATCCACATGCCAATGCAGGGGACATGGGTTTGAGCCCTGGTCCGGGAAGATCCCACATGCCGTGGAGCAGCTAAGCCCATGCGTCACAACTACTAAGCCAGTGCTCTAGAGCCCACGAGCCACAACTACTGAGCCCACGAGCCACAACTACTGAGCCCACATGCCACAACTACTGACACCCGTGCGCCTAGAGCCCATGCTTCACAACAGGGGAAGCCACTGCAATGAGAAGCCTGTGCACCGCAAAGAAGAGTAGCCCTACTCGCCGCAACTAGAGAAAGCCCGCGTGCAGCAACGAAGACCCAGCACAGCCATAGATAGATAGATAGATAGATAGACAGACAGACAGATAGAAAGAAAGAAAGAATGTTTGGGGGAAAGAATTCTGGAAGGTTCCAAGCAGCAAAACTTGAATTTGCTGCACACAGCTATTTATACAGCATTTACATCTTATTTACAACTATTTATGTAGCATTTACATTGTATTAGGAATTAGAAGCAATCTAGAGATGATTTAAATGCATGTAGGTTATACACAAATACTATGCCATTTTATATAAGGGGCTTCAGTATTTTTGGATTTTGGTATTTGTAGGGGTTCTGGAACCAGTTATCTGCGGATACTGAGGGATGACTCTACTTCATGCCTTTTCATTGATGACTAACATTTCATTGTATGGATAATGTTCCTGTGAACATTTGTGTACAAGTTTTTGTGTAGATAAAATTTTTTACAATATTTATTTATTTATTTATTTTTGGCTGCGTTGGGTCTTTGTTGCTGCACGCAGGCTTTCTCTAGTTGCAGCGAGTGGGTGCTATGCTTCCTTGCTGTTTGCGGGCTTCTCGTCGTGGCTTCTCTTGTTGTAGAACATGGGCTCTAGGCACGGTGGACTTCAATACTGTGGCACGCGGGCTCAGTAGTTGTGGCTTGCGGGCTCTAGAGCGCAGGCTCAGTAGTTGTGGCGCACGGGCTTAGTTGCTCTGCGGCATGTGGGATCTTCCCGGACCAGGGCTCGAACCCGTGTCCCCTGCATTGGCAGGTGGATTCTTAACCACTGCGCCACCAGAGAAGTCCAAGATAAATGTTTTCATTTCTCTTGGGTATATGCCTAGGAGTGAAATTGCAAGGTTATGTGGTAACTCTGTTTAGCCTTTTGAGTAACTGCCAGACTGTTTTCCAAAGCAGCTGCACCATTTTACATTCCGACTCCAATTTTTTCACAGAAAAGTTTTATGGAAAATAAATATAATGTATTTACAATGTAAATGGTACCCTCTTGGAAACGACTCTTTTGTTCAGTGTATAACCAAGTGGATTGGCCCTGAGTTGACAGCGCTTAATCCTGGTCAAAGTGTAATAATTCACTAATGAGAAAATCTTTCTGACGTTAACTTCTGCTTCCCTCCTGTTGCCATTTTAGAATTCCCTAGGGATAGAGTTCAATGTCCCTACATGTTCCTTGCAACCATGGACCCATCCCTCCTTTTTAATTTAATTTTATTTATTAAAAAAAATTTTGTTTGTTTTTTTGTTTATTTATTTTGTCTGCTCTGGGTCTTAGTTGTGGCATGCATGCGGGATCTAGTTCCCTGACCGGGGATTGAGCCTGGGCCTCCTGCATTGGGAGTGAGAACTCTTACCCACTGGACCACCAGGGAGTCCCCATCCTTCCTTTTTTTAAAAAACAGTTGAAGTTATATATATTCGATTTGTATTAACTTTGCTTGTCAGGAAGAATTAAGTAAGCTTTGATTAGATTATCTGTCTGACAGTCGATGAGTATAGTTTTTTCCTAAGGATTAGCTTTGGGAATTCTTTCTGTGTATATTTTCCTCTTGTGGCTTACTAATTATAATTTATGTCTGCTATTTCACTTTCCTGTTCTGAATTTCTGAAGTAGTTTGTTGGTATAATAAGTATTTCTTTGGTCATGAGACACATTCTTTCCTCCCAGTTTAATGTTTCTGAAAGTAGGAAATAATACAACTGATAGTTACATTTAATGTGGTAGTGGCTTATAAAAAAATTTCCTCCTGAAAATGCGGTCATTGATTCATGAAGCCTCTTAGAATCAGTGGCATCTTGGAATTTAAGAAATATATACAATACATAAATAGAAAAATAGCTAGATTTACTGGTGATTAGTACTTTGAAAGTTAGGAATTGTTGGTGATTGTCCCTGTCTTTTAAATAAAGGGTTCTGTAGCTGAGTAAAAAAGCTTAATTTGTCCAGCTTTTTAAGTGTAGTTTTTGTTGTATAAGTCATTTAGGGACATAGTTTAAAATTTTTTGGTATCTTCATGAAGATATTTTAGCTTTTTCTGATTTCAGTGACTTATGTAACATCAGTGATTCAGTGGTTTAATGTAAAACATCTTAAACCAGTTAGGAAACTGCTTACTCTTTTACTGGTGATATACATAGAGCTTATTTTTTAAGTTATAAAAGCAGTATGAGATTAAATAGTGTTTAGACAATTAAAATATCAGTTCTGTGCTTCCCTGGTGGCACAGTGGTTGAGAGTCCACCTGCCGATGCAGGGGACACAGGTTCGTGCCCCGGTCCGGGAAGATCCCACATGCCGCGGAGCGGCTGGGCCCGTGAGCCATGGCCGCTGAGCCTGTGCATCTGGAGCCTGTGCTCCGCAACGGGAGAGGCCACAACAGTGAGAGGTCCGCATACAGCCAAAAAATTATATATATATACACATATATATATATATATGTGTATATATATATCAGTTCTTTAATATTTCAATTTTCATTTTGTCTGTTCTCTATATACGTGATTAAAAATATAGTAATATGCATGTTGGCTTATTCAGTCAATAGATACTTATTGAATGCCTTTTATGGTCCAGGAACTTTACTAAGGATATAGCAGTAATAAGGCAGATAGGATTCTTATTCTCATGAAACAAATGGTCTAGTGTAAAATATGGATATTAAGCATATAGCTTACTGGTATGATAAGTTTTAAGGGACTTACAGTATGCTATATGACCCCCTAACAGGGAGATCTCCCCTGGTCTAGGGGGTTAGGAAATGTCTCCCTGATAAAGTGACCTTTAAGCTGAGATGGAAAGGATGAGTAGAAGTCATCAAAGAAGCAGGTAAAAAAGAGTACTAGGCAGAGAGAAGTAACTATGTTCTCCTAGAGGGAGGAAGACAGAGACATTTGGGGAACTGAAAAGTACTTAGAACACTTGTATGTCACACATATGTTACTGCTTTTGGGGCTTTTATTTGCCCCTGCTGTGCTTATAGAAGAGTGGGAAGAGTGTGGCTAGAGTTAGGTAGGGGCTGATAATAACAAAAAAGTAAACGTAAACAGTGGTGTGTGTGTGAAGTACTTTTGTAAGTACTACTCATGTATTAGTTCATTGAACCCTAACAACAGTTTCTATTCATGGATGAGAGAACAAGGCATAGAGTGCCTTGCCCAAAATTAATATACCAGAACTGGGATCTGAGCCTGTGCATTCTGGATCCAGAGTTTGTGTCTTTAACTACTGTACCATACTGAAAATTTAAGTTATAAATTATGATTAGGATAAGGGAGTTTTATATCCAAAGGTCAGTATGAAAGCATCCAAAGGTTTTAAGCGGAGAAATGACATAATTAGATTATTTTTAAAATCATCCTTCTGGCTGGAGGAAGGGACTGGAGGAGAGCAAGGTGGATATACAAAGGAGTTAGAAGGCCACTACTATATTTTGGGTAGGAATTGTTTTTTTGGACAACTCAGTGGCAGTGGAATAGGAACTATGTGTAATCAAAAATTATTTACGTGGTTTTCACAGGTTTTGGTGTTAGGTTGAGAAGTCAAGGATGATCCCCACATTTCTGTGATTACTTAGCTAATATGATATATTCTAAGAAATATTATGGTCATTTATAAGAATTTTAAAGAGCATGAAACCCAGGACAAATTAAAATGCACAATGAGCTATGAATTTTTAAAAGTTTTGTATAGTTAATTTATATCTGGTTTTGAATGTTGAGAAATACAACAATGATTACAGTCTCTAACTATGTTTAATAAATACCACAAAGGAAAATGAAAATTTATCATAGATGAGTCAAGCTAGATTTTACTTATTTTAAGCTAAAAAGCTGCAAACATTGTTTAGTCTGCATTGTGTTAATTTTAGATATGTACTTATCCAAAAAAAATGTTATTTTTACGTATTAAGGAAAGTTAATAAGATAAATTACCTTTCTTACCAAGTTAAAACTAAAACTTATAAAACTCCTTTTATTTTATGTTCATATATTGTCATACTGCCTCCCTCTGTATATATCATGTGCCTATATTTCCATCTGTCTACTTGACCTTTCTACTTAAATGTTTCACAGGCATCTAAAATTAAACACGTTTATTACTGAACTCTTGATCTCCCCTTCTGTGTCATTCTGGCAAACAACTTATAGAATGCTAGCCCTGTGAGGGCAGGATTTTTGTGTTTTTTTGCAGTGCTCTGTAAGTTTCTGTTACATAATGAGCACTTAGTAAATATTTGTTTAAGGAGTGTCTAAATGGTACCACCATACAATTCTATGATTGCTCAAGTCTTCGTATTTTATTTCCCTCCCCTACTACTTCTTACTGATAAATCATATCTATTATACCTCTAAAATATCTCTTAATCCATCCATTCTTTAAAATTTTCCAGTGCTACTACCCTAATCTGTCAATCTTATGACTGTTATTCCAGAATCAACTTTTACTATTTTTCTAATCATTCTCCCACAGCAACCAGAGAAGTTTTCTTAAAATGTAAATTGTATCATTACTCTCCTTTTCAGAGCTTCTTTTTGAATTCCATATCTTTCATGTAGGCCAACAAGACCTTCTGCAAGCTATTTTCGTTTAACATTCCATTTTCGTATTGTGCTGTTCTCCATTTGGTTTACCTACTGTTAACCTTTACAGTCTCAGGGAGTTTTTACACCCACTGTTCCCTATTTTTGGATCATTTTCACCTCCACATTTTGCCTGACTATTCCCTGCTCGTACTGGGTCTCAGCTTATAGTTACATGTTTTTCTAAGATATGTTCCCTGCCCCTCCACGTTTCCTTGATATACTACCTCACATAGTAGTACCTTCACATTTATTAGGAGTTATATGTATTTGTATGATCAGTCATTCATTTGTATCCCCTGCTAAATTTGAAGTTCATGACACCAAGGACTATATTTGTATTACTTATGACTATATCTACAATGGGTATCACAATTCTCAAAACATATTTAGAGACTGTGAAAATATTTATTGAATGGATGAAGGGATAGATTAAGAATGGTGAATCCATAAAGGAAATGGTGGACTGGTTAGAGAGGTAGTTGGAGAGCCAGTAGAATGTGTGATCATAGCAGCCCCGTGAGAGTTTCAAATATCAAATATGCCAAATGTAGCAGAGAGGAGTAATAAGATGAGGACTAAAAATGATCTTTGGGAGGCAGAATAACATAGTGTTTAAGAGGAGCCAGGCAGACCTAGACTCTACCTTTTATTGGCTGTTAACTTGTCTTTTCATCTCTAAAAAGAGAAGAATAATAGTAACTACCTCATGGTGATTGTGAGGCTTAAAATGAGATAATCTGTATAAAATTTTTAGCATAGAGCTTTGCACATATTAAGAGCTCAGTAAAACTTTGGTATTTTTATTATTTTTAAATTGCTAATGCTAAACCCACTGTAAGGACTCAATATTTGTAGTACTTAGAAATATATACAGTTGACACTTGAACAAAACGGGGGTTAGGGGCGCTGACCCTCCAAGCCGTCGAAAATCCACATAGTCAGCCCTCTGTATATGCGGTTCCTCCACGTCTGTGGATTCAACCAACTGCAAATCATGTAGTACTGTAGTGTTTACTATTGAAGAAATCTTCATTTAAGTGGACCTGTGCAGTTCAAACCCTTGTTGTTCAAGGGTCAACTGTAATTAGCAATTTTCTAAAAAGTTTGTTCATAGCTAAAATGATCTGGGAAAAAGGGCTTCATGCGGTAGATTAATGTTAGTTTCCCTTGAATTTGGGCTAGACTGTTTTGGATTGTTTCAATGGTCTGAAAATGTAAATCCCAAAGTTGCACGTGAGATGAATGTTGAATTTGCCTCTTTGAGCGTGAATGAAGAGATTCTAGCATTCTTAGTTCTGTGTTTCTCCTTGCAACTGTGTTTTAAATTGAATGTATTATAGTAGGAACCAGAATAAGTTGTGTAACAACATAGCATCCTTGCCCCTGGATGGAAGACCTAGATTGTATAGATACATCTTTCCAAAAGCTGAAAGAATATCATTCACAAAGAACATTGCTTTGAAAATTCAAAAACAACGTCTGGCAGCTGCTGTAGGGACTGCTTTTCAGGCAGTTTACATTTAGTAGATAAAAGCATTCTTTGTTGTGAAGTATCTTCAGAACTTGGATTTATCTTTACTAGAAACACTTAAATTTGGTATGTGGAGTTTGCCAATCATGATTTTCCAGTCTTACTGCCTAAGTGGATTCACAGAATATGCCCAAAGGATACTATTCTTTTTTCTCCTTGATCAAGTTAAGGAAACGTAATAGTTCTCTATTCCTACATACATTTCTAGGGTAGTGATCAATATTTTCAAATTAATTTCCTTTTCAGTTTATTGATACTCTGCTATTATTTAATAATCTGTGTCACTTGGTTTAGTTTTTTCCATTTTTAAAATGAAGAGAATCATGCTCTCCAAACCCTTCTCTGGAATGTTTTGAGAGTGAGTAAGTGCTGGTAAAAAATGCTTTGAGTTCTTTGGAAGAAATACAGAAATTCTACTTTATATATTTATAAATATACATTAAGACTTCTGTAATTCTTCCATTATGAAAATCAAAAATTATAGGGAAATTTTAAAATGTGTGTACTTGTGAGTAGTGTATGTAAAAGTAGTTGTTTTTGTATAAATTATTATTTGTTTTTATTCCAAAAAGGATTTCTTTTAATAACTAACCAATAAGATATTTGGCAGGTCCATCAGTTCACCATTAGTAACACGAAACCCTGGATGGGCATTTGAATTTAAGAAACAAGAAAGAGGAGGGAAAAAACTAGAAAAGGAATAAATTGAAGCCAATAACATGTAACCCACATAAGGCATGGAGTTAATTTAAATATTTATTGACTACCACCTATGTGCCAGGTACCGTTCTTGATGCTAGAATAGTACATTGAACCAAATTGACAAAAATCTACTTCCATGTGGACTTTACATTCCAATGGAAGCGTGTAGACAATAAATAAATATATTGTACACCAGATGGTGAAAAGAGCACAGGAGAAATAAAACAGGATGAGTGTGAGAAGAGGTGGGATGGGTGTTTTTCTATTTTGTAAAGGGAATGCCTCTTCTATAAGTTATATTTAGGCAAAGACATGATGGAAGTGACAGAGCAAACCATGCAGTGATCTGGGGAAAGGGTTTTCTAGTCAGGTAGAATAGTAAGTGCAAGGGCCCTTAGGTAGTATTTTCGTTGAATTTGAAAAACAGACGAGTACCTGTGCCCCTCCCCCCCTTCTTGGAACTAAGTGGGGAGACTGGTAGGAGATGGAAGAGAAGTAGAGGGGATTGTAGGGAATTTAGACCATTGTAAAGACTTTGGCTTTTACTTTGAGTAAAATGGGAAGCCATTGAAAGGGTTTTTGAGCAGAGGAGTGACATGATATGATACAGGCTTTAAAAAGATTATCCTGCTGTTGAGAAGACTATAAAGAGATACAAAGGCTGAAACAAGGAACCAGTCAGGAGGTTATTGAAATAAATAGTACAGGGCAGATATTATCAGTTGGATCTGATTGGTAGCTGTCAAATTAGTGAGAAATAGGTTCCACATATATTTTGAGGGTAAAGAAGACTTTTCTGACCGAGTGGACATATGGGGCATTAGAAAAAGAAAGGAATCACAGATGATTCAAAATTTTTGGTCTAAATATTTCTGGTTGGAGTTTCATTTATTGAGATGAGTAAGCCTGTGGGAAGAACAGATTTGGGGAGCTTGGCGAAGGTGAATTGACTTTGGACATGTTAAGCTTGAAGTGCCTAATTATTAACTATCTAGTCAGCGTGTCAAGTAGGCATTTAAATATATGAATCTGGAGTTCCAGGAGGGGTCTCAGCTGTTCTCTGTCTGGACATAGAAATTTTTGAATCATCTGTGTTAGATGGCATTTAAATTCAAAAGACTGGATCTGGTCATTTAGGAAGTTAGTGTAGACAGAAAAGGAAAGAGCACGCCCTGGGGGCACTCCAGTGTTTATAGAGTTAGGGGAGGAAAAGAAGAACTGGCAAAGAAGACTCCTTAATCAAACACTTTAGTACTTCTGCACTGAAGTGTATGACTGTTCATAGAAATTGTGGTAATTAAGGCCAAAATGGATCCAGATCAGGTCAGGTCACATTTTGTCACTAGGGTGTTACGAGAAAACTTTTGATTTTCAGAGTTTTGAATTTCAGGATGTGAACACATCGTGGGGAAGACAGGACTTTGTACTTTTAAAGGAAAGAAAGCACATGGCACAGAAGCAGAAATGAACATGATTTGTTAGGGACAGTAAAGAAAACAGAATTTTTAAAAAATATTTATTTATTTATTTATTTCGCTGTGTGGGGTCTTAGTTGTGGCACGCGGGATCTTTGTTGAGGTATGCGAACTCTTAGTTGCAGCATGTGGGATCTAGCTCCCTGATGAGGGATCAAACCCGGGGCCCCTGCATTGGGAGCTTGGAGTCTTAGCCACTGGAGCACCAGGAAAGTTGAAGAAAACTGAATTGACTAAATCATAGAGGATGTGTGTTGGGAAGTAAGGAAAGATTAGTTTGAGAAGTTAGAGCCAGATTACGAAGAGCCTTGAATGCTATTGTGAAGTGTTAATCTATGAAGTGGTAGACAACAAGAATAATTGTCATATGCAGTTGATTTGAAAATTACTCTTTCAGCTGTTTGTGTGAATGAATAGAATAGGAATACACTTTAGTCAGTTGGCCAGTATTTGTTGAGTACCTACTTAAAATGCTGCTAGCACTGCTAATAAAATCGTCGGCACCTTCTATTGAGCCTTGCTGAGTGCCAGTCATGGGGCTATGCATTCTACTTACATTTCTTGTAGGAGTTGTAAAAGTTGTATCATATGATCTTTGCCTTTGAAACTCTTATAATCTTGTTGAAAGAAAAGTCTTAAGGCACATAGTTTAAACTATAAAATATTCTACTGCATAAATGGAACTTTCTGAGGGATAGGATGTTCTTTTTTTTTCCAGATACTGGTCCTGGATCTTGATTTGGATATATGCTTGAAATAAAGGCTAGTCTGTCAGTCCTCAAGAATAGTGAATTATTTTGTTTTGGTTTTATATTCTCTAGTCACTAGATTATATGCCAATCCTATACGGTTTCCTGAGGATCTTTATTTATGAGAAGGGGGTTGCCCTGTGTGGATTATTCAGATTCTCTGTTAAGGTGTACAAACTATTGTAAAATAATAAATCTACGTTCTGGTTTTAAAATAATTTATAGATTTGGGAGATTGAAGCATGACCGCTGACTATTTGCTATTGGGAAAACGTGTGAAAATATATTTCTGCTGTTTAGAGTTTTTATAACAATTGTTCTAAATCATTTATATAATTATTTAATGTTTGTCTTTCTCACTAGAGTATAAGGCTTGTAAATTTAGGAATTGGATCTGTTTTGTTGAATACTGTATTTCCAGGGTGTTGCACAGTGCCTGGCACATGATAGGTGTTTAGAAATACTTTTTAATGAATGAATGAGTAAATGAATTCAGAGTTGAATTGTAAACCAGCAATAGAGATAATTCCAGCCTAAGAGTCCTAACCTAAAAAGTCTACCATCTCTTATAAAAAATATTGGAGTGCTGAAACCAGCCCAAAACATGGTTCTTTGCCTTCGGTGAAATTGATTTTATTTAACTAAAACGTAAGAAACACATTCCTTTGAAACTGAGGAGTGTTAAAATATATGATATTATTTTTATCTTAGACTGTGTTTGCTTTACTGTCAGTTGCAGAAGCTTGTTGCTTGAGTTAGAACAGTGGATCTTAAACATTGATTTGCACCATACCACTACAGCTTATTTATGATATCTGGAGAATAATAAACTTATTCTGAAATTTAAATTTATTTATAACTAAATGAATTTAAATCCATTTTGAAGGGCATTTTGATCCATTTTAACTGATTTTCGGTTCTTCCTGATCTTCTTCTCCTCCCCCTATACCCACTTCTCATGTTAATAATTGCCTCTGTTCTGATAAATTTTTTGTTATGGTCTATCCTGCAGAGAAAGAGATGCTGGTTGCCAGTTTTGGAGATCCCTGTTTTTTATGGAACACAGTTCTGTAAAATTTTCATAAGATTCCTTGGCAATAACATACACTTGTGATGGACCCTAGAAATACTGCTATGTTAGGATTGGGTTCTGATTCCGAAGGATTTTCAAGAAAGAGTCCCTCTGCCATCAGTACTGGTACACTGGTCAGCAAGAGAGAAGTAGAGCTAGAGAACAACACAAAGGAGGAAGAGGACCTTCGCAAGTGGAATCGGGAAAGAACCATCGAAGCAGGGAAAGATGATGGTTTGACTGATGCACAGCAACAGTTTTCAGTGAAAGAAACAAACTTTTCAGAGGGAAATTTAAAATTGAAAATTGGCCTTCAGGCTAAGAGAACTAAAAAACCTCCAAAGAACTTGGAGAACTATGTATGTCGACCTGCCATAAAAACAACTATCAAGCACCCAAGGAAAGCACTTAAAAGTGGGAAGATGACAGATGAAAAGAATGAGCACTGTCCTTCAAAGCGGGTAAGTAGAATTCCCAACAATATGTGATGATTAACAATCTTTGGATTTCTCTATTAATTTTTATCGAACCTACGTACATATTTTAGGAATTTTGATTTTAATCTTTTTATGTTATTTCCAGATAGTCTGTTTTGTGAGCCAAAACAGGCCTTGAGGCTTGTCACAGATATGAGTGATGGTATAACCACTTGTAAAATTACGGCAAATATTTTAAATGGGGTATATCCAGATTGCTGCTCCTACATGGCCTAGTGGAAAGAATATTGATTGGATTTTTAGTTAGGAAACCTAGAGTTGAATCTTGCCCTCCTGTTTACTAACAATGTGACTATAGACAAATTAATAGAGAAGAAACTGAGGCTTAAAGATATTAAATGATTACAAAACCACCTACCTTTCAGGATGGTTCTATTCCTGCTGCCCTCAAGAATTTTCGGAAGGTGGATTAAAAAATTTTTATCTAGACCTTTTTACTTGAGACAATGTTAGAGCTTGTCTTGCACAGCTAATTTTTAAAGGGCTTTGAGATGATTGTCTTTAGTAATCTTTCTATAGTATTTTTTTAATAGTGCTAATAATGAGGTTTTGTACTGAAGGGATTTCACCCACAATACATATTCTTAATATATAAGTAGTTTATATCCCACTTATATTATTTGTAACAGAATATAGTTTGTGGTTCCTGAGGAAAGCTATCTGTATACTTAAAACACTGTTGGTAATGGGTTAGGTGTTTATTTTTCCAACAGTTACTTTAGCATAGGATGTTGACTATATTACTGCCCTCTAAATTAGTTCTTCATAAACGATGGAAAGAGCATGAATTACAGAGTCAGAACCAAATTCAAATCCTGGCTTAATAACTATACACAGGCAATTTGGTTTATCTTAACTGAGCTGTGGTTTCCTCATTTATAACATGGGGCTATTAATGCCTGTATTAAATGGGTATATAAAGAATTAAATTTCAGTAGCCAAGACATACAACCCAAGTACCAATCAACAGACGATTGGCTTAAGAAGATGTAGTGTGTACGTATGTATGTATGTAGATGTGTGTGTGTATATATGCATATATACATATATGCTTTTATACACACACACACACACACACACACACACACACACAGGGGAATATTACTCAGCCATAAAAAAGAAATAAATATTGCCATTTGCAGCAACATGGATACACCTAGAGAATATTTTACTTAGTGAAGTAAGTCAGACAGAGACAAATATTATTTGGTATGACTTATATGTGGAATCTAAAAATAATATAAATGAATCTTTATATATAACAGAAGCAGACTCATAGACATAGAAAACAAATTTATGGTTACCAAAGGGTAGACAGAGGGACAGAGGGACAAATTAGGAGTATGGGATTAACAGATACAAACCACTATACATGAAGCAGATAAGCAATAAGGATTTACTATATAGAGCAGGGAATTATATTCAATATCTTGTAATAACCTGTAATGGAATATAATCTAAAAAAAAAAACTGAGTCAGTTTGCTGTATATCTGAAATGAACACAATATTGTAGGTCAACTGTACTTCAATTTAAAAAAAGAATTAAATTTATATATAGTAGTTAGCATGTGGTGGATTCTTGTGAATGTTCTTTTTACAGCCTAAGGTGTTGCTTTACAAGGGATCTCTGGAAGGGTTTGGTTATCTGTACTTGCTCTCAGCATATGATGGTCTGAAGAATTTCGTGTTTGTTTGGATGCGTTTTTACATAGTTCTTACTAGCTTCTCTGAAGGGTTCATGACTCCAAAAAGATTAAGCATCAGTGGCTAAGGAGAGAAAGATGCACTGTTATGAGGCATGTTGGTAGTCTAAGAAAGCTTGGGAGTTTTGTTTTATTTATTTTAAAGCAACCAAAACATTTCCCCCCAATTCTTCAAAAAGTAGTTGGGTTTTTGTCCGTGCATTCATTCATTCATTTATTTATTTATTTATTTATTTATTTATTTATGGCTGTGTTGGGTCTTTGTTGCTGTGCACTGGCTTTCTCTAGTTGTGGTGAGCAGGGGCTACTCTTCTTGTGGTGCGTGGGCTTCTCATTGCGGTGGCTTCTCTTGTTGCAGAGCACGGGCTCTAGGCACACAGGCTTCGGTAGTTGTGGCTCGCGGGCTCAGTACTTGTGGTTCACGGGCTCAGTTGCTCCGTGGCCTGTGGGATCTTCCCAGACCAGGGCTTGAACCCATGTCCCCTGCATTGGCAGGGGGATTCTTAACCACTGCACCACCAGGCAAGTCCGTCAGTGCTGCTTTTAAAGCAAATATTAAGCCTTAAATTTCTAGTAAAAACATAGAAATATAGATCATAGATTTTATTTCTTAATCAAACTTTTCTTTCAACAACGTTCAGAGGACAAAAACAAGACCCTCTGAAAAAATAATTTGCTATCCTGGTTAGTACTGACTCATTGATAACTGTTGATGTAATTTTTAATGACAAAACTCAAGTTCAGGTTCAAAAATGAAATTTTCCGTTTCTTGAATTATGTGACATATTGTTAAATTTATAGTAGTTTACTTACGGATTCTATTATTTAGAGTGATTCAAATATGTCATTTAGTTTTTAAAAATTTCAATCCACAGTTTAGTAACTGGCATGTTAATAACTAAAGTTTAGAGTTTATTTTATTTTTTTGAAAAGTATTAGATGCTCTTCATGTCATATAAGTTATAGATTTTAAGGGTCCGATTTTTGGTTCTTTTAATGTATTTTCCCCTAGTTTTATTGCGATATAATTGACATACAGCACTGTTTAAGTTTAAGATGTATTTGGTTTATTTTTCATTACTTTTGAGATTTATCTTTCTGTATTACATTTTGGCAAAACTAAAAAATGTAATAACATTCAGTGTTGGCAAGAATATAGGGGAAACAACCACTCTCATGCCCTGTTGCTGGGGAGTATATTGATACGGTACTTTAAAAAAAAGAACATTCATTCATTCATTCCACGCCTGGTCTTAGTTGCAGCACGTTGGGTCTTTTTTATTTGCGGCATGTGGACTTCTTAGTTGTGCCATGCAGACTCTTAGTAGCGCTATGCATGTGGGATCTAGTTCCCTGACTAGGGATCGAACCCAGACCCCCTGCATTGGGAGCACAGAGTCTTACCCATTGGACTACCAGGGAAGTCCCGATACCATACTTTTTAAATTTTTTTATTTTTGGCTGTGTTGGGTCTTCGTTGCTGTGCGCGAGCTTTCTCTAGTTGCAGTGAGCAGGGGCTACTCTTTGTTGCAGTGCATGGGCTTCTCATTGCGGTGGCTTGTCTTTGCTGTGGAGCATGGGCTCTAGGCACGTGGGCTTCAGTAGTTGTGGCACACGGGCTCAATAGTTGTGGCTCGCGGGCTCTAGGGCTTAGTTGCTCCGTGGCATGTGGGATCTTCCCGGATCAGGGCTCGAATTCATGTCCCCTGCATTGGCAGGCGGATTCTTAACCACTGCGCCACCAGGGAAGTCCCAGATGCCGTACTTTTTGAGAGTAGTTTGCTTGTATCTGTCATAATTAAAAATGGTCAATTCCTTGATTCCGCACTGTCACTTCTAAGAAACTATCTTACAGAATACTTGCAAGTATATACCAAGATATTTGTGTAAGATATTTATTAGAAGTATAGATTCCTGATACGTTCTTATTGGTTCTGACTCAGTATGTCTGGGTATTTTTTAAAATATCTTTATTGAGATATATATAACTCACATATCATACCATCCACCCATTTAAACTGTACAATTCAGTGGTTTTTGATATATTACATTATTAACTTTTTAAAAATTGTTGTAAAATATATTAATATAGAATTTGCCATTTTGGTCATTAAGTGTAAATTCAGTATCACTAATTCCATTCACAGTGTTGTGCAACCATCCCCACTATCTGATTCCAAAACCTTCTATCACCCCAAACAGAAATTCTGTAACCATTAAACAATAACTCTGTATTGCCCCTCCACTAAGCCTCTGGTAACCTATAATCTACTTTCTGTCTCTATGAAATTGTCTATTCTAGGTACCTCATATAAGTGGAATCATACAATGTTTGTCCTCTTGTGTCTGGCTTATTTCACTTAGCATAACGTCTTCAAGTTCATCCATGTTGTAGCATATACCAGAAATACTTTTTATGTCTGAATAATGTTCCATTGTACGTTTATACCACTTTGTGTTTATCCATTCATCATCTGTGGACACTTGGATTGCTTCCACATTTTGGCTATTGGAAAATATGCTGCAGTGAACATTCGTGTACAGACATCTGTTTGAATTCCTGCATTCTATTCCTTTGGGTAATATACTTAGGAGTAGTATTGCTGGATCCTATGATAAGTCTGTATCTTTTTGAGGAATTGTCAAACTATTTTCCATAGCACCTATACCATTTCATATTCCCACCAGCAATGCATGGGGGTTTCAGTTACTCCAAATCCTCATCACTGCTTTTTATTTTCTGTGTGTGTGTGTATATGTGTATGTATGTGTATTTTAAATAATAGCCATCCTAAGGGGTATGAAGTTGTATCTCACTGTGGTTTTACTTTGCATTTCCGTGATGACTAATGGTGTTGAGCATCTTTTCTTGAGCTTATTGACTATTTGTATATCTTCCTTGGAGAAATGTCTGTTTAAGTCTTTTGACTGCTTTTGAATTTTGGATTTTTTGTTGTTGTTGCTGAGTTTTCAGGGTTCTAGATATAGTCTAGATATATGAGTTGCTAATATTTTTTTCCCATTCTGTGGGTTGTCTTTTTCCTCTCTCTTGATAGTGTCCTGATACATAGACGTTTTCAGTGTTAATGAACTCCAATTTGTCTGTTTTTGTTTTGATTTTTTTTGTGTGTTTTTTTTTTTTTTTTGCGATACGCGGGCCTCTCACTGTTGTGGAGCACAGGCTCCGGACGCGCAGGCTCAGCAGCCATGGCTCACTGGCCCAGCCACTCCGCAGCATGTGGGATCTTCCTGGACCGGGGCACGAACCCATGTCCCCTGCATCAGCAGGCGGACTCTCAACCACTGCACCACCAGAGAAGCCCCAATTTGTCTGTTTTTTTTTTTTCTATTGCCAGTGCTTTGGTGTCATAGCAAAGATATCACTGCCAAATCTAACATCATGAAGATTTTCCCCTATGTTGTCTTCTAAGGGTTTTACAGTCCTGGCTCTTACATTTAGGTCTTTGAGAGATTTTCAGGTATCCCTCTCACCCTGAACTTGCTCTCTGAATTCAGAAACTGATTAAGATAGCAAGAGATACTTCGGACATGGGAAACTCATATAAAAAATTTAATGTATACGAGTATGGATATTGGACTAGTAACTATTATTTTGATTAGGTAATATACTCCTATGATTCAGAATTTAAAAGATAAAAAAGGAAACAATGAAACATTGTTACCATCATTACCCTTCTCTCCCCTCAAATCCATTTTGGAGTCTCCTTTTAGGCAATCATGTGACAACCCCATGCTAACTATGATAACTAGCTAAGCAGAACAACCATTTCTCAACCAAAATGAAGAAAAACTGTTCTGTGTATTGAAATTGTCTTACTTGGAAAATAAATAAGAGCAAGTTGTTTGGAACCAAAATTGGTGCAAAGAAGCTTCCAGGAACAAAACTACAACATCAGTGCTTTTGATATCTCCCAGAAATATATTATATATATATATACAAGCAAATGCAAGTAATCCCTTCCCCCCCAATTTAAAAATATAAATGGTACTATACTGTACACACGGTTTTGTGTCATTGTTTTTTCCACTTAAATAGTGTGTTAGCATATTGTGGAGGATTTTCCTGTATGAAACTAAGAGAGCTTCTTTAGCCCTTTGGAATATGGGTGACGAATATTTTTTTTTCCAGTTTGTCATTTGTTTTTAGACCTTGCTTATTTTTTATTTTGCCATGCAGAAGTCTTTAGTTTTTTTACTGAATTTAATTAATCTTTCCTTTTATGGCTTCTAGAATTTGACATATAACTAGAAGGGCCTTCACTCTTAAGTTTATAAAAGATCTCCTTATATTTTGTAATAGGAGTTTTTTAATGTTTCATTTTTTCATTATTATTATTTTTGGCCGCAGATCTTAGTTCCCTGGCCAGGGATTGAACCCAGGTCCACAGCAGTGAACGCTCAAGTTGTAACCACTGTACTGCTAGGGAATTCCCTTATGTTTCATTTTAAATATATAAATATTTGATCCATTTGGAGTTTATAATGATGTGTAATATGAGTTGTGGATCCAAGTTTATCTTTTTCCAAATAGCTGCAAGTTGTCTCAACCCTTTTATTAAGTTTTTTTTAGTCCTCAGATTTGAGACACTACCTTTACCATACACTGAATTTCCATATGTACTTGAGTCTGGTCTGATTTCCCACTTTGTGTCATTGGTCTCTATTTGCCAGCATAATAGTTTTAATTATTATGTTTCATATCTGGTAGGGTTAATCCTTCCTCATTACTCATATTTAAGAGTGTTCCTTGCATTATTGCCTATTAGTTTATAAGCTTTATGTGATTTTTAATAAAAATAGAACTTTTTTCTAGAACTTGTCCAATTGATTATAAAGTTCATATTTTGTTCATCTTTATCTGTGGTTGAACTTGGAACCTAATTGGTTCTCCTTCAGAAGCTCTGAATTTGCTTTGCCAGGAATTAGGGTGTGTTAGTAACACCTTTCCTGGGGGAGAGCCCCATTTTACCCCTAGGCCATGGATTGGTACGTTTACCCTCTGGGCAACTACGCCTACTTAGATCACCCTTCTTTTTCTTTTCTTTTCTTTTGGTACCCTTGGAGATTTTTCTTACTTCCTGTGAGGCCACAGTGCAACAAACTTGGCATCTTATGCTGGATTGAGTTATTTTATTGTAGTAGATGGACCTTTATGCTATTTAGCCTGTCTTATGGCTAGAGTAGAAATCACCTGATTGTTTTATAAGAAATACGTTCATTATTAATTTTAAAATAGATTTTCCTGTCTCATTTTTGTTTTGTCTATGGTGGAAAGGCATATTTTCTTTTAAATTTCCTGTAAAAATTTGGATTTGGCTGTCTTGCCAACTTCATGTTGTGTCTGTGTCATTTCATAAGTTGTCAGAATGGTATAGTCATTCTTCTGCAGTATTTTAGAAAGTGAAAGTAGGGAAGTCATTATATTTACTTGTATTTATCACACACCAACTTAAAAGGAGAAGAGGCAGTGTTAAAATTTACAGCTGTAATTATAATTTCCCTGCCAAAAGATAGTTTTCTGTTTAGAAAAAAAATGAGTGTGCTGACTTAATAGATTATTTAAGAAACAGTCCTTTGGAGATGTAATTTTGAGTTTCAGTAAAGTGATTTTTATGGAGAATTATTAAAACCCTCAGTGAATCCAAGTATTCTAATTAAGGTCTGTTGGCCTAAGATTTTATTAAATTATAGAACTGATAGATTAATGTAGGTTCTTTAGTAAGAAAATATACAGATAATAACAGTTATCTCTGTTCTTGCTCCGTATGGTTAATTTGCCTAGCAGTCTTTAAATTGTTTCACACAAATTCCAATTGTTTTGAAATGAAATGTTGAGGAAAAAAATGAGTTTGATATTACTTAGGTTTTGGCTTTTCTTTCCTTGGCATACCTGTTAAACAGCAGTAATTTATCAGGTTTTCTGAATATAGTAGTTCCTTTAAATTGTGCCCTATATTAGATTAGCCTGATTTTAGATAAAATAGATAAAATGTATATAATTTTAATTGAGATACAATTCAAATACCATAAAATTCACTCTTTTAAAGTGTACAGTTGAGAGGTTTTTAGTATATTCAGTATATTAGCTACATACAGAGGTGTGCAACGATCACCACTGTCTAATTTCAGAACATTTTCATTACCTTAACTGTGTATTTTTATTTTGTCTATTACACTTTAGAAAACTAATCATAGGACTAATATTTTACTTTGTACTTTTCACAAAGGAGGGTCACATTTTGTATCACTTAATTTTGAACATAATCTCTTGTCTAGACTCATAACATTCTTTTATTTATTTATTCCTCCATAAAATATTTGAGTGCCTGTCATGTGCAGTAAATGAGTAATTATGATGTAATATGATAACTTCCATAATAGAAATACATATGGAGTGTTTATGGAATCAGTATTGTTGGGAGAAGGTAATGAGCAGGAGAATATGCATGGAAAGCTTTACAGAGGAACTCATTTAAAATTAGATGTTGACATCTTTGTTAGAAATTGCTAGAAAGAGAAGGACTTTGGGGGCAAAGTAAATAGTAAAGGGCAAAGGCGGTTTTAACATGTCTCCTAGATATTTGTCAGTTGTGCTGTAAAACAAGAATTTGACAGTCCTTTAGTGTAGGTGAGTACTAAGAAAATAATAAAGAATGGAAGACAGGTGGGGAACTTATCACCTCTTCGTATTGCACTCAAAAATTTAGGGAACCTCCACTTCACTTTTTGTCTACTTTTTCTTTGTATCAGATTTTTGGTTGAAGTTCTTTTCTCTGATCTGACTTACAAAGTAAGTTTTAACCTGAAAATCATAAAGTGTTGTTTTTAATGCTATAAGATTTTATTTATCTATCTATCTATTTATTTATTTATGGCTGAGTTGGGTCTTTGTTGCTGGGCGCGGGCTTTCTCTAGTTGCGGAGAGTGGGGGCTACTCTTCCTTGTGGTGCACAGGCTTCTCATTGCGGTGGCTTCTCGTTTCGGAGCATGGGCTGTAGGCGTGCGGGCTCCGGCAGTTGTGGCTCACGGGCTCTAGAGCGCACGCTCAGTAGTTGTAGCACACAGGCTTAGTTGCTCTGCGGCATGTGGGATCTTCCTGGACCAGGGCTCGAACCCGTGTCCCTTGCATTGGCAGGTGGATTCTTAACCACTGCACCCAGGGAACCCCAGTGCTATCAGATATTAAAGCAGAAATTGCATGACCATACCGATTTGTTCGTGGGATTTTTTCTTTGTTTTTAAAGTTTTGTGATCCTGTTTTATATTAGTATTCCTCTTAGAAAGGGGAAACATTTTAAAGTTAAAATGATTGATTTTTGGGAAAGTTTTTCTGTTTGAAGAATTTAGGATTACTTGTAGTAAGTAGGAACCCTATCATTTATAACCGTAATGTTAAATATTACCAAAGTTATAGTACCTGAATTTTATTTTATAAATCTGTTAATAGTGAACTACCTTGGTCTTCATACAGTGGTGAAAGTCAAGCAGGAATAATATTGGAGCAGATTGGTAGAGCTTTTTGAGGACACAGAACTGCAACAGCAGATGGCATTAGAGATCAGGTTTAAGGATGAGTTGCAGGGATTTAACTGTTAAGGGGGGAAGGGAAGTGAGGTACATTGAGGATTCAGGGTACAGCTGGCAAAGCTCAGAATGACCCTTGGGTGTTGTTGGTCTGTTTAAAGGTATATGTGTATTTTTTTTTTGAAACCAACTATTTCAAAATCTAGCAATTAAGAATTCTCTTCCAAGAAGAAAGGGAAATTTTTGTTGTATGCAAGATAACTCCTTCTTCCCTCCCCCAGCTAAAAGCTGGAAAAATATGAAGGTGTCATACAAGATCTATTTAATATAGCCTTTGCTTCTTCATTATAAATAAGTATCACTTTGCACCAGCAAGTGCCTAATGTTAGATGTTAAGAGAGGTATATATGATTGGGTAAAGACCTACCAGGGAAAGGGGCAATAGTTTGCATATTAACTGTGGCTTCCTTGGAACCCCTCAATATAAATATGAGTTTTTCTCCAAGCTGGATTTATGGTGTTCCTAAAGGCTTTGGTTTCTCCAAAATCTGTTAGCTAAATTGAGAGAATACCGATCAGTAAAAGAAGGTAATGTCTCAAAGATGTCAGAAATAAGTAATGTTAATGAGAAATAGTGATGAGAACTCACTCTTTAAACAAAATAGGTTTTGAACTGTTAACTTTGGTCTTTTTCTACTCTTTTTATTTTTTTATTTTATTTTTATTTTTTTTGCGGTACGCGGGCCTCTCACTGCTGTGGCCTCTCCCATTGTGGAGCACAGGCTCCGAGGCCATGGCTCATGGGCCCAGCCGCTCCGTGGCATGTGGGATCCTCCCAGACCGGGGCACGAACCCATGTCCCCTGCATCGGCAGGTGGACTCTCAACCACTGCGCCACCAGGGAAGTCCTCTACTCTTTATTTTTTAACAGCCAAGTCCTGATCTGCTATGTATATGTTACCTTCATTTTTGGAAAACATTTCAAAGTCAAGTATACATGCTTGCAATAAAGTTCTGCTACTATATTAGGAAGTCAGAGTTTAGGAGGTGCACAAAAGCATTTTGACAAAAACTCACAAATGGTAAGTATATATACGAGAATATTTTAGCTGTTTTTAGCCAAGCTACATAGAATTACTAACATCTGAGTATATATGTGAAGGCAAAAAGACGATCCTAATAATTGCAGGATTCAGTAGTAATCTTCACTGTAAAAACAGTGAAACAAGATAGAACCTGCTTCTGAACCCCACCTTTTCATTTTTTGGCAAAATTGCTGAATGTGATTATCTTGTAGTTCCTTGTCTAGCCCTTGATTGCATGGGTAGGGAGTTACAGAAGACTGCTGAAGAAATCACAGGTAGATACTGAAAATTACAAGCCAAAGGCAGGGGAGCTTGGTAACTTCTCTTGTTTGGTAATTATGACCGTTAGGAATTCTCAAACAAGTAGAAATTTTCCTAGGCATACTTGGTGACATTTTTTCCTTCTTTTTCAGCTTCGAAGATAAAGATGAGAAATTAGAAGAATAAATTTAAGGTTACTAAGTTCCTAAATAACAAGCAAAAAGAAAGAAGTTTCAGTATACAGTAGAGAGAGGAAGTAGGATGAGGGAGTGGAAAGAGTTAGCTCAGATGTCACCCAATTCTTTTTTTTTTTTTTTTTTGCGCTACGCGGGCCTCTCACTGTTGTGGCCTCTCCCGTTGGGAGCACAGGCTCCGGACGCACAGGCTCAGCAGCCATGGCTCACGGGCCCAGCCGCTCCATGGCATGTGGGATCCTCCCGGACCGGGGCATGAACCCGTGTCCCCTGCATTGGCAGGCGGACTCTCAACCACTGCGCCACCAGGGAAGCCCTCACCCAATTCTTTGAATGTTTCCTGAATCCTTGCAGGCAGAGTTAGTTAATCTAACCTCTGTGCTTCCACTGCATATATTTCTCTGTTTTTAACACATATCACATTATATTGTAATTATTAATTTGTCTTTCTTTGACAAGTGAATGCTCCTTAAGTGTCAAGGTAACCTTTTTAGTTTTTGCATTTCATGATCAACATGGAACATGCTTTAAAAATGGTTCAATAAGGGACTTCCCTGGTGGGGCAGTGGTTAAGAATCCGCCTGCCAATGTAGGGGACATGGGTTCAAGCCCTGGTCCGGGAAGATCCCACATGCTGCAGAGCAACTAAGCCCGTGCACCACAACTACTGAGCCTGTGCGCTCTAGGGCCCACATGCCGCAACTGCTGAGCCCACATGCTGCAACTACTGAAGCCTGCACGCCTAGAGCCTGTGCTCTGCAACAAGAGAAACCACCACAATGAGAAGCCTGCGCACCGCAACGAAGAGTAGCCCCCACTTGTCACAACTAGAGAAAGTCCACGTGCCACAACGAAGACCCAACGCAGCCAAAAAAAAGTTCAGTAAGATTATGGACTGTGGGTTTATATCTGTAAGCATAAAACAAATACTACCACCACCACCAAAAATACTGCCCTTAAAATATAGCTTGGGGATAAGAGAATATGTTTGCCTAGTCCGAAGATGGTGCTTGTACACATAACTTTCATAACTGAACTACTCATAAATATTTTCTCTTCTTTCATTTACTGAAAGTTTATGTTAAAACTTTTAGGTCTTTTCAAAACAACCTATAGGTAGTTAATTTTAAGAAGTAAGTATTATTGGTAGTAATGCTATGACTTGTGGCTGTTTCATGAATTTCCTGGTAAGGCACAACTTTGGTTACTACCCTTATAATAGGTCAAACAAAAACTTTCCTTTAAGTATTTTGTCACAACACAGAGTGGTGAACTAAGTTGCCTATGTTATCTTCATTTAAAAACAACCCCACATTAGGCTCTTAGTTTAAGAAAACATTTTTAGTAGTCAAATACCTTTTGAATGCATTTAAAGGTGATACCAGATTGTTACCAAGCAAGGGCTCTGTGCCCACCAGAAAGCCAAACTCTGACAGCAGGTGTTTGCAACAAAGTAAGCGCTTATTTGCAGGGCCCCAAGCAAGGAGAATGAGCAGCTCACGGGTTGGGTTGGTGATAAGGTAACAGGGTGATGGGTTGGTGATAAGGTAACAGGGTGATATTCAGAAATCCCAGCCTTCTTTTTCCAGCCAGTCTGGGGTCTGTAATGCTTGTGGTCAGCATCTTCCACCTGGGTGGGGCATCTTAGTTTTTAAAGAACAACTCAGAGATATACACCAGATTGTTATCTGTATCCCTTCAGGAGGAACTAGGAATCCTGTGACCCTATTGCCCTAATCCCTGTGACCCTATTGCCCTAATCGTTAACTGCTTGAGCCTACTCTTTGGAACTCCTGGAAGCCTAGGAGACTTTTTTTTCCCTACAAACAAGAAACAGGGACACGGAGGTGCTTTTGTACCCAGGAAGGCTCCACAGGGTCCTGCTTGGTTTCAGTACCCCCTTTTCTTTGGTACTCCTCAGTCCTCAGTCCTGAGGGGAACAGGAGTGGGACAAGAAAGGGAATAAAGTTTTGGATAGAGAGATTAGTCATAAACTCAGTATGAACTTGGTTTTAGGGAGACTTTGTCTCCAGATGAGCCCACGTGAAACTGTTTTATTCTTACTGCTATCTGGTTTATGTTTACCCAGTGCCTTTTTTTTTTTCAACCAGTTTTCTTTGTGTTTAGGCTCCTTAGCTCTTATCAGTGAATTTGAGACTTGCTAAATAGAAGATGGTCACATTCTTTTTACCTGTAACTTTTGAGCTGAGTGCCATCTGTAAGTGTAGTCTTATACCAACTTATGAAAAGGTCCGGAGTACAAGTCCGCATTATCCCACTGGAATTCTGTTGTCTTACCTTCATACTGATTGTTTGCTTTGGAAGCTGCTTGAGCTAGAATTATTTTGTAGTAGAGAAGAAGAGAACGGTTGGCATAGAGCCCAGCTTCTCCAGGGCAAAGGCTATTATGCAAATTCTCCCAGATCTTCACATTTCAGTAAAGCCTTCTTTTCTCCCTTTAACACACACAAAACAGACTGCTAATGGGGCAGCCACGATCTCCTAAGCCTTGGAGACAAAACGAGGAAGGTGCCACTCTTTTCCCAAAATACCATCAATTGTAGAAGCATATGCTTCCATAAATGGAGGGGAAGAGTAGATCCCTTCTATTGCACTGTATGGCTTCTGTTATAAATGTACCAGGAAGATTAAAACTACCATAATTAGTTTCATCAGGTTCAGCCTCAATTCTTGCTTTCATTTTGTAGTAGAAACTTCTCTAATCAGTGCTGCTTCTGGCTGATTGAGCAGTTCACTTTCTTTTAAAGTGTAGCATGTTAGGGATATGTGCTTGAGTCTCTATTATGGTTTGTTTTAATGGTGTACATAATGAGGTATGGTAAATGTGAATGTTTCTCATTTCATTGTTGATCTTGCTAATGGAAAAAGTCATTATTGAAACAAATTGATAGAAGGCATAACTTCCTTAGTACCAGAGAATTAAGCTTAAGTATCATCACGTTGACTCACTAATTCACATGCTGCTTTTTATGGTTGTCTGTTCATATCTTTATTTCATTTTAATGACTGTAAATCATTCCAGAGATGCTCACATATAGACTGCTCCATACGTGCACATTGCTAATAAATTCTGAGGTACAGCTGCAGAGAAATGAATGAAGAGTTTTGGGGAGACATCAGAATTAAAGGCCCTATATGATGAGATAACAAACTTTTATGAAACTTCATGAGTAGGGACAAAAGGTTGAACACATGATGAAAGAGACGTTTCTTCCTGCCTGACCTCACTTTGTGAGTCTAAACCACTGAAGACATTGTTCTAAATTGCCCCTCTTTCCCAATTAGTAGATAGGGATTTGGGGGGAGAAATCCTGAGAGAAAGAGTATAGATTAATTTAGATATGTGCTATGGTGGTGATTTTACACTTTAGGAATAAACTAGGTGTAAAGAAGAATCTAAAGACTTTGTTTCCTCTGCTGTTGATACCTGGGACAGATTGGCATCTAAATGTTCCTTAAATTATATTCAGTAGCAAGAAGAGCTACTCCATATTATTATTACTATTCTTTTACTATAATATTTTCTGAAGGAATTAAACTTCCTGTAGTAATATGTTTTGGTTGACTCTTGATTGTAATAGGGGCGATATAGTAAGAATGAGCTTGATTTTGGGCTTCAGTCCAGAATATAGAGTTCAAGTGCAGCACCTAATTAATGGTTTTGTAATTTAAGAAAAACCCATAGTGGTCTGCTTTTGAAAAGAAAAATTTTGTGATTTTATATTAAAATACTTGACTTAATTATCTATATGTTAAATTTTCTTTAATAATTTATTTTGGGACTCCTCCCCCAACCCCCATTCTCAAATGTTTTGGTTCTCTCTTTGACTGTATGTCACAAACTTAACCTTTGCACATTTCTTTTCTTTCTTTTTTTTTCTTTTTTTTTTGCGGTACGCGGGCCTCTCACTGTTGTGGCCTCTCCCGTTGCGGAGCACAGGCTCCAGACGCGCAGGCTCAGCGGCCATGGCTCACGGGCCTAGCCGCTCCGTGGCATGTGGGATCTTCCCGGACCAGGGCACAAACCCGTGCCCCCTGCATCAGCAGGCGGACTCTCAACCACTGCACCACCAGGGAAGCCCTTCTTTGCACATTTCTTGAAGATGTTTTCTGAATATTTTCATAAGTAGACTTAAGATTCTTGCCTTACTTATAGCTCTAATTTTTAACATAGTTCTGCAAGTAGTTTATGTTCCATACAATCACTTGGGAAAAATTTGTCCATAAGTATTTTTCTTTACAGTTTTTAGTGCTTGTCCTAGAATTTGCAGTATACATTTACAACTAATCTAAGTCCACTTTAAAATAACCCTGTATTGCTTCACGGATACCTTATAATAATAAAATAACACAAATTCCTCCCTTTCATTCCTTGTCTCTTGTATCATTACTGTCATTCATTTCAGTTATACACAAGGATATACGTACACATCATACATTATTGAATATGTTGTTGCTATTATTTTAAATACACTGTTTTCTGTTAGATCAATTAAGAATAAGAAAAGTAGGGAATTCCCTGGTGGTCTAGTCTAGTGGTTAGGACTCTGTGCTTCTACTGCAGGGGGCATGGGTTCAGTCCCCGGTGGGGGAACTAAGATCCCACATGCCACGCGGTGCGGCCAAAAAAAAAGAGAGAATAAGAAAAAGAAAAGTTTTTATTTTACCTTCACTTCTTCGTCTCCAGTGGTCTTTTTTTCTTTATGTAGATCCAAGTTTCTGACCTATGTCATTTTCCTTCTCTCTAAAGAACTTCTTTTAATACCTTGCAAGACAAGTCTACTGGCAACAAATGCCCTCAATTTTTGTTTGTTAGAGAAAGTCTTTGTTTCTTCCTCACTTGTAAAGGATAATTTCACAGGTTACAGAATTCTAGGTTATTTTTTTCCTTCCAACACTTTAAATATTTCACTCCACTCTTCTTGCTTGCATGGTTTCCGAGGAGAAGTTGGATGTAATTCTTAGTTTTGCTCATTTGTAGCTAAGAAGACAGTCTTTAGTCCTATGATTAGGTCTCAATCTTTTGGTTAGCCTGTACCTCTAGACTGTAAACTTCACAGATACTTTTCGGTGCCCCCTCCCCTCTTAGGTAGGACAGGATAGCTAGAGTGGGCTAGAGTTGGATCATTTCCTCCCCCAGATCAGTTAGGCTTTGTTAAATCCCAGCAGGTTAGGCTCTGGTTAATAGTTTCTCCTGAGGGCAGACCTTGTTAGGAACCAAATGGTGTGGCATATTTCAAAGTGGTTCATTTTCCCCTCCCACAGCGGGAATTAAGAGGGGACTTTTCTCATCTTGCGAACCTCTCAGAGATCCAGGAGATAAAACTCATAAAACTGTGGGGGAATCACAATAACTGAGTCCTCCTGGAGTTTTCAACTCTCAAACTTGTGTACATTGAGCAATTTGTCAGAGTTCAGGTTTCCCTACCCTAGCGCTCACTCATTCCACCAGGGTCTCAGCTTATGGGTTTCTGCTCTGGTAAATGATGATTCTCTGTCAGTCACTGCGTTTTGGGGGCAGTAGTTTGCTCTGTGACCTCACTTCTATTATGGATATAAATGGTTGATTTTTAAGTTTGTTTAACTTTTCACTTGTTGTTAGGACAGAATGGTAACCTCCAAGCTTCTCCATAAACCTGTAAGCAACAAACATTGCAAATAGAATTGTATATAATTGGTTTACAAGAGGATGAAATTGTGAATTTCCATCTACATCTCAGCTTTCATTGTATGCAGACTAGTTTCAAAATCTTCCACGTAATAATAGAATGATAGGAGGAACTTTCCAGCACATATCATGATGAATAAAAATGAATATATAAGGCACATCACTGTTTTAGTGGGTTCCAGTAAACAAACTACTTTGAATAAGTTTTCCTGTGTTGATATTGTTATCTATAGAGTGTAACTTTAAAGCTTTTCTGTGTTCAGGTGCTCTTTTTTAACATGTAATAAGGCTATGCCTTTCTGTTTCATTAATTTAAGTACATGACAAGTTAACTTCAGAATCTCTTAGTATAGCAAGAATGATGAAAATAGCCTACTATATTTCTGTTTACAGACTAATTCTGTAACTGAAATTCTATGCTATAATTCTCTAAACACACAACTTGAGGACCTGAGCAAAACATCCTATTCTTAATTCCCAAATCATAAGTTAGGAGTTCATAAACTTCACTGTGATTGTTCTGATAACAGTATCAAATAATAATTTAAATTATTTTTCCTTTTTTTTAACTGATTTTCCTATTCTATACAAATTTTTTTTTCAGTCAGATTCATTCTGTTGTTATGGCATGTGAGTTGCAGATATCTTTCAGCAAACAATCAAAACAGAATTTTAACTTTATCATCCCTTGCTGTCAAGCATGCATGTCTGATTTATGAGATACAGAAGTAGCATATTTAATTATATCATTAACATTTTGTTCACAGCAGGGTGAGATATTAGGAACAAGTTTTTCAATAAAATGTTTTCTCAAAAGAACTTTGCAACTTGAGCAAATCTCAAAATTTTTTTGTCATCAACTACAGAGAATGATTGGCGGTTTGTAGAAACACTTCAAAAAGCTTATTCAAATTTTACGCCTCATGAATCGTCTCCATAAAGACATTTTAAGGCATTTAATTTTTTTGTATGGAATGAGAATAACCCTTGTTTAAGATGTTTTGTTCTCCTTTAACATTTTCTTCTTTTTTATACTATTTCTTACTATGTCTAGATTAAAGTTGAATTACAGTGGATAAAGATGATTTATTTTGGAGTTTCTCTTGTGAAATTTTGAGCCAAATTGACGTTTTGCTTTTATTTAATTTTCCCACAATGTGAATAATTCCCAAATAGTAATTTTCTTGAAAGGCTCAAGGATTGCTGAGAGTAAAATACTTCACTTAAAGGTTAATACGTTTAATGTTATTTAGCTTAGTGTACTAAAATTTTAGGAAGATTAGAATTATGATATAGAGGACTTCCCTGGTGGTCCAGGGGTAAAGATTCTGCCTTCCAATGCAGGGGACGCGGGTTCGATCCCTGGTCGGGGAACTAAGATCACACATGCCATGGAGCAACTAAGCCTTTGCACCACAACTGCTGAGCTCATGCACCTCAATGAAAGATCCCACGTGCCTCAATAAAAAGATCCCACATGCTGCAACTAAGACCTGACGCAGATAAAATAATAATAATAAATAAATCATAAAAAATTATGATATAAATGCAGTTCTTATTATTCTGTCTTATATGATTATTTAAATTTTATTAGCATTTATTTACTTATTTAATATATTTATTTATTTTTGTCTGCGTTGGGTATTCGTTGCTGAATGTGAGCTTTCTCCAATTGCGGCAAGTGGAGACTACTCTTCATTGTGGTGAGTGGGCTTCTCACTGTGGTGGCTTCTCTTGTTGCAGAGTACGGGCTCTAGGTGCGTGGGCTTCAGTAGTTGTGGTTTGCAGGCTCTAGAGCGCAGACTTAGTAGTTGTGGCACACGGGCTTAGTTGCTCCACGGCAGCATTTATTTACTTAATCTTAAAATAATGTTTATACACATCTAGATAACACACTCTTAATATTTATATTGCCAGTCAGTTTCCTCGTTTATTTAACTATGTGATAGTTTTTATTTTAGACCATGAAATTAACAGCTTTTATAATCATAAGTATTTCAGTACTAGTTATAGTTTTACAGTAACACCTATACCTCAACTTCTTTATTAAATGTTACCACATGATAACCATAAGGAAATTCTTCACTCCATGTTTCAAATAGAATGCTCACCTGTATTTGAAAGTGAAAATTCAAATAATACCATAAATCTGAGTGGCATGCCTTGTTTGTATTACTAACAATGTTAAACTAATTATAATTGGTAGTAATCTATTCTATCATGTTGATTATTCACAAGTTTTGTGATGCCAGAAATAACATGGGAATAAGCATTTACTTATTTTAGTTTTCTGGCCATGCAGCGTGGCCCTTGGCAGTGATAGCATGGAGTTCTAACCACTGGACCGCCAGCGAATTCCCAGGAATAAGTATTTGGTGGTTTGGCTTTCCTGAGACTGAAGGCAAACTTGGTAAAAAATCTGCCTTCAAGTATTAATTCATAATATCTTTTATTTATTTATTTTTTGAGATATTGGAGGGTTTTTTTGTTGTTACTTTTTAAAAAAATACATCTCACTCTTTTCCTTTATATATTTCTTGTTACCTTTCTCCCGGAAAAATTACCCCTACCTAGAGAAGGACTAAAAATTTACCTCCAAATTATTCTAAGCCTATTCAAGGTGGGCAGTCGGGACTAGGATTCTTCAGGGTCTGTACCCTCAGTGAGCCACCTCTTAAGAAGAGCTCACAATTCGAAATGAAAAAACAAAGTTATTGAGGGACTTCCCTGATGGTGCAGTGGTTAAGAATCTGCCTGCCAGTGCAGGGGACACAGGTTCGAACCCTGGTCTGGGAAGATCCCACATGCTGCAGAGCAACTAAGCCTGTGTGCCATAACTACTGAGCCTGCACTCTAGAGCCCGCAAGCCACAACTACTGAGCCTGCGTACCACAACTGCTGAAGCCCACGCACCTAGAGCCGAGCCCATGCTCCGCAACAAGAGAAGTCACTGCAATGGAAAGCCTGCAAACTGCAACGAAGAGTAGCCCCCACTCCCTGCAACCAGAGAGAAGGCTGCGCATAGCAACAAAGACCCAACACACCCAAAAAAAAAAAAAAAAAAAAAAAAGTCCAGGCAGATTTTCAAAAAGAAGCCAATGAAATATGTATTCTAGATGTGAAAACTATTTTCTTGATGAAAAATGCATTCGTTGACATTAAAAACAGTGAATAATTAGTTTAAGCATCCAGTTTAGACACAGCTGTGGAGAGAATAGTGAACTAGAAAATAGCATTGAGAAAATTACCTAGAATGTAGCTGATCCAGAGATGTCAAATATGATACGAAGAATAAAGAGAAGATAAAGGATGGTAATAGGAAGTCCAGTATGTTCTAATGGAGTCCTGAAGAATAATTGAGGAGATGTAATATTTGCCAGGTAATTTTCCAGAATTGATTATTTATGAAGGACAAGTTCTGAAAAGGATTAATAAAGCTATATGTACACTGAGACACATCTTAGTGAGTCTGTAGAGTATCAAAGACAAAAAATCCAAAAAAAAATGAGAATTAGATAAAGGAATGACAGTTAAGCCAATATTAGGCCTTTAAACATTGATTAAAGGAAAGTAGGAAATCAATTATATCTTCAAATACTGAGAGGAAATAACTGCCAATTCATAATAGAGCTTCCTCAACATGTTTTAGCAGGATAGATTGCAGATTTAGTAAGATACTGTTTCCAGATATTTTGCTGGGAATTATAAAAACATAAAGTCACCTTCATGAAAATGACGAAGGGTAAAACAACAATACAAGAGCTTAGGAAACAGGAGAGACCTCTAAAGGCACCCAAGGAGACAAATAGAGGGAAAAAAATCAATTATATAAAAGTAAAAGCAGCACATGTAAAAGCAGCACATGTGAAAACAGTGAGAAAGAAGGAACAAAATGGAAATGACCAAAGTTCAAAAGGATGGGAGAAGTGTGATATATATGAGAAAAAAAAGAAAATACAACATACGCATAATTGATATCTTTAAAGAAGAAGGCAGAAATATTGATTTAGATCAGTCTTAAAGCCATAATGTAAGGGCATTTTTCACAAATAACAGAAAATTCATGAAAACAATTATTATTAGACTTTATCAGTAAAGCTAAGAATCTCTTTGTGAGCCAGATCAAAGGATGAAATTACTTCGTAAGGATAAAATTCAAGATGTTCTCAAACATCAAAATCCAGAACCAAAGAACAGTGGAGCAAAATCCATAATGTCCTCAAATTGGACAGTTCATCTATACCAAAATGATAGTGACAAACATTTTTGAACACTTGAAATCAGGGAATGTTTTTCTCATTCTTCAAGAAACTCTAGAAAACAACCTTTAATCTTTTTATTAGCCACAGAGGAATGGAAAGGCTAAACAAAGGGACTGCTGTTGGTTTGTAAATTAATATACAATGTGGAAATGAGAGAGAAAATGAAGTCATTTAAGTATGTACTGATTTCTTTATTATAGTAGGAGTCAGTGTCATTTGAAGTTGATAAAACTGATACAGTAAAAAACTGATACAGTAAAAAGAATATGTCTAATTGGATAGTGAGGCAGCAACAGGAAGAATATGGTAATTTAATCACTGCTAATAGTAGAGTCAGCAAATATTGAAGGCTAAGTATATTATGTTAGTCTTTTGAACTTCTCTAGAACAGAAATATACATGTTCCAGATTTTTTAATGCAACCAGAAAACAAGCACATTCCACCTAGTTAAAAAAAAATGTTCAGGCTGTGAAAGGTCAGAGTAACAAAATATGGTATAACTGATTCACTTTGCTCTACAGCAGAAACTAACACAACATTGTAAATCAACTATACTGCAATAAAAATTTTTTTAAATAACAAAATACGATAGTGTACTATTAGTCTACTAGGGTTGTCCTAACAAAATATCACAGACCAGGTAGTTAAAAACAGGAAACAGAACTCACAGTTCTGGAGTCTGGGAGTCCAAGATCGATTTGCCATCAGCATTGGTTTCTGATGAGGGCTCTCTTCCTGGCTTAGCGACAGCCACTTTCTCACTGTTTCCTCCCATGGCCAAGTGTAACAAAAGAGATACCTGAGTGCTCTCCCTCTTCTTATAAGGACACCGTTTTTATTGGAGTAGGGCCCCACTTTTATGACCTCATTTAACCTTAAGTAAAGGCCTCCTTAAAGGCCCTCTCTCCAAATACAGTCACATGGCCATTAGGGCTTCTACATTTGAATTTGAGTTTATGCAGTTCAGTCCATAACAGATGGACACTCACAAAAACTGAACATACATACAGTAAGCTACCACAAGAAGTAAAAATAATATTTTCTGATCACAATGCAGAAAAACTAGAAAGTAATAAAAAACAGATATTAAAAACTTTATGGTGGGGCTTCCCTGGTGGCACAGTGGTTGAGAGTCCGCCTGCCGATGCAGGGGACACGGGTTCGTGCCCCGGTCTGGGAAGATCCCACATGCCGCGGAGCGGCTGTGCCCGTGAGCCATGGCCGCCGAGCCTGCACGTCCGGAGCCTGTTGCTCCGCAACGCGAGGAGGCCACAACAGTGACAGGCCCGCGTACCGCAAAAAAAAAAAAAAAAAGCAAAAAAAAAACACACAACAACTTTATGGTGGACTTCCCTGGTGGCGCAGAGGTTTAAAATGTGCCTGCCAATGCAGGAGACACGGGTTCGAGCCCTGGTCCGGGAAGATCCCACATGCCGCGGAGCAACTAGGCCCGTGAGCCACAATTACTGAGCTTGCGCTTCTGGAGCCTGTGCTCTGCAGCAAGAGAGGCCGCGATAGTGAGAGGCCCGCGCGCCGCGATGAAGAGTGGCCCCCACTTGCCGCAACTAGAGAAAGCCCTCGCACAGAAACGAAGACCCAACACAGCCATAAATAAATTTAAAAAATTTAAAAAAAAAAGCAAACTTTATGGTCTGGAAATTATCAGCTCTCAGAATTTGTAGAAAATAAACAAAATAACTTTTGATTTTCATGGAAAGCTGTATTTAAAGGGAAGATACCTTTAAATATTAATTATATTAATTAAAAGGAAAATAATAAAAATAAATGGAATAAATCATTCAACTCAGTAGTTAACAAGAGAACAAAATAATCCTAAGAAAAGAAGACTGTTTGAGAAACATGAAGGCAGAAGCGAACTAGAAAACAAAGGCAGTAACTCTCCAAATAGTGGTTCCTTTGGGGGGAAATGAAACATATTTAGCAAGTCTAACCTGGAAATAAAGAAAAATGAGGGAAAACAATATATAAAATAAGTAGTGCTAAAGGGCAAATAATTCAAGATACAGTGGAAGTTAAAAGGAAACTATAAGTAATTTGTTTGCTTTTAATTATATGCAAATAAATGTGAAAAGTGAAAATGATTTTTTAAAAAAGATAATTTACTAAATCTGAGTTCAGAAATCAGAAAATTTTAACTGACCAATCACCATAAATATAATGGAGAAGTCCCTCAAAAAGCTACTACTGTTGTCAAAAAATGCTGGTCTTAGATGGCTTTAGTTTAATTCTGTAAAACTTCAGGGAAAGATAATTTCAAAATGATTTAAATGTTTCAGAGCATACGAAAGGAAGGAAAATGAGTATAAAATTAATCCTAAAAACTTACAAAGATAGCACAAAAAGGGAAACTACAAAATAATCTTGCTTAAGCAAAAATTCAGGTTCTTCTGAATACAGGTAAGGTTCACTTTAGCTTACTTTTAAATACATATGCAAGGAGGACGACACACAGTCCATTTTATATTTGTTGAATTAATTGAAGGTATATTACTCTGTTATTTAATTATATCACTGCTTAAGAATATACATCGATAATTTTTAGTGATAAAAACTTATCTTTTATAGTAAACAGTCTGTATAGTTCTATAATGACTTCATTTTAGTCTCAAGGTTACAAATAATTCCTTGGAACTTTAAATCTTTATATGTCAGAGCAAAATCTTTTGCCTGTCTTACCAAAAAGGCTTAATTAAGCATATCTCAATTTGGGAAGATACAGAATAGATTTGCTTTACACTTTATAGAAACAAGTTCATAAATATTCACTTATCTTTACTGAACGTTGTGATATCTCTGTGCTTGTCTTCTTAAGGCATTCCGTGTCATTAACAACTGATAGCTAAGGCTGACAGTCTCTGAGTTCAGTTATACTTTCCTGAGATAAAGAATATGGGCTTAAAATTTTCTTTTCCTCATACATAGGCATTATGATGCAAAATGCTAAGTAAACTACCAGCATACAATTTCAGCAGCACATTAAAAGAGCTATGCATTATAAAGGGACAACACAAGCAATCCTTTTGGAATTGGGTAAAGGGTATACTGGACCTCTGTTTCATATAATTACATGTGAATCTACAATAGAGCTATATACCATTATGAACTGTGTTTTTTCCCCAGGAATCCAAAGGAGTACAATACTAGGAAATATGTTACTATAATTAATTATACTAATAGTTAAAAAATAAAATAGGTATTTCCTTAATGTGTTAAATAGAAATATGTAAAAATATATAATGTATGTAAAAATATAAATGTATATATGTACACATATATATGTATACACATATGTATAATGCTTAATGAGGGGACACCAGGGCATTCTCATTAGACTGTCGATGAAGAGAATACCCTTTTTCATCACTGGTATTTAATAATGTTAATGAGATACTAGTTAATAAAATTAGAAAATAGGAATTAGAAGGATAAAAATAGAAAAGGTAAAACTACTGTTACTTGCAAGTGATGTTATATACCTTGAAATCGCAAGAGAATCAGTCAAAAAAAATAAGAGAATTCAGTGAGGTAATTGACTAATAGAGAAATAAATGAGAAATCAGTAGCCTTCATACAAATAAACAGAAGTTAGAAGAGATTCCATTAGGAAAGAGATGAAATATCTAGGAATAAACTTAACTATCAGGGTTTAATATTTAAAGGAAGAAAGCTTCAAAACACTAGTGAATTTTGAACAAATAGAAAAGCTTAAAATGTTGTTGAATAAAAAAATCATAAAGGTGTCCGTTGTCCCAAAATTTCATTGCACTTTTTTTATTGTGGTAAAATATACATAACGTTAGATTTACCTTTTTTACATGTACAGTTCTGTGAGCACTAAGTACATTCACACACCATCCATCTCCAGAACTTTTTCAGTCTTTCCCAACTGAAATTCTGTTAATTCCTGTTAAATAGTGACTCCCTATTCCCCCCATCCCATAGCCCCTGGTAACAGCCGTTTTACTTCCTGACTCTTTGAATTTGACTTAATACTCTAGGTGTCTCATACAAGTGGTATCATATAGTATTTGAATTTTTGTGACTGTCTTATTTCATTGAGCATAATGTCCTTGAGGTTCATCCTTGTTGTAGCATGTGTCAAAATTTCCTTTCTAAAGTTGAATAATAATCCATTGTACATATATATACCACATGTTATCATTCATCTGTCAGTGGAGTTGCTTCCACCTTTTGGCTGTTTGTGAGTAATGCTGCTGTGAGCATCAGTGTACAAATATCTGTTCAAGTCCCTCCTTTCACTTCTTCAGGGTGTTTGCAAATTTAACAATCAAAATTAAAGTAATACATACTTTTTGGCACCAGGTGCGTTGCTTAGAAAATTTATATGGAAAAATAAGCAAGAGTAGTCAAGACACTTCTGAAAAGAACAGTAACATATAGGAATAAGACTTATCAGATAATTAAAGTTAAAATGGTTAGAACATTGTGGTATTGGTGCATGGATAGAGAGAAAATTAATGACCCAGAATGGAGTATCTAACAATAGAACCAAGTATGTACGAGAATTTAGTACATGCGAAGTGTATTTTGTATCAGAGGATGAGTGATGAAATGATTTCATGTATATACATACACACATATGTATTAAACTTAAAGGCTGTATGGCTTTTCATTTCTTTTTCACTGCTATATTTCATTTGAGAATAAAAAGATGCCATTATTTTCCACATTAAAAAAAAAGAAACTACTTTGATTCTACTTTATCTTCTAGCTCTGCCTCCTTATTTCTGTTTCCTTGCTGCTCTTTAGATTTCTCTCTGCCCATTCTCTTTTAAACCCATTCCAATCATGTTATTGTGGGATCTTAGTTCCCCGACCAGGGATTGAACCCAGGTCCCCAGCAGTGGAAGTGTGGAGTCCTAACCACTGGACCGCCAGGGAATTCCCACGTTTTTGCTCTTGTACTTTATAGAAACTGCCTTTGCATGGTTACCAGTGACCATCCCCATGCCACAATGCTAAATCCAACAAACAAATACGTGTTTTCATTTGTTTGATCTGTCAGCAGCAGTTGGCAGTCATCACTCTTGGAAATAACTTTTTTTACTTCATTTCCAAGGTACCACACGTTCACTCACTCTGCCTTGTTCCCCCCCTCTTGTTGCTGCCTTCTGGCCTCCTCAGTCTTTTGCTAGTTCTTCATCTTCTTGATCTTTTAATGTTGTAATGCCTCAATGTTAGTCTTTAATTCTCTACTCTTCTGTTTATATTCACCCTGTTGACTTAAAAAATATATATACAGAACGTGAGAGTTGTTTTATTTGGGGCAAAACAAGGACTGCAGCGTTTCAGATAACTGAGAAACTGCTGCTCCGAGGAGGTAAGGGGAGGAGCCGGGATATATAGAAGTTTTGCAACAAAGAGCAGGTAATTGGGAACATCAAAAGATTATTGTTAAAACCAGATATCTCAAGTTAAGGAATTTAGCCCTTTTCTATATATGGGAAGATGCAAGAGTCTGGGCTCACTAAAATCATTCCTTTGATATGCACCTGAGCTATCTGGGGCCTGTATTTTCACATCCTGAGTTTCCTCAGGGCTCACCACAGGGAGTGGCTGCAGTCTGATGGCTGCTAGATGGCAGGTATTCTTTTCAGCCCTGAGTTTCCTCAGGGCTCACCAGCTCATGTTGGAGGGCTGCAGTCATTGGTGACTGTGACATCCTTTGTTTATTGATATGGCAGGAAATATTCCATTTATAAATATTCCATTGATCAACCCTCACCTGGTTATGTGAACCAGGCTCAAGGTTTTAAATATCTATAAGCTGTTGTCTTTCAAATTTGAATCTTCCTGTTCAGACCTCTTTATTTGGATGTTTAGAACACATTTCAGTTTTAACATGTCCAAAACTGAACTCCTCATAGTCATTTTCAACTCTCCTCCAACTACAGTCTTTGTTACCTTTTCAGCACTTCCACTGTTTCTACCCTAGTCCAAGTCACTATCATCTCTTGTCTAGAAAACTGTAATAGATTGCTAACAAGACTCCATGCTATTACCCTTAAATCCTTACAGCTTTATGAAGAGAGCAGCTAGAGGGAGGGAATATTTGAAGATGTAAGTGAAATATCACTCTTCTGTTCAAAATCTTTTAGTGCTTTCCCATTTTATTCAGAGTAAAAGCTCAAGCCTTTATAATGGCCTAAAGGCCCTCCATGATAATAATAGCTCTTTTTGATCACATATTCTATTCTCCCTGAGTCAGTTGCTTAAGTCCTGCCACATTAGCATGCTTGATGTTCCTGTAGATAACTTTCTCACTTCATGTCTTTGCTCAGTTGTTACCTGATCATTGAGGCCTAGTCCAGTCACCTAACTCAATTTTGCAAACTCTCTCACAGCACTCTCAATTGGCTTTTCTTTTTCCCATAGCAATTAACACCTTCCAACAAGTAATATTTTAAAAGTTTATTGTTTTTCTTTATTGTCTTTCCCACTAAAATGTAAGCTTTGTGAGAGTAGAGATTTTTGTCTTTATTGTTCTTTGTTTTATTTCCAACAGTGAGTGGGTACCCAATAAATATTTGTTGAATGAAGAATTAGGTCACATACCTCCTCTACATAAAAGCTTCCAATGGCTTCCCCTCTCTTGGATTAAAAAAAAAGTCTGTCCCCCTACCTTCTGCCTGACCACTCTTCCCTTGATTACTCTGGCAAACTTGGATTCCTTGAATTTATCAATATGAGGTAAGTTCCTGCCTCAGGGCCTTTGCTCCTGCTGTTTCCTCTTTTTAGTATCGTTCTTTTCTCAGGCAGCTACATAGACTCCTCCTTTGGGGTTCTGCACAAATGTAACCTCAATCAGGACTCTCCTGACAACCCGTTTTTTTATTTTTTTAATTTATTTTTTGGCTGCATTGGGGCTTTGTTGCTGTGCGTGGGCTTTCTCTAGTTGCAGTGAGCGGGGGCTACTCTTTGTTGCATTGCGTGGGCTTCTCATTGCGGTGGCTTCTCTTGTTGCAGAACACGGGCTCTAGGCACACGGGCTTCAGTAGTTCTGGCTTGCGGGCTCTAGAGCGCAGGCTCAGTGGTTGTGGTGCACGGGCTCCGAGGCATGTGAGATCTTCCCGGACCAGGGCTCTAACCCATGTCTCCTACATTGGCCGATGGATTCTTAACCACTACGCCACCAGGGAAGGCCCCTGACAACATGTTTTAATATTGCAAATCCTTTCCAATCCTAGTCTTTCCTCTTCTTCTATGCTCTCTGATTTTCTCCATAGCCTATTTCACCATCTGATATACTGAATATTTCATCTATCTTTTTATTGCCTCTACCCCTATCATGCATTAGAATAAAATCTCCGCAGTGAAGGAGATTTTTTTTTCCATTACTGTTATTCCTAGCACTTAAACAATGGTACTTAAAACTATTTGTTGAAAAAATGAATTCCTGACGAAGCAAGAATTCAAGATTATAAAGTAAATTAAATCAGTAGTGTTCTTGAATACCGTCAGTTTAGAGTTAGAAAATGTAACCAAAAAATTATTCACAAAAGTAGTAGTATTTATGAAATATTTAGAAATAAACTTGACAGCAAGTGTTTAGGATCTATATGGATAAAATTATAAATATCTAGTAACACCAAAAAGCTTGACTAAGCAGATAACATTTGCTTTGTTATTGTGGAGCTGAAGTTAATGTTGAGATATCGTTTTTTCCTGTTTTAATATATAAAGTTAATGCCATGTGGAGTTTTTCAAAACTTTATATGAACCTCAAGGTCATCTAGAAGTATACATATGCAAAAACAACCAGGGAGCCTTACGAAAATGTTCTAAAGTTAATGGTTATGGTTGCACAACTCTGTGAATATACTAAAAACCATTGAACTTGTGCTCATAAAGGGTAAATTTTATGGTATGTGAATTATATCTCAATAATGTTATAAATAAAATAAGGAATTTCTATAGGCTTACAAAAAGGAAAAAATAGCCTTTTTAAGTATTAAAACATACTGTAAAGTGTCCACATATTATTAGTGGCTCAGGAATAAATATAAATGTAAGTGAAGCAAAATGGAGAGCTTAGACCCAAATATGAATAAAAATATGTGAGAAATGTATTTCAAATCAGTGAATGTGAAATGAGAAATGGAAAAACTCTTAGAACAACGGACAAAACCTTTTCAGGTAAAAGCTGCTTCTCTACCCACAGATTATGTTTTAAAAATTCAAAATAGATAAATAATTTAAAGTAAAAGTAAGAATGAGACCATAAAAACATTTGTTGAAAATGTGGTGAAGATTGTCATCTTTACGAGGATGTGATCGTTCCAATTATGCTATGAAAACAACTATAAAACTCAAGAGATTATTTTATCTACTATAATGGTTAAGAGCTTTAGCTATGAAATCAGACTATGTTTAAAGCATACTTTCAATCACTTAATGGTTAAGTAACCTTGACCAGGTAATCTAGTATCTAAACTAGTCCTATTTTTAAAAAAATAAATTTAATGAGGATAATTACATTAACCACATCATATGGTTGTTGTGAGGATCAAATGACAGAATATGTGTGGTACTTAGTACAGTTTTTCATATGTTTCTGAATACATTTAACTTCTTTTTAAGAAAAATAATAGGAAGTAGAAGGACAACCAGTAAATTGGGAGACAAATGTGCGACATGAGAGAAATATTATTTCAAAAATATTAAGGGCTCTTCTAAATAAGAAATGATAAACTCCACAATTCAGAAAAAAGACATGGACCTCAAACAGCTATTACACTGCTGAAAAATATACAAGGCCTGTAAAATCATGTGACAGGATGTCTTGTTCATAATACCAGGCAGTAAGTGAAATGTAAATAGAAATGCCCCAAAAGTGTATCTATAGGTTGTAAAATCTTAAACACTGACAATGGGAATAAAAAATATTTTCTTCACATTTAGGACATTGACATTCACAAAAAGAAAACTCACAAAGCATAATGAGAAAACATTACAAGCTGTATAAGAACACAGACCAACAGTAGGGAAAGAGTCAACAGATGAGCATAGACTTCACTACCAAAGAGCTGGAAATATTGAAACCATCTGAAAGATTTTGAAATGGTTAAAATGGGCAAAAAGATAACCATTTGATAAAAACAGGACGATAACAAGTGGATTTGAAAATGAACCAAATAGTAATTAATCCTAGAAATAATGGCATTTGAAATGAAAACAATGAGTTTATTGGAACAGTAAATGAGAGAGCGTATTTTCTGACGATAACTATAACCAGATCACCCAATTGTCAAGGTTTGGAAACATTAAGATTGACCTGAATACTATTAGTCTGATGTTTAATTTCAAAATCGTCAGAAGCAAGGTTGTCAGTTGTTACTGTTTCTGTTTTTAGGCAATATCATTGCCTAAAAATGCAGAATATCACAAGTCACAAGGTATTATCTTGGGTTACAGAAATGTAGTGTTTATAAACTCTGAATTTTTATAATAAACTTTTTTCCATTAAAAAAGTCTTTCTTGGGGCTTCCCTGGTGGCGCAGTGGTTGAGAATCTGCCTGCCAATGCAGGGGACATGGGTTCGAGCCCTGGTCTGGGAGGATCCTACATGCCACGGAGCAACTAGGCCCATGAGCCACAACTACTGGGCCTGTGCGTCTGGAGCCTGTGCTCCGCAACAAGAGAGGCCGCGATAGTGAGAGGCCCGCGCACCATGATGAAGAGTGGCCCCCGCTTGCCACAACTAGAGAAAGCCCTCGCACAGAAACGAAGACCCAACACAGCAAAACTAAATAAATTAATTAATAAACTCCTACCCCCAACATCTTCAAAAGAAAAAAGAAAACCAGAGCTTTAAAAAAAAAAGTTTTTCTTGATGCAGAGCTGTCCTACACGTGTAACTATTTATCATATATACCCTTTTTTGAAAGAACTTTATTTATTTATTTGGCTGCATCAGGTCTTAGTTGTGGTGTGCAGGCTCTTTGTTGTGGCATGTGGGCTCCAGAGCAAGCAGGCTCAGTAGTTGCAGTGCACGCGCAGGCTCAGTATTTGTGGCGCATGGACTTAGTTGCGCCGTGGCATGTGGGATCTTAGTTCCCCAACCAGGGATCGAACCGACGTCCCCCACATTGGAAGGCAGATTCTTATTACCACTGGACCACCTGGGAAGTCCCTATTGTATATACCCTTTGATCAAGCAATTCCACTTTTAGAAGTTGATCTGAAGGAAATAATTGGACAAACAGACAAAGATTTATATAACTGGATGTTCATCATTATATTCCTTACAAGAAGAAATAGCCGAAAACTGGGACTTCCCTGGCTGGCCAGTCATTAAGACTCCAGGCTTCCTCCACTGCAGGGGTCACAGGTTCGATCCCTGGTCAGAGAACTAGGATCCTGCATGCCTCACAGCGCTGTTTAAAAAGCAACCAGTATGAAGTTGGTTTTATGAATTTTGAACTGTTAAAAAAACATTGAATTGATAAGTCTGACTCAATTTATTTGTGTAAAAAGGTGTCTTCCTCGTATTGTTTAAGTGGGCTATGAAACCACAAGCATTTTTGACCCCATTTTTATGAAAGAATGTACATGTATTTGAGTATATGGTGAAGCATATGAAATGTAAAATTGTTTATTTATGGATGGTAGTGTTTATACCTTCCCTCTTTTCTAATGAGCATACTTTTATCTTTGTTTTCAAGTTGAAGAAAATTATATGCTTAAAATGATGTTTTGATACAATATCTTTTTCATTCACTAACATAATATACTCTTAAAAATGATACCTCTTACTACTGGTTGTCATTTTAAGAGGTTCTTAGAAAGGTAAGAGAATAATATTACCAGTACCAACTGTAGCTTTCAACATCTTATTAATATTACCTCATTCACTCAGTTTATTCAGTGTCAGGATTTGGACGAAAAAAAATCTTTGAAACCAAAATCAAATTATCTGCGCTTTTTTGTTTTATTCTTATTTTTTCCTTCTTTAATCATAGACCATTTACTGTGGGATACTATTTTAGGATGCTTTTAATTAACCTGAAATATTCATTTCCATCAAAGGTGAAAAACCAGATTTCAGTACAGTCTTTTAAGCAGGTTAAGGGAGCTGGATGTTTCTACTTTTCTTTCAGACAGAATTTTAAAAATAAACTTTTATTGAAGTATAACATAAATATAAATGTAACAACTCGGTGAATTTTCACAAACTCAACCACCCCTTGTAGCCAGCATTCAGTTTAAGAAATGGAACATTACCAGCACCCACCAAGATCTTGTGCTCCTTTCTCATCATTGCCCCACACCAGGGGTAACCATTTTCCTGACTTTAAATATCATAATTAGTCATGCCTCTTTGTGAACTTAATATAAATGGAGTTATATAGTACACACTATTATTCTGTATCCTTTCACTTAGTCTTGTTTGTGAGCGTTATCTGTGCTATGGAACATAGTCATAGTTTGTTCAGATAGATTTTTAAAGGTACGTTTTAAAATGGAAGTGTCACAATTTTCAGGTATAAATATATTTTAAAATACTTAATAAAGCCTTTAATTTTTAAGTTTTGAAAAGTAACCGTAAAAATACAAAATGGGAGTATTGTTTCTTTAACAAGATGGGAAGAAAATGTGTTTCTTTAATCGCAAGCTTAATATATGTCAGTTGAATATGAGACTGTCAGAAAAGCCAGTTTCCTCTTGGGCAAAATTGTAAGGGTCCAGTCCAAAAGAAGAGATAGTCCCCTTAATTTTGAGTCAATCAAATATTGGTTGTATTGTGTTTCCTCCCTCATAGGTTACTATTTTCATTAATCTTCTGTTTATTCTTCTATTTTTAATATAACCAGATATGTATATATACTCATATACCTGTCTTCTTATACAGAAGATAGCATATTATAACCACTGTCCAAATTCTTGCTTTTTTTCATTTAATAATACATATTAAAGAGCATTCGATAGCAATATATTGATATCTTCTCTTTTTTTCCAGTTTTATGGCAGTCCATTGTACAGATATACTTTGATTTATTCAGCCAATCCCCTGTAGATAATCATTTAGACTGTTTTAGGGTTTTGCTATTAAAATGGTGGTACATTTTTAGCTTTTTGCAAACATTAGATTTTTTGCCAGTGTGTCTTGGGGTAGATCCCCTAAAAGTGGTCAAAGGAATAAATGCATGTGGTATTTTTTTAGTTATTGCCAATTTCTATTTTGTAGGGATTATACCATTTTACACACAAAACTTTTCCGTATATGCATGAATTTGGTTTTGGGTTTTCTATCCTGGCCCATTGGCTCTTTTGTCTTCTCATGTGCTATACTGTTTTAGTGATAGAGGCATTAAAAATTAATTTAATATTTGATAGTTATCCCCTTCTTTTTAGATTTTGCTAGGTATTCTTGCTTATATATTTTTCCCAATGAATGTTATAACTTTTCTTATTCCTGAGAGAATCTTGTTGGTATTTTTATTAGGATGACATTAAATTTATAAATTTGCTTCGGGGAAATTGTCAGCTCCATATCTTCCTATCCACAAACATAGTATGTCTTTACATTTGTTCAAGTCTTTCATTTGTATTTTATAGTTAAGAAAGACTCTTTATGTCAGTTATACCTCAATTAAAAAAAAACAAACAAACTGCTGAAACGTGAAGAAGAAAAAAATCTTTGTTATCTAAAAGTAAAACAGACTGTTGTGGGAAATGATAAATTCATTTGTAAAGTATATAATGAGGATTCATACATTAGATAGCAATTTATATTATGACTTAAAAGTTACTTTCAACTCTAAGATTTTATATAAAAACACATTCTAAAGAAAACATGAACATATTTTATTGTCTTTTCTATTCTTCTCACATGAAAAGAGAACTTGACTGCTCATTCAAGATTATAATTAAGAATGTGTTAAAGGAGTAAAAGTTGGTCAGGAATTGTCCTGCATTGGTTTGAAATCATTGAAATTAAGTAAGGAGGTAGGCAAAGAACCATTATTTTAAACGAGGACCATGGGATATTGTAACTAACAATATCTTTTCAAAAACAGTACATTCATATGCTAATGTATATTTAGTCCATGTAAGGAGAAAGTAGACTATTTGCCTTTTTAAAACAATGTCAAAAAATACCATAGGGATATTTCTAAATACTCAATAATATGTATGTTCATATGGTTGAAAGTCAACAAAGATTACATCTATATAGTCTGATATAGCAGTAGAGGAACTAACATACCGTGACAGTATAACATTAGTTAGTTTTTTTAAAAAAGCACTATTGCCTATCTTGTATCTGATTTGTCATCATTTAGTTTGTTTGATTGTAATGCTAAACTGAAATGGTATATAAGCTTTACTCTCTCTGAAACCCTTTTCTTGTTCAAATTTTAGGATCCTTCAAAGTTGTACAAGAAATCAGGTGATGTTGCAGCCATTGAATGCCAGTCTGAGGAGAGCATCCATCTTCATTCACAGGGAGAAAACAATCCTTTGTCTAAGAAGCTTTCTCCAGTACACTCAGAAATGACAGATTACATTAATGCAGCATCATCTACTCTTGTTGGTAGCCAGGATCCTGATTTAAAGGACAGGGCATTACTTAATGGAGGAACGAGTGTAACGGAAAAGTTGGCACAGCTCATTGCAACTTGTCCTCCCTCCAAGTCTTCCAAGTCAAAACCTAAGAAGTTAGGAACTGGCACTACTGCGGGATTGGTTAACAAGGATTTGATCAGGAAAGCAGGCGTTGGCTCTGTAGCTGGAATAATACATAAGGACTTAATAAAAAAACCAACTATCAGCACAGCGGTTGGATTGGTAACTAAAGATCCTGGGAAAAAGCCAGTGTTTAATGCAACAGTAGGATTGGTCAATAAGGACTCTGTGAAAAAACTAGGAACTGGCACTACAGCGGTATTCATTAATAAAGACTTAGGCAAAAAGCCAGGGAATATCACTACGGTAGGACTGCTAAGCAAAGATTCAGGAAAGAAGCTAGGAATTGGTATTGTTCCAGGTTTAGTGAATAAGGAACCTGGAAAGAAGCTAGGACTTGGCACTGTGGTTGGACTAGTTAATAAAGACTTGGGAAAGAAATTGGGTTCTACTGTTGGCCTAGTGGCCAAGGACTGTGCGAAGAAGATTGTAGCAAATTCAACAATGGGATTAGTTAATAAGGACATTGGAAAGAAACTAGTGAGTTGTCCTATGGCAGGACTGGTCAGTAAAGATGCCATAAACCTTAAAGCGGAAGCACTGCTCCCCACTCAGGAACCACTTAAGGCTTCTTGTAGTACAAACATCAATAGTCATGAAAGTCAGGAACTTTCTGAATCCCTGAAAGACAGTGCCACCAGCAAAACTTTTGAGAAGAATGTTATACGGCAGAGTAAAGAAAGCATATTGGAAAAGTTCTCAGTTCGAAAGGAAATCATTAATTTGGAGAAAGAAATGTTTAATGAAGGAACATGCATTCAGCAAGACAGTTTCTCATCCAGTGAAAGGGGGTCTTATGAAACCTCAAAGCATGAAAAGCAACCTCCCGTATATTGCACTTCTCCGGACTTTCAAATGGGAGTTGCTTCTGATGCATCTACAGCAAAATCCCCTTTTAGTGCAGTAGGAGAAAGCAATCTCCCTTCCCCATCACCTACTGTATCTGTTAATCCTTTAACCAGAAGTCCCCCTGAAACGTCTTCACAGATGGCTCCTAATCCGTTACTTTTAAGTCCTACCACAGAACTAATGGAAGAAATTTCTGAATCTGTCGGAAAGAACCAATTTACTTCTGAAAGTACCCACTTGAACATTGGTCATAGGTCTGTGGGTCATAGCATGAATATTGAATGCAAAGGGATTGATAAAGAGGTAAATGATTCCAAAACTGCACATATAGATATTCCAAGAATAAGCTCTTCTCTGGGAAAAAAGCCAAGTTTGACTTCTGATTCCAGTATTCATACAATTACGCCTTCAGTTGTTAACTTCACTAGTTTATTTAGTAACAAGCCCTTTCTAAAACTTGGTGCAGTAACTGCATCCGACAAACACTGCCAAGTTACTGAAAGCCTAAGCACTACTTTGCAGTCCAAACCATTAAAAAAAAGGAAAGGAAGAAAACCTCGGTGGACTAAAGTGGTGGCAAGAAGCACATGCCGGTCTCCAAAAGGGCTAGAATTAGAAAGATCAGAGCTTTTTAAAAATGTTTCTTGTAGTTCACTATCAAATAGTAATTCCGAGCCAGCCAAGTTTATGAAAAACATTGGACCATCTTCATTTGTAGATCATGACTTCCTTAAACGCCGATTACCAAAGTTGAGCAAATCTACAACTCCATCTCTTGCTCTCTTAACTGATAGTGAAAAACCATCTCATAAGTCTTTTGCTACTCACAAACTATCCTCCAGTATGTGTGTGTCTAGTGATCTTTTGTCTGATATTTATAAACCCAAAAGAGGAAGACCTAAATCTAAGGAGATGCCTCAACTGGAAGGTCCACCTAAAAGGACTTTAAAAATTCCTGCCTCTAAAGTTTTTTCTTTGCAGTCTAAGGAAGAACAAGAACCCCCAATTTTACAACCAGAAATTGAAATTCCTTCCTTCAAACAAAGTCTGTCTGTGTCTCCTTTTCCAAAAAAGAGAGGCAGACCTAAGAGGCAAATGAGGTCACCAGTCAAGATGAAGCCACCTGTACTATCGGTGGCTCCATTTGTTGCCACTGAAAGTCCAAGCAAGCTTGAGTCTGAAAGTGACAACCATAGAAGTAGCAGTGATTTCTTTGAGAGTGAGGATCAACTTCAGGATCCAGATGATCTAGATGACAGTCACAGGCCAACTGTCTGTAGTATGAGTGACCTTGAGATGGAACCAGATAAAAAAATTACGAAGAGAAACAATGGACAGTTAATGAAAACAATTATCCGCAAAATAAATAAAATGAAGACTTTAAAGAGAAAGAAACTGTTGAATCAGATTCTTTCAAGCTCTGTAGAATCAAGTAATAAAGGGAAAGTGCAATCCAAACTCCATAATACAGTGTCAAGTCTTGCCGCCACATTTGGCTCTAAATTGGGCCAACAGATAAATGTCAGCAAGAAAGGAACCATTTACATAGGAAAGAGGAGGGGTCGAAAACCAAAAACTGTCTTAAATGGCATTCTTTCTGGTAGCCCTACCAGCCTTGCTGTTCTTGAACAAACAGCTCAGCAGGCAGCTGGGTCAGCATTAGGACAGATTCTTCCACCTTTACTGCCTTCATCTGCTAGTAGTTCTGAGATTCTTCCATCACCTATTTGCTCTCAGTCTTCTGGGACTAGTGGAGGTCAGAGCCCTGTAAGTAGTGATGCAGGCTTTGTTGAACCCAGTTCAGTGCCATATTTGCATTTACACTCCAGACAGGGCAGTATGATTCAGACTCTTGCAATGAAGAAGGCCTCAAAGGGGAGGAGGCGGTTATCTCCTCCTACTTTGTTGCCAAATTCTCCTTCTCACTTGAGTGAACTGACATCTCTGAAAGAAGCTACTCCTTCTCCTATTAGTGAGTCTCATAGTGATGAGACCATTCCCAGTGATAGTGGAATAGGAACAGATAATAACAGCACATCAGACAGGGCAGAGAAATTTTGTGGGCAAAAAAAGAGGAGGCATTCTTTTGAGCATGTTTCTCTGATTCCCCCTGAAACCTCTACAGTCCTAAGCAGTCTTAAAGAAAAACATAAACATAAATGTAAGCGCAGGAATCATGATTACCTCAGCTACGACAAGATGAAAAGGCAAAAACGAAAACGGAAAAAGAAATATCCCCAACTCCGAAATAGACAGGATCCAGACTTTATTGCAGATCTGGAGGAATTAATAAGTCGCCTAAGTGAAATTCGAATCACTCATCGAAGTCATCATTTTATCCCCCGAGACCTTTTGCCAACTATTTTTCGAATCAACTTTAATAGTTTCTATACGCATCCTTCTTTCCCCTTAGACCCTTTGCACTACATTCGAAAACCTGACTTAAAAAAGAAGAGAGGGAGACCCCCTAAGATGAGGGAGGCAATGGCTGAAATGCCTTTTATGCACAGCCTTAGTTTTCCTCTTTCTAGTACTGGATTCTATCCTTCTTATGGCATGCCTTACTCTCCCTCACCCCTTACAGCTGCTCCCATAGGATTAGGTTACTATGGAAGATATCCCCCAACTCTTTATCCACCTCCTCCATCTCCATCTTTCACCACTCCACTTCCACCTCCTTCCTATATGCATGCTGGTCATTTACTTCTCAATCCCACCAAATACCATAAGAAAAAGCATAAGCTACTTCGACAGGAAGCCTTTCTTACAACCAGCAGGACTCCCCTTCTTTCTATGAGTACCTACCCTAGCGTCCCTCCCGAGATGGCCTATGGTTGGATGGTCGAGCACAAACACAGGCACCGTCACAAACACAGAGAACACCGTTCTTCTGAGCAGCCACAGGTTTCCATGGACACTGGCTCTTCCAGATCTGTCCTAGAATCTTTGAAGCGCTATCGATTTGGAAAGGATACTGTTGGAGAGCGCTATAAACATAAGGAAAAGCACCGGTGTCATATGTCCTGCCCTCATCTCTCTCCTTCAAAAAGCTTAATAAACAGAGAAGAGCAGTGGGTCCACCGAGAGCCTTCAGAATCTAGTCCATTGGCCTTGGGATTGCAGACACCTTTACAGATTGACTGTTCAGAAAGTTCTCCAAGTTTATCCCTTGGGGGATTCACTCCCAACTCTGATCTGGCCAGCAGTGATGAACATACAAACCTTTTCACAAGTGCAATAGGGAGCTGCAGAGTTTCAAACCCTAACTCCAGTGGCCGAAAGAAACTAACTGACAGCCCTGGACTGTTTTCTGCACAGGACACTTCATTAAATCGGCCTCACAGAAAGGAGCCGCTGCCTTCCAGCGAAAGGGCAGTACAGACCTTGACAGGTAAGAGGGTTATTTTGTTGCCTGTTGTTTGTGTTAGAGAAATGGTGTATTTTGCCTACCGGTTGCCTGATACGTGTACATGAACTTTTAATAGCTCAAGTGTTTTTGTTTTTATAAATGTATTTTGAAATGTTATCTTCCAAGTTTTTATTTTCAGTAGATGTGAGAAGTAAGATAAGGCATGTCTTTGCATTAATTTTGAATTTTGAGAAGAGATATCATTATCAAAACAAACAAAAAATAATACTCAACTTTTTGGAAATCAGGAAAAATGATTTTCTTATGCAAAAAGGCTATTACACAGTTTCTTTAGTGAGAAATGGCTCATAGATATCTGGGTTTTTTTTTAAATTTTATTGAAGTATAGTTGATTTAGTGTTGTGGATATCTGTTAATACCTATGCAGGATTTTTAATATATACTGATCCAGTTTATAAGTGTTTCTGTGTTACAGGAAGAATATGTTGTTAACTCTGTGTGTCTCATAATAAAAATCTAAACAGTCAAAACTATCAACTTGTGGGAATTCCCTGGCGGTCCAATGGTTAGGACTTTACGCCTTCACTGCTGCAGGCCTGGGTTCAATCCCTGGTTGGGAAACTAAGATCCCACAAGCCATGTGGTGCAGCCAAAAACAAACAAAATTATCAACTTTGTAAAATTTAACTCAATATTTAGTGGGACTTCATTTTTCAGAGTACCTTTAGGTATCTTCATAAAAGCTGCTTAGGTTTAATAAAATGACATAAAGCAAATTTAGGTAATGCGTTTGTAATGTCTAGAAAGTGTCTTTTAAGAATTGAAAAGAAGATATGGGGCTTCCCTGGTGGCATAGTGGTTGAGAGTCCGCCTGCCGATGCAGGGGACACGGGTTCGTGCCCCGGTCCGGGAAGATCCCACATGCCGTGGAGCAGGTAGGCCCGTGAGCCATGGCCGCTGAGCCTGCACGTCCAGAGCCTGTGCTCCGCAACGGGAGAGGCCATAACAGTGAGAGGCCCACGTACCGCAAAAAAAAAAAAAAAAAAAGAATTGAAAAGAAGATAGAAAACAAGAAAAAGGAAGCATTGCCTATTCATGTATAAGATAACGCTAAGTCAGAAGTTCTTTATCAGAGATCTCAACCCTACGGGTTTGTAAATTAACTCTAGAAAGTCCATAAAACCTCTGATGTTGTAAGTAAAATTATGTGTGTGTATGCTTGTGTGTATTTTTAGGAGAAAATGCATACATTTTTTCAGATTCTCCAAGTAAACTCTGTAAGCCTCAATATCCCTTCCTATAAAATGGGATTAGTAGGGTTATTATAAACAGTAAATGAGATTATAGTGTTTATTAAAATGATTTGCACATAGTAAGCATACAAATGTTAATTGATATTATTCCCCCCAAATATTAAAAACTTGTGCATTAGAGGAAATGATAAACCCCTCAAAGAGAAGAGGGTTTTTTTCCTGATTTTAATTATTTGTGAACTTTTGAAAAATAAAAGCTATCTTGGTGGAGCTGAGCATTCTTTAGTTTTTAACAATGTAATAAAGAAGGAAAAAATCGTAAGCTCTAATTAGGTTCATTCAACAAATTTTTTGACAAACATTTAATCAACAGCAGTTATTGAATATCTGCTGTCAGCCAGACATTGTACTTTGTGGGCCCTTGTGATATAATAGGGAACAAAGCACACAGGTTCATTGTTCTCATGGATCTTAATATTGGAGGAGATGAGTAATAAAAAAAATTGCACATTAAATGTCATAAAAATTGTGACAAATGGTATATAAATATATATATATATATATATATATATATATTTAAAGTCCAGGGTTCTATGGGAGTATGAAATGGGGGCCTAACTCAGGAAGGCTTCCCTGAGAAAGTGACCCTAGACAGTTAACTTGAATGAAGGATGAGCAGTAGTTAGCTAGGTGAACAGAATTCCACTTACTCATTTACTCATTCATTCACTCATTCATTTATTTATTGAATTCCAAAACATCTAGCATTCTTCTAGTCACTGGTATATAGTAGAGAGTAAAGACATATCTGGCCTCATTAACTTTCAGCTTGGTGAAGGAAGACAAACTATAGAGTGGTAAGCACATAAATAATGGCATAATTGATAAAAATGCTATCAAATTAATTAATATAAGTGTTAGGATACATAACTAAGGGGAGAGGGGTGCCTATTTAGATAGAGTTATTAGTTATGGTCCAAGGGTAAAAAGTTGCAATTTAAGGATGTGAAACCACCAAGCTTCCAAGCTGAGGTTTGGGTGAAGAGCACTTTTGAGGATCCTGAACTGGAAAGGAGCTTAGATGTTAGAAAACCAGGGGAGCGCTCAGAAGGTTCATTGTGGTAGGAGAGGGAATACAAGAGAGAGAATGGTGAGAGAATTGTGGTGAAAGAAAGAAGACAGACCACATGTTAAAAGATTTTGGATTTTATACTAAGCAAAAAGACAGAAGTATTGATTTTAAATTTACATTTTAAAAGATTGTTCTAGCTCACGTGTGAACATTGAATTGTAGAGGACAAAAATAGCTACAGGGAAACCAATTAGTAGACAATTGCAGTAGTCTAGATAAAATGATGATACTTAAGGGTGTTGGCGGACTCCTTCATGAATATTTGAGAGGTTCATGGTGCAGTGTACTGATACAGAGAAGACTAGAGGAGGAGAGATTTGGGGAGAGTACAAGTTTGCTTTTTCATATATATATAAACCTTGAGATGCCTTTAGAAACTTCAGGTGGTGATGTTGAGCAGACATTTGGGTATCTAGTTCTGGAGCTCAAGAGAGATGTTTGGGCTAGAGATACGGGCATTTCACTATGAGGTTTTGAAAAACTTTGGTGATATTATTCACTAAAAATAAAAGGATGTCTGGAAAAGTGAGTTGGGAACAGGCTCTCAAAACCTCTGAAACTTTGTAACCAGAGCACCAAGAAAAATAGTCATTCTAGAAAATACCAGCAGCAGGTAAAGATACATGTTAAATTGTTTAATAAGTAAAGAAATACTACAATAAACATAGGACTCTTTAGGAGAAGATGAAGGTAGCCTGATAGAAACAGATATAAAGAAGGGTTGAAGCTGCTCAGTTGTAGACACAAAGCATATCATAAATATGAAGTGATGCCAGATATAGCTGGTTCTGGTTTATTGTCCTTATTTGTCTCTTTCTCATGAAGGTTGGGGGAACCACACAATAAGCACTTGTAGGAAAATCTGTGACCATTTGTAGCCAAGAGGGTGAATGGGCATTCTGAACAGAACTACATTGTTCAATGGTTTACTGCATTTAGTTTGTGTTAGAGTATTCTTTGTTTAGCTGCTGACTTGGTGCTTCAAAACATTAATGTACTCTGAAAAATCACGTATGAACTCCATGTCATTCTGGTATTCTATTTATCAATTGTATGTGAGCTGTTTCACTCTACAGAAACATTCTAACAAAATAGACTATACATCTATGAATCCTCTGTTTATCTATCTACCTGTCGTCGTGAGAGAGATGATATTTCCCTACAGAGAATATAAAGTGAGAAAAGAAAAGAGCCTTGGACAGCTTTGAGGAATTTCAGTATTTAAAGTAGTGATTAAAAACCATCAGCCTTTGGTTTATATATGACCCTTTGTGATGATTTCTACAGTTTGTTTTTTTAATTGCTAAAATTTAAAAATCTGGAGATTTCACACAAGCGTGCAGAATTCTGCTTTTCTTTGAAAAGAAATCAGAACATCTGACAACAGTTAATCCGTATTTCCTGGATGACATCAAGGTTGGGTCTCAATAGTGGCCGCCCCTCCCCCCTCCCCAAGTCTTTAGTTGGGACATACGTTCTTCAGTTTTCCTCAGTCCTCACAGTGTCCTGTTGTGTGTTATATCTGGCCCAGTTCAAATATTTAAGAGATTTATCTGGCTCCAAGGAATATTGAGTCTGAGGCCCCTAATTTAAGAGTTGTGAGAAGGAGCTTATAAGAAGTGGGGGAATTGAGGTGAAGGTAAAGTGAAATGACAGCTTAGGTTGTTGAATGTATCATCTACATGGACATTAACGTCACCCAAGAGGCCATTTATAGGAGTCAGGGTGGAAGGGATGAATCTGAATCTGGTTTCAGGGACCTTGGAGAATGAGTGGCAGGGAAAGCTAGCGTATGCAGAAATACCTGCTTTATGAATAAGAACCTTTTTTTTTCCCTTCCTTTAAAAATATAACATACAAAAACATTAAGACCTCTCCGAAGTCACTGTTCTGACACCAATCCTTTGTCACCAACTGAGTTTCCTACAATTTAGATCAATTCTGATACTAACTACCTGGAGTTAGAGAAGACCCTACAAGTTAAGAGCAAAGTTTTTTGAAGACTGCCCCCATTTAAGATGCCAGTGGCAAGTTTCAGTGTCCCCAATCCACCCACACTTCTGCCCAGCTTGCTACAAGTTTAGGGGCTACCACAACCCCTCAGTTTTGATAATTTGGTAGAACAGCTCATAGAACTTACTGTAACCACTATAATTGCAATTACAGTTATATTATAAAGGATACAGATCAGGAATTGAAGAGATGCATAGGGCAATAGCTGGGGCGGGAAAGGGGACACAGAGCTTCCATACCCTCTCTGTGGAATCTGGGTGTGTCATGCTCCCAGCACATCATTTTGTTCACCAACCAAGAAGCTTCACCAGGCCTCTGTGTCCAGAATTTTGATTGGGGCTTCACTATATAGGTGTGATTGATTAAATCATTGGCCATGTGATTGAATTCAATCTCAGGTCCATCTCCACCCTCTGTAGATTGGGCTCACCCAGAGTTTCAGCTCTCTAATCATGTGGTTGGTCTCTAGTGACCAGCCTCCATCCTGAGGGAATCTTAGGGTTCACCTTAAGTCACCTCTTTGGCATAACAAAGACACTGCTATCAGGAAATTTCAAGGTTTTTGAAGTTCTGTGCCAGGGATCAGAGATCAGGTATATTCTTCATTATATCACAAGTCTAATTTGTTTTGTTAATTGATCTGTAACTTGGAATCTCTTTGTCTTCTTCACAGTTATTACTCTTTTGATACGTAGGTAGAAATGTGTCTTGATTTTCTAATAGGAATTTTTTTCAGATAGACATGAAAATTGGCTTACCTATCCACATAAAACCAGTTGAGAAAAAGATTTTTAGTTAAGGAAAATAATAAGAAAATAGTGCTAAATCATGGGATATCTTCTAATTTGGTCACTTTCAAGATCAGAATTTGTTTTGTTTAGGCAAAGCTTTATGAACTTGATTTTTTAATCTTAACTGTTATGATGGTCGCTGTCCCTTTAGTTATTTTGTATCTGTTGTTTGCCGGGTACAAGGAATACAAACAAAAGGAATAAGATATAATTTCTGCCTTCAAGGAATTTATAGTTAAGTGGAGTACATAAACATGTATCCAAATAGTTATTGATAGATAGCTCCTAAAATTGAGATACACTGTGTTTTGGGGAGCAGAGAAGAGAGGGACTCACTTAAAAGGAGCCAGGAAGATGTTTTGAGTTTAGTGTGCAAAGAATAAAGGGTGAAGACTATTTCTTATAGAGAAATAAGCTTTTTAGGGTTTTGGAGACATGATACTATACTTAGGTAACTGTAAATAGCCTGATATGGAACCAGGAGATGAGGTTGGAAAGATAGTCGGGGGACAGATCATAAAGCCTCTTTTTTATATAGAATACCAAGGAGTTTGGAGTTTACCCTATAGGCAGTGGAAAGTTAAGGGTTTTAAAGCAGAATGATTTGCTAAGATTATATGGATAGCACTATGATAGATGGATTAGAGAAAGATCAGTTGGACCAGTTTGGATATTGTCTCAGCAAAATATTATGGGGGCCTGAACTAAGATAGTGATAGAGAAAACAATATTCCAAAGAAATAGATTTTTTCAAAGAGGTGAAGAAAGAGGGAAGGGCTTCCCTGGTGGCGCAGTGGTTGAGAGTCCGCCTGCCAATGCAGGGGACATGGGTTTGTGCCCCGGTCTGGGAAGATCCCACATGCTGCAGAGCGGCTGGGCCCGTGAGTCACGGCCACTGAGCCTGCGCATCCGGAGCGCCTGTGCACCTCAATGGGAGAGGCCACAACAGTAAGAGGCCCGCGTTTGGCAAAAAAAAAAAAAAAAAAAAAAAAAGAAGGAAGATTTTAGCATGTCTCCAAGATACCTCTCTTGGGCAGTTGGTTGAATGGTGATGTGATTAAGTGAAAGGTCGCGACTGGAGATGGAAAATGGAGTTTCATGCTGTTTAGTGGGATATGTGGATATATGGATCTGTAGCTCAAAAGAAATCAAACATGAAGGTAAAAGTTTTAGATAAGTGGTTGTTTAAGCGAAGGAAATAAGAGAAGGAATGGTAATATGTAGGGTAAACACACTGGGTTTCCTAAGGGAGTTTGTAGTCAAGAGTGTCAGGTGCTACAGAGATCATTTAGATAAGGACTGAAAGTAGACAGTTTGCTTTAGCAGATTATCTTTTGTGATCTAAGAGCGATTCCCACAGTGGTAATTGTTAGATTTCTGGAGGTTAAGGAATGAATGGGAAATAATAAGGAAATTCAGGTGATTAAAATTCTTACAGCTTTAAAGTTCTTACAGCTTTAAATTTTGTAGCATTTCTGACTGGTTTATTATGTGCTCTTTCCTTATAATTTTGTATTCTGTCAAGGAAATAACTGCATCTTCTAGATCTGTACTTGTTTCAGTGTCACATAGTTTTCCTTCTTAAAGTATAAAAAGCATAACTAAATTTCATGTTATCTTAAATTGACCTTCTCAGTCTTCAGTTGATAATTTTTCCATACATAACTTGGAGATAGATTCATTATACATAAATTGCTTTCCTGTTAAAATGTCCAAAAAACTATTTAGTATACCGTGTACTCCAAAATTGTCAGTTACCTTCGGGACATTATTATCCTGAAACAGTTGGCCAGTGGCCAAAGCTGGAACAGTTTAAGAGGAAAGGGACAAATCATCCTTACAGAAGAATTCCAAATAATGTATGTAGACTATCCCCTTCAAGGAAGTGGAACTTAATTCCCCTTTTCCTGAATATGGGCTGGACTTAGTGACCTAATTCCAAAGAACAGAGTATGGAACGGGAAAAGTACTAACTTCACAGTGAAGAGGCCTAGCAGACAGCACCTTAAACCAAGTGAAAGTATAATTTCACCAGTGATGAATCACGATGGTAATATGTACCCTCTGATATAATGTGATTAGAAGGGAACTTCATTCCTGTGGTGTTCTTCCCAAAAACCCATAACCCCAGTGTAATCATAAGAAAACATCAAAAAAAGGGGAGTGGACAGAACATTGTATAAAATACCTAGCCAATGTGGACAGAACATTGTATAAAAATCCTGGCTAATACTCCTCATGCTCCTCAAGAGTATCAAAGACATGGAAAAACAAGGAAAGCTTGAGAAACCATCACAGATCAGAGAAAATTAAGGAGACTTGACAACTAAATACAATGTGATATCCAGATTGTAACCTGGAACAGGAAAAGGACATGAGTAGAAAAATTATTCTGATGTTAACTTCATAGTTTTGTCAAATGTACCATAGTTAAGTAAGACATTAACATTAAGGAAGGTTGGGTAAAGGGTATATGAGAATTTTTGCTCTGTACTGTCTTTGCAACTTTTCTGTAAATTTAAAATTATTCCAAAACAGTCAGGTTAGTTTTTTTTAAAAAGCAGAGTACGAATTGTCAAGTGAAACCAATCTCAAACTGATAACTGATTAAGGAAAAAATTTAAAATATTCTTTACTGTTTGCATTGAGTAGATTTATCATAAGTGTTAGTTGGAATAAAACAGGCATGTTTGATAAATTATGTTGATGGAAATTTGAGGAAGATAGATCAGGGGCACAGGCAGAAATGATAGATATGTTGTCCGGAACAAGGCATTTAACCTTTTCTCTCCTTGTTTCATATGTGGGGAAATCAAACTGACTTAATCACTCCAGCAGTTTTGGATTAAATCTCATAAAGCTTTAAAAAGAAAACTGGTCTAGTCATTTTATAAGTAATTGTGCATTTTATCATTTTATAAGTGATAGCTTATTTTTTAACTTATATTCTCTTCTATACTGTTATACTAACAGTCTAAAATCAGCTTGGTGCAAATAAAATTGTAATAAAATTATACTCTTAAATGAGGCCAGGTTTTCTGGTTTCACTCAATTCTGATAACTAATTCTATTTATTTAAGTATCTTTGTTAAGTAGACATGTAATAGGACTGGTGAGGAAGAGTTTCTGACCTGGAGTGTCAGATTCTCCATCCTTGCTTTTCAGCATTTTCAATTCATGTCTAGCTGCACGTGCCAGAACCTGCAACCTGATTTCAAAAATGGGTAGAGCAGTCACATGGAGTATTTTGCATTTATAGCTTACAAATTATAGAATAAAAAAAGTTATATATCTATATAAACAGTTATCTTGTCCCCCAAGAAAAAATTAGGGCTAAATCTTCCTTTTGTTTGGAAAAAGTTTATTCACTATAGTAGACGCATAATGGTTGAAGCACAGTATACTGAGTCTTATTTTATTTTTAACTGAAGAATGTAAGCATTGATCAGAATTTTCTGATTTCTGACAATTTCTCTAGGGTGGTGTGTAAGATACACCCGTAAGTGAAGTGTGACCGTGTGGACATGAAATCAGAAAATTTATTGTGGTGGTTAGTACAGTTCTGGGAATTTCCAGAGGAATTCCATTTCAGCGAATTATCTGATTTGGGCGGTATGAGAAATACCCTGATTGGAAGGAGAAAAACACAGGCTTTTTAGCTTCAAAATCACCAGCACAGTCTCTGAATCATTCTTGTACTGCATTTAATTGGTGAGTCAGATGAAATGTATTGCTTTCAGTAAATATATTTCCCACAATTGGAAACAGCTGTTTTTATCGAGGAACCAGTTTTTATCTCAGCATTCAGCTCATTCAGAAGAAGCTTCCAGAGCTCTTATGATCTGTGAACTATAGCAAAGGATTCAGAACTTAGATCTGGAAACAAAAAAACTTGATCAAAGATTTCCACATAGTTGATGTTTTACATTCACATTATTTTACTATGGTATCCATTTTAATTATAACCAGTTTTGATTCAGTCACTTTTTAACAAACATTGCCAGTAGTCTTGACTTATAAATAATAAAAGAAGAGGAATTTCTTAAAATTTTGTAACATGCTTTAGTTTGGGTGGGAAGGAGCAATTTAAATGTTAGAAATTAGTTTTAAATGTGTTATTTTAAAATAAATTTATATCATCTATGAACTGATTAACAGTGTCTTTCCAAGTCTAGCATACTTAATCTGTTTTTCCATAGCTTACCCAAAGATATTTATAGCATTATAGCATCAGACAATTTGCTCATTCAAACCATTTCCTAGTTCCTTGGGTCTTCAGTGTTGAACTCCCAACAGGGTGTAACCAAAACTCATAACTATTGTTATTAAAGTTTTAATAGTGGATTTAGACTAAAGAAATGCATGTTTTATCCAACCAGTTGTTGGTTTCATTCACTATGTTCTTCTGCTAATTTACATTTGGAAGTTCCTCATTTTTTAGCCTAGGATACTCAGGGCTTCAGTGAAGTAGTTAGGTTGAATCTTTTCCAGTGTTTCCTTTGTGATGTCTTCCACCTCTCCCCCACACTGTTATCAGTGGGAATTTTCTCTATTTACGCTGATATCTTTGCCCATATGACTGTCCTCACACCCAGGCATCTGTAAATGTACTATTTCTTTTTTATCTTGGATTTGTTTCTGTTCCTCCTCTATAGACATCAATCAACATCTCTTGTGACAAATCAACTTCAGAAGAGCTTTTTGGTTTCCACCCATTTTTGTGTATAATATAAAGATTTCCAGATTCTTATCCCTTTTAAACCTAGTTATGTTCTTTTTTGTTTTCTCAACTTTCTGACATTCTTATCCATGGTTTCATCTTATGGTTTTGCTCTAAAAGTACCATCTTTCCTCCTCTTTGTCTAATTTGACGCAAATGTTTCCCTAAAACCTGTTTTTCTCTTTAAAAAGCTCATCCAATAAATGGCCAAATAAAAACGCAGAGATCCTACAATCAAAACCACTTCCAAGGGTCCCTCACATTTCCAAGTTTTTTTTTTATTCTTAATTCCCTCTTTATTATCCCAATTAATGGTATTCTCTTTTTTCAGTTTCCCTCCTTAGTAGTAGTCTGCCTTCATTTTTACATGAAGGCCTCAACTGAAGAAAAAGAATTTACTTGTGGTAATCACCTTACATTTATGTTAAAGTCCAGTTTTATTTAGGTACTTCTTTTGTGACTTATCTTTAAGTTCTGTTTCCTGCATTTATATGTATAGAATTTCTAAACATGTTTCTGAAGCTGTCATCTGTGTGATGAGACATTCAGTAGGATTTCTACCAAATATTGAATGGAGGGATTCCCATTAATATTCTCTGTTTATTCTGAAGTACTTAATTATTCAGCTTTAATACTGTATTGAAATGAGAAATGGGAACTCATTTCAATGGGAACTCTCTGATACTTAGAATTGTATGTGTTCTCTGTGTATGTTCTTTGAGGAAGTATCAGATTTTCTTGAATTGGAATACATACAAACTTCCTGTCTTACGAGGAGTGGAGAGTCTTCACATATCCCTCCAGGCAGATCTAAAATGACCACTGATGCTGCGGCCATACCACCCTGAACACGCCTGATCTCGTCTCATCATAAAATGACCACTGATTACACATGAACAAACATTCATCACATGATGGAGACAGTAACAAAGCAGTAACTCCCTTAAGGAATCAGCCATGATTTAGAAGAACCAAAGAGCCAAACAGTGGAAGCAGAAAACTACTTTTTCCCCTGGTACAGAGCTGAACAGAGAACTAAACACTTTCTGGTTCTGACTCATCATTTGGGCACATCTTATTTTATTGATATAATCCAGAGCATAATCCCAACCCTGGAGAAGCTATGATGAAGAGTCAGTGAATTAGAAGATTCACTTTAGAGGAGTTTTTTCCAACCTTTGTAGTTACCTACCAGCCTTGGAGGTACCTATCTTAATAGTACTTCTTAATTAGAGGTACTTATTTTACTAGTACTTCTTTATGTTTAAGATAAATGCTTGATATTCTAGATTAGTTCCAGTCCCTGTCCTTTTTTAATTTTTGTTTTAATATTGAATGGTTGCCTATGCGTGTCAGTGACATGATTAAGTATTTAGGGTCTAAAAATTCTGTGATAAACCTAAGGAGCCAATTTATGTATAATAGTATAACATTTATGAAAACCTTTTGAATTTTTTATCTTACCTCATTTTGGAACTCACAACAACCATGTTAGTTAAGAGTCCTTTATTAAACCAACATTCGAATATGTTTACTTGTATACATTTGAATATGTTTCATAGCAGAGCCAGGAATCAAACTCAGGATACCTTACTCCATAGTTCATGTACCTAACATTACTACACTCAACTCTGCATTGCATTCTGTTTTAGGTTTTGAAGCATAAATATATTGGTCTCTTTTGAAATGGACATGCTAGTTCTCTGGGCAATATCTTGTTCTTCCCCATCCACCCAGCTGCATAATGGCACTTATAAAACAGTATGTTTCTGGTAGTGTTAGAGATAGTGTTTGCCGATTTCATATGATTTCTGCTATTAGGCCAGTTTTAACATGCTTTTGAACATCTTTAACAGATTATTACCTCTTGCATATGAGTTTATATCATCATTTTCCAGTCTTAAACTTGGTTGCTTTGCATCATTAGTTAATGTTTTTTTTTTTTTTCAGGTATCCTCATCCTCTTACTGTTCCTATAAGCAATGTTTTTAAGTGAAATAAAGGTCTAGATCTGCTGATTATCAAACCCTAGAGGTCTGTATCTTAGGGATACAACTTTATTCCCCCCTAAATATGGAAAATTGTTAAGGACAACTCTGCTCTGTATGAACAGGGAATTCAAACGGACTTTTTGAAATGAAAAAAGAGAACCCTCCTGAATGAAGTTTTATTCCAGTTTCCTATTACATCCTAAGAATAGGCTGCTGGCCTCCATTACTTTCAGGAAATGAAAAATGGCTCAGAAGCTAAGTGAGCTAAGCCATCTCTCTCTCAATTGTTTCAGTTTCTCAGGAATTGCTGTACAAAGCTGCCAATAACGATCTCCGGGGATCTGACCCCCATTCCACCTCCCACTGCCTCCTCTGCAGCTCCAGATGCCACCAAAAGAAGGAGCTTTGAAGAAAGTGCCTGTACCCTCTTTTACCCTGAGGTGGGTGAGGCCAGGCAGGGTGATTCTCAGGATATCCTGATGATCAAAGGTATAGTTGAAGCCTTCATCAAGACTTTCTTGAAGATGAGCAAGAAATTTGGGAAACGTTGCCAAATAGCCTAGAAACTGAAGACGGAGCTCAAGAATGGATGGCACAAACGCCACCTGAAGTGTAATACATGATAACATACAAGACCCTAAATAAGCTCCTTGAGGGCAGAAACTATTATACTGTTTTTGTCTCTCCCTCCCCCCACCTCCACATTGTCTAGCATAGTGCCAAACATATAAACTGTAGTCAATAAATGTTAGTTTATGGCTGAGAGAGAAGACTTTATAAAGTGCTCTCCAACCCCTTCTTTCCCTAGTTCTTAATCTAAGATTGTTTGTCCATTAGTCAGGAGAGTAATGGTAAAGGGAGTTCAGTGATGTCTCAAGCTTCTTGGCCACTGTTGTCTTCTGTCTTGGCTGTGTGTCTGAGTAGGCAATATTTATCTGTTCAGTATATGAATTTTTCAGTATTAATACTTAAAGTTATATCTTCACTGATGCCTGGGCTTTTACTTCTTAGCTATTTTATTGTGGTATTTAGCTCTTTAATGGAAATCTTATCTGAACCACACTCTAGGGGGATTTATTTTACTGTTGGTTTTTAAAATCCCTTTTGTATCTGTTTTTAAGATTCAACAATAAACAGTCTTGCTTCTTAATTATATCTTACTGTAGTCATCACTGTGTTTCCAAAGTAGGAGGTACTATCACATCAATTTCCCCAAAATCTAATTTGTTACTCTTGAATGGCAACACATAGTCTTATATCTCACCTAATCAGCGCTAAAAGAGCCTGCTAAAAGAGTATTTACAGTGATGTGATTTAAGCGTGATTAAAAGAAAGCTCATGGTTTACTATTAAGGGAAATATTAGAAACTTAGCTCCATTGAGTTCTTCTGTCCCCAAGTTGTCCTTTAGTCAGTCCGTTCATTAAGGAGTTAACTCTCATTTAGAGGCAGAACTTTAAAAAATCTCATCTTCAAGTATTTGATTTATGATACCTTTTGGGCCTCCAGTTTATATGTAAGGCTTTTTATTTGTAATGTTTTTCAAGTTAAGAGCGAACATTTCAGAGTGCTACTAGTTTTTTGACAAACCAGTTGACATTCATTATGTATTCTCAACAGCTGGCTTTTTAGGGTATAAGGAGTCTAATATCAGAGCCAAGTATATTTTATTCAGGAAATAGTCTTTCCTGAACGACATACTTTTCCCTTGAATAAGAGTTGTGTTAAATTATGCTGCATTTATTTGGGGTTTTGGTAAGAGTATGAGACTTTTTTTTTTTTTTAAAGGAAATGGAGTTTCTTTGTCTTCATGAACTTCTATGTATACAACCAAGGAACTTTAAGTAAGCGTTAAAGGAGGCTTATTCTATTCCATGTATAAAGTAATAACAAATTCTTTCAGAGTGTTCTCTGGATTATATGGAATGTATGGATTTAAGGTTCACCTCTTTTAATTTTCATCTTTGATTCTATTAAATAAAATGCGCAGGTCGGACCTGCTTTTCTCACATCAGTTGTTCCTAATTAATTGCATTGTAGGTTTTGTCAGTTTATATGATGAATTTGAGTCAATAATCAAGAGCAGGTTTATTATATTATTTCTAGTAATTTTTATCAATAAATATCTTAATATGTTTCATAGTATAATACATAAAAACTAAATCATATATTTTTTTCATTTTTCCACTAAAACTAGTTTTTCCTCTATTAATGTAACAGGAGAAATTATGTATGGGACCTGTGGAATTCTGTCCGCAACATCTAGTGTCATTTGTCCTTCGCTTAATGTCCTCTTATTGTCAGCTTGAAAGTCATATTATTACAGAGAATGGCAGTGGCAACAGCTAAAATATTACAGTTCTAACACAGAATGGTTTAACTTTATTTTTAGACTTGGATTTTCCTATGATTTCTGTCTTTTCCTGTCTCTCCAGGTTCCCAGCCAACTTCAGATAAGTCTTCCCAGCGACCATCAGAGAGCACAAACTGTAGCCCTACACGAAAGAGGTCTTCATCTGAGAGTACTTCTTCGACAGGCAAGTGCTATTTGTTTTAACAGACTTTGAAGATAATTTCCCAACTGTTACTTGTGAACAGACTTAAAATAGATTTTTTTTCTTTGGCCGTGCCGGATGGCTTGTGAGATCTCAGTTCCCCGACTAGGGATTAAACCTGGGCCACGGCAGTGAAAACGCCAAATCCTAACCTCTAGACCACCAGGGAACTCCCTTATAATAGCTTTACATTGTAGATTACAATTTATTAGCTTGCAGTATAATATTTAGAAAAAACAAACAAAAGTGGTCCTGAGATGTGAGAATAATAATGTATATTGAAACAATAAAAGTGTTCACCTTTTACCCCTTTCATGTCCAGTTAAGCATACTCCATGAGGTATACTGATTTTGTTTTTTCTTCCAGTTTTATTGAGATATAACTGACATACAGCACTGTATAAGGTGTACAGCATAATGATTTGACTTACTTATATCATGAAATGATTACCACAATAAGTTTACTGAACATCCATCATCTCATATAGATATAAAGTAAAAGAAAAAAAAACATTTTTTTCCTTGTGATGAGAACTCTTAGGATTTACTCTCTTAACAACTTTAATATATAATATACAGCAGTGTTAATTTTACTTATCATGTTGTACTTACATCCCTAGTACGTAATTTATCCTGTAACTGAAGGTTTGTAGAGGTATAGTGATTTTAATATAGTTCAGAAGGGATAATTCAAAATGAATAGGTAAAAGGGTAGGCGCACACAAAAATACAGATTTTGAAAGTTGAATTGAGGTAATGGGGCGTGTAGTGTAATAGGGGAGTATAGATTAGAGCTATTTAATAAAGACTTAGATATATATAAAATTATTTAGTAAAGTAATAGTTTCCAGTAGCATTTATAAATCTTTGAGATATGTAAAACAATCTGAGGTTGTAAGAAGAACCTCTATTAATATTTATTTCTAATCAACTTTTTAAATGTTTACATATTTTAAATATATATAACTTCTTCATACAGTATAACATACACTTTATACTTAGATTTAGGTTGTACTCTCAGTTTTCTTTTTACTGATAGTATGTGTGTTTACCAAAATAATAATAATAATAATGATGATATATATCTTCTGCCTTTACCAGGGATTGGAGAGTAGGAAATCATTTTTAATTTATCAGTATTATCAGGAGAAATGGGGAGTGGTAGTTTCATTCCCAGTAGTGGGAGTAATATATGTAAAGGGGAGAATAGAGAGTTCAAGAAATTAAATAAAAGAGCCGGTGTGGTTGGAGTAAAGGCAGTGACTGAATATGAGGCTGGAAGGGCAGGTAGGGACCAGTCATGTAGAGCCTTATTGATAACACTTAGAAGCCTTTGAAAGTTTTAGCAAGGAAGTCACATATCATTCCTTAGCTTTCTGTCCATGTGGTTTTAATTAGGAGATCACTTATGACTTATGGTCAGAAAATTTAATTTCTTCATCAATACTCAAGGGCTCACTGTCAAATTGTATCAATATGGTAAATTTGTTTAATTTTTATTTGATGATTATCTTCACCATATTTGAAGGTTTTTATTAGTACCATTGTGCCAAAGGTACAGTGGAATTCAAACAGCAATGGTAGTTTTGTCTCTCATAGTACTTTGTCTTTACACTGACTAATGCAATGACTGACTAATTTTGATGGTGTCAGCCTAAACCAGGGTTCAGCAAACCATAGCCTGTGGACTAAATGTTGTCCAAGGCCTCTTTTTTGTGCAGCCTTCAAGCTAAGAATTGATTTTACATTTTTAAAGGGCTGGTTTTTGTTTCTGTTTTTTTAAAGGAAAAGAAAAAATTATACGCGAGAAATTGTGTGTGTCCTCAAAAGCCTAAAGTATTTACTATCTCTCTTCTTATAGAAGAAGTTTGCCAACCCCCGAAAAAAATGAATGAGATTTCAATAAGAGACATATCTATGAAGAAAATCACCAAAATGTTTTACTTTAGTAAACTATTTATTTAGGGTAACTGTATATACAGAGCACTGGGGATACAAATATGAATAAGATAAGTTCCTGTCCTCAAGGATTTGGATATATTCACCACTTAAAAAGTATGTTAAATTCTATAACAGGCCAGTATACAAAATGTTATGACACACAGAGGAACTCAAGCACTAACCACTGACATACTGAAAATGTGACATATATACTACTATAATTTGAGTAGACAGGTGGGACAAGGACATGAAGTTGTAAAAGTAATAATGGACTATATCAGATATGGTGTACTTTTTTATTTGAGGGAATTGAAACTTTATTGTAGATGCAGTTGGGAGCTATTGAAGGATTTTGAACAGGGAAGATGAAAATTATTTCATATATTGTATCATTGAGAATAGGCTAGATTTTGCAGTGCTAAAAAAAATCCCAAAATTTCAGTGACTGAAAACAACAAAGGCTTTATTTTTTATTCATGCTGTATGACCATGACAGGTCTGCTCCATATTGTCTTCCCTCTAGTAACCTGTCTGATGGAGCAGCAGCCTCTATCTATCTGGAATGTTGCTTGTCTTATGAAACAGAGTAAAAGGCCACAGCGAAGCACTAACTAGCTCTTAAAATTGCTGCCCAGAAGTAACATATGTTACTTCTCACATTTCAGTGCCAAAGCGAGTCACATGGTTAAGTCTTATGTCAAGGAAGTATGGGAAGTATAATCCTATCAAGGGAGGAACAGCAAATATTTATGAATGATAATATAGTCTGCCACATAGGCATTTTAGAAAAATGTAAAACATTACAATATGGAGAATGGACTGTGGCACGAGAAATGTGTGAAGACAGTAGATAATGGCTTCAGGTTTGGATATATTAAATTTGAGCTGTCTTTGGGCTATTGAGGTAGAGATGTTAGATAGCCATTTGGACGGTGTGGTTTATAGTTTATGACACCTATGGTAGAGATACACATCTAGCAGTATGTAGATAAACTTGAATTTGGCAGTGAATGAGGCCCAGGGAGAAAGTGTAATTTGAAAAGATGACAGCGTTGGAGATTTAAGATACATTAGATTTGAGAGGGAAGTGGATGAAAAGATGTCAGTGAATGACATAAAATTTTTAAACAGTTTTTTTGTTCGTTTGTTCGTTTTTTTGCGGTACGCAGGCCTCTCACTGTTGTGGCCTCTCCCGTTGCGGAGCACAGGCTCCGGACGCGCAGGCTCAGCGGCCATGGCTCACGGGCCCAGCCGCTCCACGGCACGTGGGATCTTCCCGGACCGGGGCACGAACCCATGTCCCCTGCACCAGCAGGCGGACTCTCAGCCACTGCGCCACCAGGGAAGCCCTTAAATAGTTTTTTAATAAAAAAGGTAAAGAGTACATGTCATAGAAATCTCTTAATGTCAGACGTAATAAAGAGGTCAAGAAAGATTTGGACAGAAAGTGTGAAATGATTGGGGAAAAGTGGTTTTTGGTTTTTTTGGCTGCGTTCAGTCTTGTTGCTGCACACGGGCTTTCTCTAGTTGTGGCAAGCAGGGGCTATTCTTTGTTGTGGAGCATGGGCTTCTAATTGCGGTGGCTTCTATTCTTGCGGAGCACGGGCTCTAGGCATGCGAGCTTCAGTAGTTGTGGCTTGTGGGCTCTAGAGCGCAGGCTTAGTAGTTGTGGCTCACAGGCTTAGTTGCTCCACAGCAGGTGGGATGTTCTCGGACCAGGGCTCAAACCCGTGTCCCCTGCATTGGCAGGCAGATTCTTAACCACTGCGCCACCAGGGAAGTCCTGGGGAAAAGATTTTTTAAAACAGTTTGCAGGTAGAGGTAAAGTTAGAGCAGTTTGGAGGCTTGAGATGAGGAAAGGGGACTGTTAGAATTTAGGTAGTATTGGAATAGATTAGACCTCTTTATTTCCAGTAGTGTGGTAGATTAGATGTGCAGAGCAAACAAACTTCTTGGTACCAAGAACTAAAAATACTAGATAAAATGTGGAAAACATTTCTTAAAATATTTGCTGAACTTTGAAATGCATAAATAGAAAACCAGAAACTTTCAGAAAGCTTGATTCAACACACATAAAGAGCATTAGAGCTACTTAACATCTGCTTGAGTCCTGGTGGTATAGAGCCTGGTTATTGGAACACATTCAGGTATAAGAGACAAAGGACAAAGCCTAGAACTCCAGCAGACAGAAGTTCACATCAGATTTCCCTGCATAGATGTGTAACTCCTTAATGGTGACACCAGTGTAAGAGCAAATAGAAACAAATCTATCACAGAAGCTAGATCCTTGTTTCAGTTTTAGCTTTGGGTGGAGCAGAAAAACGAGTTTCTGAACACAAGCTCATACTCACCTTCTGTCTCTCATGCAGATTTATATTGCCTGTGAGACAAAGAAAAAAATTAATTAAAATTTGTTGTAGGTTGGTCGTGCCCCCAGTTGCCTTGCAGAGCCAAAGGCAAGCTTAATTTCCGTTCAGTATAAAGCTAAGTTTTTCTTGATCAATGTATCCTCCATCTTGGTTGACCTAGCATTCTCATTTACTCCAGCAGCCCAGGAATGGCAGCCTTTATTTTGCAATTGAAAGGCAAATAAATCAACCAGAAACTATGTATATTCAATTTCTCCAACTTAACATGTTAAAAAAAGGAAGACAGCAAAATCTGAGCATTTAACAGTGTATCATTACAGTGTCCAGCATCCAATCAAAAATTAATAGACATGCCAAGAAGCAAGAAAGTATGACTTAGTGGAGTAAAAATCAGTCAGTGGGAACTGCCACAGAAATAACATGTGATGGAATTAACAGACAAGTACATTAAAACAGCTATCTTTGAGAATTTAAAGGAAAATATGAATATAGCAAATAGTAAAAATGGAAGATATTTTTAAAATCTAATGTTAACTTCTTTAGGTGATAAATAATCTGAAATGAAAATTTCACTGAATGGGATAACAGCAGATTAGACACTACAGAAGAAAAGATCTTTGAACTTGCAGAAATACTAATAAAATCTATGTAAAATGAAATGTAGAAGTGGGGGGAAAAAAGTGATATAAAATGAATAGAATTTCAGTGACCCTGTGGTACAGTATCAGCAGGGCCAACATACATAGGATCTGAGTCTTACAAGGAGGAATAAAAAATATTTGAAGAAATAATCCTCAGAACTTTTTCACACTTAATGAAAGTTATCAGCCCATAGATCCATGAAGTCCCACAAATCCCAAGCAGGATACACAAACATACAGAAATCAAGGGACATCATTATCAAATTTCTTAAAACTGGTGGTTAAGAGAAAATCTTAAAATTAACCAGCAAAAGCAAAGAGACAAGAAAACACATAGTATACAGAGGAACACTGGAACGAATCACAGCAGATGGATTGTCAGAGATGTTGTAAGACAGAAGACAATAAAAGTAATGTCTTTAAAATGCTGGAAGGGGAAAAAAAACCTATCAATTTAATATTCTATAACCAGTGAAATACCCTTCAGAAATGAAGGCAAAATAAACATTATCAGAAAAACAAGCTTAAAGAATTGGTTGCCAGCAGGTTTACGGTAGTAGACATGTTCTTCAAACAGAAAAATCATAGTAGATGGAAACATGGCTCTACCAAAGGAATGAAGAGTTCCAGAAATTTTCAGTAAATAAATATAAAACACGCTTTTCTTATATTCTTTTGAAGTTCATGTGGAATTATATCAAGGTAGCATCATATTCTGGACCATAAAACATCTTAATAAACTTTAAAAGTTTGAAATCATACAGAATATATTTTAAGAACACAATGGAATTGAATTAGAATTCAGTAACACAGGATATCTTGACATTCCCCAAATAAGTGAAAAGTTAACAACACACTTCTAAATAGCCCATAAGTCAAAGAGGAAATCACAGACAAAATTAGAAAATCTTTTAAATTAAATAAAAATGAAAACACATACATTTTATGGAGTATAGCTAAGTCTGTTTTTAGCTTTACAAAGTTACGTTATTAAACAAAAAAGGTCTAAGCCCAAACTCTCACCTTTAGGAAGCTAAAGACATTAGAACAAATTAAACCCAAATTAGATGGAAGAAAAATGATAAATATAAGAGCAAAAATAAACAGAAAACATTAATCAATGAAAGCTTATACTGGTTTATCAAAAAA